>NW_017729022.1:67074377-67106873 GCF_001723915.1 Gavialis gangeticus
GTGGGGCTGGGGGCTGTGCTGTGGGAGATGGGAGGGGGGGATTTCCTGCTTGAGCAGTGAGGGAGGGTAGTGTGGGGGAAGCCAGGCAGACCCTGTTGTGTCTGCAGTCTCTGCCAGAGCCTTACACAGCATTAGCTAGCATACCACATGCTGGCTATGGTCTGTACTGTGGCAGAGAGGAGGAAGGGATCCCTGCTTAAGCAGTGAGTGGTGAGGAGATGGGGAGAGGGGGATACGGGGAACTCAGTAGACCCTGCTGTGCCTGCAAGTCTCTGCCGGAGCTTTGCCCAGGGAGCAGATGGGGGGAGGGGTGGGGTGGGGCTGTGCTGTGAAGCAGAGAGGTCCACCCAGCCCAGAGAGCATGCCACGATGCTGGGGGGGGACTCTGATTTAACTTAAAAACCAGCAAGGGGTCTGGGACAGACATGGCATAAACTGATTTAAGCCAAATCAGTTAAGTGTGATACTTACTACATTCAACCAGGTTTATCTCAAACCAGTTTCAGCCATTTTCAGACTGGTTTATGTGTTCTGTTACAGATTTAAAACAGTTTCTGATCACTTAATCTGGCTTACGTGTAATGTCTGTCCCTAGCCTAAAAGGGGGAATAAGGAGTATGCAGGAAATTATAGACTGGAAGACCTCATTTTGATACTCAAGGAGTTAGTGGAGCAAATGATAAAACAACCGTTTTGGAAGCACCTCGAGAAGGAAGGGTTAGTAGTCAACATGGATTTATTACGAACAAATCATGTCAAAACAGTTTGATTTCCTTCTTTTACAGGGTAACTAGTTTGATGAACAAAGGGGAATGCAGTCAACATAACATAGCTGGACTTCAGCATGTTTTTTTTATACAGTCCCAAGTGACATTCTGTTCAGTAAACTAGAGAAATGTGGGATAGGTGGAATTATTACTAGATCAGTACATAATCGGCTGAATAACCAAAAATAGAGTAACTATAAATGCATCAATGGTAGAACAGCAAGAGGTTTCAAGTTGAGATTTCACAGAAGGTTGTTCTGGGTCCAGTGATATTTAATAGTTTTATTAAAGCCTTGGTTACAAAAAATGGAGAACCTGTTAATCTGTTTTGTAAATGACACAAAACTGGGAGGGCTTGAAAGCACTTTGAAGGATAGGAGTAGAATTTAAAAGGATCTTGACAGATTGGAGAACTAAACACTAGGCAAGTGATACTCAACCAAGGTGTTGTGGTACCCTGGGGTGCCTCAAGATCCTTTCAAGGGTACCATGCAATGTTAGCCCTGTTAAGTGTGCCAATATGGTTCACACCCTGGGTATCTTGAGCCAAAAAAGTTGAGAACCACTGCCCTAGACAAAAGAATGAGCTCCAGCAAACATAAATGTAAGGCCTTGGCTCAAATAAAGAATGAAGGATTAATGATGACACAACAGCCTTACTAAGAAAGATATGGGGAGTTGGTGGATCACAGACTCAACATGCAAATGCAATTTTGGACTGTATTAATAGGAGCATAGTATATAAGAAACAATATAGTATATTGTGTCACATGTACAATTCTGGCCTCAGGGAGTGTTGTGTACATTTTGGGAGAGGTAAGGAGTTTTTAAGGCGATATGTTTTATTGAACCAACTTCATATTTGGGGTAGCCATTAGGGTCGTGCGAAGCTTTGGGTGCTGATTCAATTCAGAAGAGATTTGGCCTGATTCGATGGCCGAATCTCCAAATCCAAATCGCATCGGGACCAATAAAAAGGTCCGCATCAATTTGAAGCTCTCTGAATCGATTCAGAAAAGATTCGGAGAACTTCGATGATTCGGGCAGTCCCCGCCCACTGGAGCTGGAGCCAAACTTGGAGCTGGTAAGTAGGGGGTGGGGAGGGGCCATGGGGGGACCCTTGCTAGGCCCCATCCCCTGCCTGCTCCCCCAGCCCCTGCCCCCCCCAGCTCCCAGCACTTTGAAAAAAAAAGCCCCTACTCAACAGGTGCTGCTGGGCAGCAGGGGGCAATACCCACTGCCCCATGCTGCATGGGGGGCTCTGCCACAAGCCTCCTGAGCCCCCACCTGCTCCCCCGGTGCCCCCATGGCTTCCCTGCCCACCCCAGCTCTGGCCATTTAAGAAAAAAAAACCCGAAAAAAACCCCAGGACTCATCTGTAGCTCCTGCAGTGGCCTTGGGGCTTTGGGGGATCGTGAAAGAGCCCCCCACATGCCATGGAGCAGTGTGGGGCAGCAGGGATCATCCCCCACCAGGCAGGAACTGGTGAGCCTGGGGTTTTGGGGGTGGGGCGTTCCTTAAAGAGCCAGAGCTGTGGCGGGTGGGACAGCCATGGTGGGGCTGGGATAGTGGGGGGGGCTCGTGCAGAGCCCCCCACACATCATTGGGTAGTGGGGTGCAGCAGGGATCGCCTCCCTGCCTGGCAGCACCCATTGAGTCAGGGTTTGTTTTTTTTCAAAAAGCCAGGAGCTGGGGTGAGTGGCAGCCATTGCTGGGCTGGGAGAACGGGCGGGTGATGGGCCTGGGCGATTCAGAGATTCGGCAGTAGCCAAATCTCTGAGTCAGATTCAGCCAAATCAATTCGGGACAGTGATTCAAATCACCAAATCGAATCACTGTCCCCCGAATCAGCTGAATCTGAATCCAAAGTGAATACTAGCCACTTCGCACAGGCCTAGTAGCCATGTAAAGAAAGTTTGAGAGACTAGGTATGTTTAGTCTGAAGAAAAAGGGATTGAGGAGGGACATGATCGGCGCATCTACATGTAAAATTAATGAGGGGCTATAAACTCCAGCGCATATCATGTTAGAGTTTATTGCTCCTGGGTGCACTGTTTGAACATGTGCCCAGGACTGCAGCACGTGTTGAACTGGGTCGGGGCAGCCCCTGTTGGCAGGGGCCTGGGGAGTCAGCTTACCAGCCCGGGGGTGCTTCAACCCAGTTCAACATGCTGCAGAGAGGCTGGCTGGGGTATGAGGGTGTTCCAGTGTGAGGCTAGCCAGCAGGCAGCTCCCTCATTGATGAACCCTCATGCCTTAGCTAGCTGGATCAGCAGCTACATGTATGTCTCTGCACACAAAAAACTCTGCAGAAGGATAGTACTTGTAAATACAAGTACTAACTTGCAGCAGAGTTTATTAGTTTCCATCAGTCTAATAGGGCCTCACGTATAGACACCAAAATGTTTACTGCAGAGCTAATTAGGCAACTCTGCAGTAAACATTTTGTGTAGATGTGCTTGGTAGCAGTTTTCAAATATTGGAAAGGCTGCCATAAAGAACAGGGGAACAGTCATTCTCCCTTGCTGCAGAGATCAAGGTACAAAGTTATGAGTTTAAACTGCAGCAAAGCAGATTTAGATTAAATCTCATTTAAAAAACAAATCTGTATCGTCACAACAGTAGAACAGTCTGCCCAAGGAAGTTGTAGAACCTCCTTCACAGGAGCTGTTTAAGAAGAGGCTGGATAAGCATGTGTGTGGGATTGTTTAGGAATAGAGCATCTTGTATTTATATAGAGGGATGAATTGTATGACCCTGGATATCCCTTCCAACCCTGTGAGTCTATTAATCTATGGTTCATCTGCCTTCTCAGTAAAATTATGGTAATAATATCTACTATACCTTAGATGTCCTGTGAGGACTGATTTGTGGACTTTTTTTAAACTATCATGTTAATAAAAAGTGCACGACATGGCCTACTAGATGAATTAGGACTTGGGAGACCTGGGTTGTATTCCCTGCTCTGCCACTGGCCTGCCGTGGAATCCCTGGCTGGTCACTTTACCACTCTGTGCCTCTGTTTTCTGTCTGAGAATAATTATATATACTGTGCTTTCAGATCTAGGGATGAAGAGTGCAGTATCAGAACTGATCTGTATAATTTATATCAAAGAAACATCTCTTTTCCTTTTCTTTACTCTCCTATCAGACTTTATAAAGATGCTTCTCTTTCCCCCACTGTCCATATTCCATACCTCTCCACTTGCATTGGAGCAAATGCAGTTGTTCATGTTGCTGAATAGCAACACCATCTAAGGTGAACTGGCAGCTCTTTTTATTTTCTGCACACATCACAGCAGCCAATTCATGAGGTAATAATAAAAGAAATAGTTATGATGACCCAAGAGGCTGTTCACTTGGAAACAGCAATCCACAGGTAACCAAAAAATGTGGGAACAAATCAAGGAGGTATATCCGTCTCTGGGAAAAAGAAAGACCCGAGAATGTGGAATTTCTTCTCCCTCCTTCTTCACTCATACATAACAGTGCAAACGTATAGATTAACTAGAAGCTTGTGTAAAGAAAATAACTGCTTTCCTTCTAATCTAAAAGGACCTGTAATGGAGGGGGGAAAAAACCCCAGCAAGATTTGATATCAGAGGAGTACTGCGTCCAGTTTTGGGCTCCACAATTCAAAAAGGGTGTGGAGAAGCTTGAGAGAGTCCAGAGAAGAGCCACGCGCATGATCAGAGGTCAGGAAAACAGACCTTACAATGACAGGCTGAGAGCCATGGGGCTGTTTAGCCTGGACAAGTGCAGGCTCAGGGGTGATCTGATGGCCACCTATAAGTTTATCAGGGGTGACCACCAGGATCTGGGGGAACGTTTGTTCACCAGAGCACCCCAAGGGATGACGAGGTCGAACAGTCATAAACTACTGCGAGACCGTTTCAGGCTGGACATAAGGAAGAATTTCTTAACTGTCCAAGCCCCCGAGGTCTGGAGCAGCCTGCCATCGGAGGTGGTTCAAGCACCTACATTGAACACCTTCAAGAGCAAATTGGATGCTTATCTTGCTGGGATCCTACGACCCCAGCTGACTTCCTGCCCTTTGGGTGGGGGGCTGGACTCAATGATCTTCCGAGGTCCCTTCCAGCCTTAATGTCTATGAAATCTATGAAATCTTATATTACTTTCCCAATCAAATTTTCAGCTTGCATTGTAGTGGTTTTCCATTACTGGCATCATCTTCAATCCACGCCATGCGTTACACGTGCACCCAAATTTTGAAGTCCTTTCTTGAGCAGAATTCTCTTTAACTCAGTGGAAGTTTTACATGAGCAGGGACAGACTAAGAACCGAAGAAGGACTTCAGATCTGCAGTAGATTTACGTGCTTCTGTATATTTCAGAAACTCTCCTCTAATCTTCTCTGGCTCATCACATTGCTCAAATCTATCGGGTGCTACACAGCAGCTGGGATCTTGGCAGAGAATTTCCACCTCCGTTTTCAAGGTGCTTTAATAATTCTTCATCTTGAAGCCAAGCTGGTGGGAGTGAGCTGGGAGGAGAACTGCTGTGATAGTGATTGCTGATCATTCCTACCTTATCCCAGATCCTCATAGCACATGGTAGACTATAGTCTTTCCCTTAGTGAAGTAGCTTTTGTTACCTCTGTCCCAGATGGTGACCTTTTCTGCCTTTGGGCAGCTGAGTTGTACAAAACAGCTCTCAGTTACAACCCCAAACTACCACCATAAGAAACAAAGGCATGTAAGCTTTTTATAGTTGCTAAAATATGCTGTATTTTAAAACCTCAGTGGCAGTGGAATATTATGTGAAATGACCATAGTATCGGTGTTTACTGCGCCTTGGAATTACATCCCCACTTTGTACTTCAAACAGACATCAAACAGTGTCCGTGGTAAATTATTCAATCATAAGGAAAACACAGGAGATAAGTGTCATGCTGAGATCATATAACCAGCAATGATTAGGTTCAGATTAGCTGACTGAGGCACCAAAAGAGCAAAAATGAATACAGATTTGGATGCTTCTTGACTGAAACATTTTTCCATCAAAACATGCAGATTTGAGTTGACAGAAATTTTATGCAAATCCTCTTGGTTTCAGTGGCTCATTTCACTCAGATCTTTTAAGCAAATTCAAAACGGGAATTTTTAAACATTTTTTAAATAAAATATTTTAATTTTTCCAATTAAAACAATATTTTGCTAAGAAATTTACTCTCACAAATTTGTTATTTTTAAGCTTTAATAAACCCACAAAACCAAAATGATACATTTCATTTTGAGGGGAATAAATGTTTCATTCATCCCAAAACAGACATGTCTGTTTTTTTTTACTTTCTGTTAACCAGAATGCTTTAAAAAAATTATACCAACCTGAAATGATTTTTTTTCAACTTTTTGGAATTCCCAGCAAACTAAAAAATCACTTGTTCACAGTCCTACATATGATTAGTCACACTGAAGGTAATGAGTTTTGTTGTGATCTTTAGGCTAAGCACATACTTATATGCTTTGGAAAATGAGAACGGCCTGAATGACAAGACTGACTATAGTTGTTGTCAGGCCAAAGGGAGAGCTATAGATTAGCAGATCAGATCTTACCACTCAACCTCCAGGATGCATGCTTGGTAAAAATTATTCATCTTGTTTAGTTAGTTTCTCTTGATGTACAGGTTTGTAATAATATCTAAATATCCTCAGCAGAGCTAAGTTTTCATAAGACAGTCAGCCTTGTGTGAAGAGGTACTTTCAGCATGTCTGTAGCCCTAAACTGTCATAAAGGAGACCCACCAGCCTAATTATTCTTGCATAATCAGAGGGCGATGGTATTATTACAGCAACCTACATCCACCTCCCACTTTCTTCTCATCTTAAACCTGCTGCTTCTGCTTTTCTTACCAGACATATTTCCCGTGAGACACAATTATCACTTAATGCATAATGCAACTGCATATGTGTTGCATTGTGTTCCCAGACAGCAAGATATTTGATCCCATAGTTTATCTAATTAAGAACCAGATTTTTCCTCTCATCCTAAGAATGAAGTAACGTATTGATTGCTCAGATATGAAGTTTTGCTGCAAATGTCTGTAGCTTCTACATGCGATCCTATAATATACCGCAAAATCACTTGATTCTGGAAAACAAACGAGGACTCCCTCCTCAAGCCATTTCACTTGCCCACCTGTTCTCTTCTCTCCCATATCCATATCCAGAAAAAGAATTGTTCTTAAGAGGCTAAAACAAGATCCTTGGATATATTCTGGTACGGTTCTTTTAGGAACATGCTGCCACACTTCAGGCAATTTTAAAGAGTCTTTAGCCTTTTTATACAAAATATTTCGATCATCTCTATGTCATTTCTTGTGGGCAAGTGGTCACTTCAGGTAACTACCATCACTGTTGCCCAAATGGGCATCTTAAAGTCAGCTGTCTGGGCAGAGAGGCCAAGATCTGAACAGACATAGAGAGTGTACTATCTCCTACATATGCCAGGATCTTCCCAAAAGTAGCACACTGATTGGACGTGAAACATGGAGCTCCTTTATTCAGGGCCCATGTTTCCCCAAAACTCCTCCCCTTCTTTGCCTCCACTTCCTTCCCTTCTGCTTTTGTCTCCTTCTCCCCCCGCACCCACCCTCCCAGTATTCTCCTTGCTTTTCTTTTTTCTTTCCTGTTTTTCTCTTCTGTGGTTTTCTTTCTTTCCCCCCACAGATATACCTGTGCTGCAGCTCTTGCCTATATTACAACCTCTGAGGGACTAGCAATAGCTGCAGAGTGAAAATGAAATACCCTGGTCACTTTCATTTTTGGCTCTTGTTGATGCCACTGAGGAAGCATTATCAGTAGGAGCAGCAGCATTTGACTGATTCTCTCCAGGAATTAGTTAATTAGCCAATGTTTATAGGGTGCTTTGAAGATACAAATCACTCCATAAGTGTTTAGTGGTAATTATTATCATTATCATAATTAATTTCAAAATGCCAGAAGTGGGATGATGAAAAATGCAGCATTCCGCACACTCCTATGTCTGTTTCAAACCCCTGTTGTGATTATGTTTTTTTCTAACATAGACAGCTATCCGGTAGAGAGTGGATAGAGGCAATCAACTCCTTTCCTAAAATGGGTAATAGCTGTTAAAGGCTTTTGATCTCTAGCAGCTCCGAGAGGATGCAAATCAGTGACGTACAGGTGAAAGGCTTTTTGTTATCAGATACCAGGGTTGACTAGCACCCTTAAAATGATGCCTCATCTCTAACGTATAAAAGTTGAACCTTCCAAAGGACATGAGATGCTGTATAGCACAATGATGTCCTAATAGTCATGTCCTCCTGCACTGTTCTATTCCAGGATAAAGAAAGGCATTGAACCCTTAACTTCTTTCAGTGTCTTCAGATAATATAAACCATAAAAAACCCTAGACTCTATACTCTTTGTCTGTAACTTATACCTCTGTGCTTCTGCTTCTTTACGGTTTTGTAATATTATCAGAACTTTGCAGATCAGAACAAGAGCTTAGGCTCTAATTCTGAAAATATTTATTCACATCCTTAACTTTAACCATGAGTTGCCTCCTTGAAGGCTGTGTTACCTATATGGCACAGTTGCATGATTTTTTTGTCCCTTCTGTTATACTTCTCAGAGGATTATAGTACAAGTTGCTAGCTGTATATTTGCTTTGTTATTCAATTCATGATTCTAAGACAAGAGCCTGTTGCACTGATTTCTGGAAAGGTGTGAGAAGAGTAAGTAGGTGAGAGAAGCATTGATCCTTGTGTTAACGGGGAGGACATAGGTAGATCTTAAAAGGGACCTGCTGTGACATAAAAAAAATGATCAAAATAGAAAACAATCCTTTCTTGTAAATTGAATTGATGTTCTTATATAGGATCATGTGGACAATCCACGGTACGTGAAATATCTGTGATGTCACGTAAAGCATTTCTGTGAGCTTTTACTTATTAATTTAATTATTTATTGGGGTTTCTACAGCAACAACAACAATAACAAGAAGAAGAAAAAGAAATAGTACTTATCCAGAGCTCCAGGTATCCCTTACACAGTTGACTAAAAATAGAATATAAAATATGTCATGAGCATCACTCTGATTTAGCAATAGCTGACTTTCAAAGGTCTTACCTGAACTACGGAATTTCATTTCCATTTTCCAGCATTGATACAGCTACATGGTTGTTTCAACATAAATATGAAATGTCAAAGTATAAGCTCACGATTTTTATAATTATTGTTTCCCATCTGAGACACAGATGGTCCTTTACAACTGTTCTTTTGACAATTAACTTCACCAGCCCGATGTATAGAAGCATCAAGCACATATAAAGGCACTGGGAAATGCTTCACAAATGGCCAGTGTAGCATTTTGCTGATTATATATTCTACAAACGATAAAGTAGACTGTACAATCAACTTCTTCATTTTAAATGGTTTTGTCTGATGAATAATGTTATTCTGGCTGGAATGATATAGTTGGGGATGCTCCTGCTTTGAGCAGGGGGGTGGGCTAAATGACCTCCTGAGGTCTCTTCCAACCCTAATTTTCTGTGATTCTGTGTTACATAGCATTGCCAACATGTGCCCTATTTCACTGCTCTCCCATGTCCATGCCATTTATATCTGCTTAAGGTATCACGTCTGGACAAAAGGGCATGCGCCAACGAACTTTGCTAAGTGGCGAACTGCCACCACCCCTTATCGAGTGGAGTGGGAAGCAGACTTTGAGCCATATGTTGTTGTGAGGCAGGACTGCCCAGAATATGACAGGAGGTTTGTTGGATTCGGCTGGAACAAAGTAGCTCACATCATGGAATTGGATGCACAGGTGAGAAACAACTCCTGAACAGTCAGCCTAAGGGGGTGCATGTTTTTTTGTTTTTTTTTAATGAAAACCTTGTCCTATGGAGTTAACTCAGCTTCTGCATCATAGAATCATTGCCCAGGTATATTGGACTCTGCAAGTGGTTGTTTCAGCTGCAAGAGAAAGCCCTCTGTACTATTTGTTGAGAATTAAAAGAAGAATTGTGCCTTGGTTTCTCAGTTAATTAAATCTAAGAAGAGTCTCTTGTCTCAGAGGCACACTGCCCTCCCTACTCTCCATGTCTCTTTGTGGGTAGTAGTTAGCTACTGACTGATTAAGAGCAAATTATTTACTACCCCTACCCATCACATACTGACTCACCTGACTCATGGAGTTTAGTTAGACAATGCTGGTTTGTTGAGTCTGAACTGCTTAATTTGAGACATCTGAGGTTTGATGAACTTCGCTGAATCACAGGCAGGGCTCCAGTGGAGCCTTGCCTGGACTTCTGGTAGACTGCCCCAGCCCGCCTGAGATCCTATATGTGCCAGGTCCACAGCTCTAAGGTAATTAATGGGACTCCAGGATTTGTGACTCTGGCATAGAACTGCCAGGTAGAGTGAACCAGGGTTGGGAATCCTGAGATTCCAGAAAGCCCCTGTTTCACAGCAGGATGTCTGTTATTAAATATGACATTAAGGAAAATGCTGATTTCTCTGAGCAGCAACAGCAGGGTCTGGAGTAACAGATAATTCATGGGAATTAGCAAAACTTTCAGGCTTTCACCAAATTTTGAACAGACAGGCTTTCAAACCAACTGGAAGTTTTGCTTTTCGATCAGCCCTGTTCTGCTGTAATGGCCACCATTTTGAGGGCAAAGTGCCAAGGTTTTGGAGGAGTTTTTCTGCTCAACCCAGACAGAGACATGTAAGGAGAATGGCCACTTCTTTTTCTGCAGCGCTAACAGGTGAGATGTAGGCAGGCTGTGCATTCACTCATGTATGGAGAGAGATGGTCCTTTTGCTTACAGCTCTGCATAGTTGCTGTTTTTCCTCTGTATCTGAAAATAGTGTTCTGAATGGGGGAACCAGGAGGGGGGGCAGAAAGGAGGCTCTCACCAGGAGTGGGAGAAAATGTCTTATATTGTCTTTAGTAATGATACTTCACACTTAAATTGTACAGTGCATTTTACAAACACTAGTCAATTAAGAATCAGCTGTGCAGAGTGTCAGTGTAGTGACTTGTCCATTAATCTGTGTAACCAGAATTACATTTCCAATTGCAGCTCTCCTATAGTCTTCGTGGCTTAGCTCTTTTCAGCAGAGGCACTTACCCAGCATTGAGTTTTACACAAAGGAAATTCAAAGAATTTTGAAAGCAGATTGTAGCACAGATATTTTGAAAAGTTGTTGGGCTGGAACTGCCTCTGGGGATGGTTTTCTGCATTCCTCCAATCTCAAAACAGACCTATTTAGGAGAAACTTAATTTGTAACGGCTGAGGGACTGAGCTGTTTTCCTTCAGGGGACCTGTCAATCTGGAGAAGACTCAAAATTACTGGGCCATAACTCTTACCAAGCAATGAGAAAATGGTTCTGGACATCTCTGATGTCCATGAGCTGCCATCAGTGATCAAGTTTGTAATTGCTGCTCAGCGGCTTCATTCTTCCAGTATCAGCTGGCAGAATTACATTTCGCTGCCAGGAAATATTTCAGTGTTCTTCAGCAGCCCCAGCATCTGCCCAGGAGTCCCTGCTGCTACAGCCTTTCAGATTGGCAGAGAAGAGAGAAATAATTGTTCTGGGAGGATTCAGATGTCTTTTCTTTCATTCAAATATGTAACCAATGATTGCCCCTGCCCCAGAGAACTTAGCATCTTTAAGGTAGAGCCTGAGGGCCCCGCACATGGGATCATCATTGCTGTAGGAAAGAACCCTATCACGCATCCATCGACCCCCCACCTTGGCTCCTGGAACTGGTTGGCTAGAGGCCTGTCTTTGAGCCTCCCAGCTCAGCCTCTTTCAAAGAGGCTGACACATGACACGTTTACACCAGCATAACTTGACCTCATAGTGATGTAAACTAAGAGCAGATGCATGACATATAGCCCAACACAAGTGTAACTTACAACTAGAATTTTCGGTGGGGTCACCCCAGTCAGAAGCAGAGGGTAAAACTTCACCAGTGTAAATGACGTCAGTTTAAGTGTCCTGTTTCTGCATCTCCCCTGGGGGTAGTCCACTGGCTTCACCACCTTCTGGCAGTGAATAGCTGCAATAGTGCCAACTGTCTCAGCTCGCCCAGGAAAGCTAGTTGTCAGTTTGCTCCCAACAGTAACTTAAATTGGTGTACAGAACTGACATAAATTGCACCAGCATTAATCTGTTGTGTGTCCAGTCTAAAAAGGACTCTGTAGTAGTACTAGTATATATTCAGAAAAGGGATGTCTAACTGGTGGCTGCAGGCTGTGTGCAGTCCCCAAGGGGTTAATCTGCAGTCTCCAGTCTCCCAATCTTGGCACTGCTCCCCTCACTGCTACTACCAAAGTCTTTGGGCTCCCTCTTTTTTCAGCTTCCACGTCCTTCCCCTGCTCCTGAGGGTGGCACAGTGCAGTCTGCAGGGCTAAGGGACCCACAGCCAGGAGGCTCAGAGGACCCCATGCAATGCAAGAGCACAGGCACAGTGCAGTGGGGAGGGGGCATGCCTGCTACGTGGCCGAGGTGGTGCTGGCATGGGGCATAGGGCAACCAGTGCAAAGTCCCCAGTGACTCAGAAATTGGACAGCCCTGATTTAACATACTGATAACACATAAAGTCCCAAGTTAGGATGGGAGCTATGTGCAAACACAACAAATGCACATGCCCCCCTGAAACATTTCCAGTCTACAGACACAAGCAGACAAAAAACGCTAAGGGATGTGCTTTCAAAATTTACGTTCCTAAGCCATTTAGGTTTTGAAAAAAACTGCCCAGAGTTTCTTATGACAAAACTTGCAGAGTGGCAACTTTGGCTTTGGCTTCCTTTTACACTGTATTCTCTTCTGCAGGTGCTGCCCTTAGATATTGGGTCAGGTAATCATCAGGGCCCCATAGCCTCAAAGCCTTATTTTATTGTTCTTTCTATTTCTTGCTGCTTGTTGTTTCCCAGCCGTTCTAACTCTCCAGCTTAAAGGATTCTGTTTGAGAAGCAGACTATTTTGATTCTTGCTGTAAAATTGTCACCTTATAACATGAATCTGTCAGTTCAGAGCTTCCCCATGTTTCTATAAAACGTGTTGGCACATATAGTTTGCTATCAAATATTTTCATGACTGCCTAAGCAATATTGCATCTGCACTGTAGCATCAACACCCTAAATTGGGATAGTGGGGGTTTGAGTAATCTGTTTTTGGGGGCTTCGGTGAACAAGTATATTCTTTTTCCTGGGAATTGCCAGTCTCCTCTCAATTTATGGGTTTTTTCTGAGAGAAACTATTTCCTAGCAAGAAAACATTTGTCCATTGGAGCTTTCTGTGAATTCTGTGCCTCTGCAGAGGCTTCTAAAATTGCAAGAGACTTGAGCTTTCATCCTAAATGAGGGGAAGGCAGGAGCCTCTCAGAACTGGCATCTCAGCAAAAAACAAAGTACTCTGGAGAAACTCCCACTGGCAGCACCTCTGCCACAAGGTGCAGAGTCCGAGTAGTAAGCTGAACCAGTCCTGGAAGTGAGGTTAATGAGGCAGAGCAATCACACTTCTAAATAGGAAGCATCTGAAAACAAGAATTCTGCTTTGTAAGAATGCTGAGGTTTTCAGGCTTGTTTGGTTTCTGCAGCAGACCAGAACTGATGACTTCCTAAATTTTCATAACAAAATAAGGGGATCAAAAGGGGGAGAGATCCAAAATACTCAGGCTCGGTGTTTAGCATGTTCAGCTGCACTGTTGGAGACCCAGGTTCAGTCCCTATAATGCTTCCTGCTGAACAGGGAATTGAGCATGGGTCTCCTACATCCCAGGCCCTACTCACTGCACGGTAGAGTCTAATGACTTTCTAATTAGTTCCAACAGGAGAGCTCGAGTGTTATGACCCCTCCTATGGAAATGGGTAATGAGAGTTCAAGAGGACCAGGCAACATTTCAGACTCTTTATTGAACAACACAATGCGAGTCCCAAAAGGGTTGACTCACTGGATGGTGTGGCAGCAATCAGCCATGTGTGTTCACTATCTATTGGGCAGTCCAGCATGGATGCAGTGGCAATGGTCTGGCTCTCTTCAGCACCAGTACTCCCTCACTCAGTTCCCACAGCTTTTAGTCTTATAAGTACAGCGATCTTAACATTAGATGTGGACCACAAACAGTATTCAGCATAGGGTCCAATACTCACACAATAAATGCAACATATTAAGTAACCAGTAAGCGTATAATGGTGATTGGCTCAGAGATCTGTTACTATCCCCAGCCTTTTGTCTTGGTGTGAAAAGGGTATCTTTTTAAGTAAGTGTGACTTACTTAACTAAAAGTTACATAGAACTCAATGCAGAATACAACTTAAAGTAAGCATATGACCTACGCAAGGTACTTACTTGACCCTGTAGAGGCTTACACATATATAAGAGGTGTCTTATCCTGGGTCACAGAGGTGTGTATGGTGTGACCTGCAAGGGACCCTCCAGTCCCCTTACAGCAATGTGAGTTTCCATGAATCAGAATTTTTCAATAAAAAACATTTTATCACAAATCCCTGACTAGCTCTAAATAAAGAAAATGGGTAGAATACCTCCAGAGGATAAGATGGGTGGCAGTTGAAGCTCACAGTTGCTGTAAGTATACTGGTCAAACTGAGCATTTCTAGCATGAGCACAGGTCAAATTGGAAAAAGTGTGGTTTTGTCTGTATAGCCTATTCCAGCCCTCCTGAGCAAAATAAGCCATGGTGGCAAATGTGCAGCTTTGCTGGTATGCTTGCATCTATACCAGGGGCTACTTCAAGCCTAGGTACAGCAGAGATCTCACCTCATTGCTCCCCTGCTATGATAAGAAAAGATTATTGTAGACCAGGTTTAAGATATTATGCTAATTCTGTACCTCTATTACTTTGGTTTCCTTTTGTGTAAGCATTTTAAAGGGAAAGGTAGGATTCATATCTTCCATTTACATCATTATACATCATTTAAAAGAAAAAGAGATTGGCTTGACCAGTCTCGTCTGTATTTACATTTTTCCCTCTGTGCTTTACATTGCACCATTATATGTGCCACAGCAAAGACCGGTGTACATGTGTGAATACAGAGGAAAGGTTCATTGCAGGAGAAGCACTTCTCACTGCTGATGTCTTTCTTTTCCAGGAATATGAATTTATAGTGCTGCCCAATGCCTATATGATCCACATGCCGCATGCTCCCAGCTTCGACATCACCAAGTTTCGCTCCAACAAGCAATACCGCATCTGTCTCAAGACCCTGAAGGAGGAGTTCCAGCAGGATATGTCTCGTCGCTATGGTTTTGCAGCTCTCAAATATCTCACGGCAGAGAACAACAGCTAGCACGACAGAACTCATTTATGGGAAACAGACACTGAAGGGAGGAGCCACTTAATGTTTGGGGCCCAGTCTTTTAACTTGGAACTGAAAGACACTTTTTGTTTTTATATCATACCCAGCAGTTCTAACAGTAGAAATTTGAAGTGACATGACTTCAGACTGCTTTCAGTAGTCGCCTCCCTTCCCCCCACCTCTCCACTCCTCCCCTTCCAGCCTTCAGCTTTAGTGTTCGCAAAGGGTGAATAAGAGAGGCTGGACATGCACCTATCATACCGCACAGAGTTGGGAGTGGAGAGTAGGAGGGGAAGGTTTTTGTTCGCAGAACTGCAGAGCAAAGAGAAAATATAGGATTTCATGTTGCTATTTAATAATTCCACATGCTTTTTATTTGTAAAGGAAGATCTTCAGGTCACTGTCCTGTGAAATGCAAATTTACACTACTCTAAAAGGGAACTTTTACCTATGGACTTTCACGGTGGTCCTGATCATATGGATGGCCTTGTTAATGCAGGATGAGCCAAAGGTCTGAATTAGCCTTGGAAATGGAGGGGAAACATATACAACACTGCACTATAGAGAAGGTGTGTTACTGGTGTAGGCATTTTCATGGCATCAGCTGATCTTTTATCCTCAAATTAATTCTGTTTGATTTGGAAACCTCCACCCCCCTCCCTTTCTGCCAGCCCTACCCTCCATTCCTTTTTGTTGAAAGGAAGTGGTCCCCTTCATGCTTCTTGTCCATCCCCAGCTGTAGAGGTCCAGTAAAGAAAAGTGGTGCCTCTGCCAGAATGTGAAGGGACCTGTCAGTGTAAGGTCTGTTTTCACCAGAGCAATTTGTTCACACGTGTCTAGTGAAATACATGGGCGCATTGTAGCCTGTTACCATTTTAAAGGCAAGAAGAGGGATGTTCCCTAGAATGCATTTTCTGCTGGGGATAGTGACCAGCGGGCTCTTTCAGTGCATGTCCAGTGGTGAAAGCATTGCGCCGTGGGCTTTAAGTGGACTTCTTTGCTGAACAGGAAATATAAGCATGGCAGCTAGACCTCAGTAGCCTGGGTGCTGTCAAGCTGCCTGCTGCAGGCTCTCAGAACTACTTCGTTAAAGGAGTTAATAATAAAAGGAGAAAACTGTGAGGAATAAACTCCCCATTTTGAGGGGGAGAAGAGAATGTGTTGGGAATCCGAGTGTGAATGTTTGCTTGAATGTGGGCTGGTCAAGTTCACAACCTCAACATCCATAGAAGTATTTCGGAGGGTGGACAGGACATCTAACAAGCAAAACACACACAGAACACAAGACACTGGACTTTCTACCATTTTCTTTATTCTTCAGTATTAATGTTGTGTTTACATTGGATGAAGAGATGAGGTTTAATGCACTACCCCTTCCAGGGCTATTTGTATTCAGTTGCAATGTTAATAGAGACAGCAGAACCAGCTAAGAGAGAAATGTGTCTCTCTTCCTACCCCCAGTCATGTAGGACAGTATTTAGCAACACCTCTGCCTGGACTGCAGAATGTATCAACACCGCATTTTGCTCGGTTTATTCTGTTGTTTTCCAGTCATTGGACCCTCAGCCCTTTCTCCCCTGCTAATCACTTTAGATCTCAGTTTTCTTTCTAACCTATGACTCCGAGGTTCTATTTTACAGCACATTCAAGACAGCTAAGCCAGATGTCTGAAGTACAAATGTGAGTTAGGCTGGGTACATGTGAGAAAAGAAATGCAAAACAAAAAAGAAAAAGAAAAAACAACAACAAAAAAACAAAACAAAAAAGGAAAATAGCAACATTGTTGACAAGAAGGGGAGGGAGGCTCTATGTAATTGTGATTTTTTTCCCCCCTGGTATTGTTGGCTGTGTAAGTATATATCACTGTTTAATTTTTCCAAAGTGCTTTTCTCTTTTACTTAATGGCTTTATGAGAAGATTTATATAAAAAGGTTTGAGGGGCGAGGAAAAATCAAATAAACACTAAGCCCTGACTGTGGTATATCAGAAAAAAATAGAAACTTCCCTCACTGCTGAGGGCTCAAATCTGCACTGTATAATACTCTCCCACCAAATGCTCAATATGAGTAAGGGTGACAGAGGCTATTCGTAAGAGAGACTAAGGAGTGATGTGAAGCACTGATTTTTCCCTATATGAATTTGCTGGCCAGTCCTTCAGTGTAACTAAAGCAGTTTCATACAGCACTGTTTAAATTCTGGATGTTCACTTGTTCTTTGTTTCACAATGATGCCCCGGGGTGGGAAAGGAACACCATTCTCCATCAGTGTTGGGTTCAGGCTAGACTGTCCTACAAGGCACAACCTGTAGTATGGTACGTTGTTCACCTATGCCATAGCAACGTTAGCTATGGTTCCAGCCCTGCTCTGTCTTTTGGTGGTGATGTGGGGTGGGCCAAGTAGTAATTTGTTGTTGGCTTATGCCAGCAGCTACTTACTACAGCTCATTATGGAGGCTTATGTGTGCTAGCTGAGATAAAGATGGCTAGCTCAAAGACATCTACTATATTAGAGAGGTACAATATTTCTTTATGGAATCTGTGCTGGTTTATTTACATCCTGCCATATTTATCTAGTGGTTATATAATCCTGTTTTATTATCATTTCACTTAATTTCTTTGCTATCAGATTAGGTTTGCTTACTCTCTGTAATTAGCAGAATCCCTCCAGCACCATACAAAAGTACATTTGTGGTACTCTAGCCCTCTGCTACAGCTGGTAATTTTAATGACAGAATGCATATTTCTCTTAGCAGCCTGGTTATTTAATTCTTCTATTCCTCTGAGCTCTTTGATGAATACCATCTAGACCCAGTGACTATTATAATCTTTATAGATTCTTTCTAGCGCCTTCTCTTTTGACACATCAGTCTGTGACATTATTCTAACTTTATTACTTAGAAAGAGTGGGTCTCTGGGTTAGGTGTTCGTCCAACATGTGCTGTGGTGAAGACTGATGCAAATAAACCATTAGTTTCTTGGAAATGCCCTTACTGTCTTTAACTGCTCCTTTTAGTTCATTAGGGGCAGCTTGTCCCACCAGTTATCTCAGGCTTTCTCCTTCTGGTAGACTGAGAACATTTGTTTTTTTTGCTTTATATTTTTAACTATTTTCTCTTTAAATTGCCTCTTAGCCCACTTGGTTTTCATCTTACCATTTATACTCTTTTGCATTGGCTTTGACAGGCCTGGATTTCCATTTTCTGAAGGCTATCAATTAGGCTCAAATAACCTTTTGAAACTTACAATTTAATCATGCTGGTATTTTCTTTTCTTTCTCTTTTATTTGTTTTAGTAGGCATACATGATCTCTGTGACTGTGGTATTCATAGGCATCTTCCATGCTGAGTTTTAACTATTTTAATTTTGACTTAGGGCATTTTTACCTGTTTCTTATTTTCTTTTTAAATGCTTCCCTTCAAAGTCAGCTGTCACCATGCTAGTTTTTTATGCCATTCCCCTACCAAATGATGTTGGACTGAATTATATTGTGGTCGTTATTACTGAATAGATTAACTGCATTTTCTTTTTGAACCAACTTGTGTATGTTACTTAGTATAAAGCTTAGAACAGCCTGTCCTCTTGTGTACTCTAAACTTGTGTTGTTGAGATGCAGTTGATTAAGAAGCTCAGAAGTTACTTCTCTAACTTTTACCATTTGGTAACATTTGCCCAGCCTCTGTATGGGTCACAGCTATTTCCTATTATTAATGTATTATTAGACCAACTTGACTCTTTTTTTTTTTTTCCCCCCCAAACATTATGCCTGCAATATCATTTTCCTGATCAAGAGGACAGAAATATAACCGCATTTGTAAATTTGTATTCTTCTAGTTTGGGATGTGTATTCTGCTCAGCTTACCTCTCCACTCAGAAATTTTAACTCAGTAGATTCACTGGAATCTTTTAAGTATGAGTGCCGTACCCCACCACATGTCTATCATCTGTATAAATTATATCAAGGTCTGACAGCATCCTATTGATTTCTGACATTCCACCATAGATCAGTAATGTCTGTTACTAGGGGTGTGTGAAACAGGTCATATTTGATTCAGATTTTGTCAAACTCAGGGACAGCGATTCAATTAGTTGATTCAGATCACTGTCCCCGATTCAATTCAGCCGAATCTGAAGATTCAATGCCGATTCAGAGAATCAGTGATTCGGACATAGACACAGCTTTAAAGGTTTTTTCTACATACCTTGAGGTACCAGGTGTGGTTCATGATTGCTGCAATGCTGGGGCAGATAGAGCGTCCCACAGGAGCTTGGCAGGGGTGGGGCCCACGTGCTCGGTGGCAAAAGTACTTTCGGTCCACTTCCGCGTCTGCCGCCAAGCACGCTGGGGGCCCTCCCTGCACCTCCTAGGCTCGGCAATTGGCCGTAAGGGAACTCCGGGTGCCCCCCCAGACCCAGGAGGCACCAGTCGCCAAGCCAGGGGGAAACACGGAGGAACCAGAAGTGCTTCTGATCCACTTTCAGATCTGCTGCGGAGCGCACTGGGGAGCCCCCCGTGCTCCTGTGAGACACTCCATACACCCCAGCATCTCAGCATTCATGAGCCACCAGGTACCTCAAGGTATGTAGAAAAAACATTTAAAGCTGTGTCTATGTCCAAATCACCAAATCTTTCTGAATCTCTCCGAATTGATTTGGAAGGTTTCGATTCGATTTGGAAGGATCAGAGGGTCTCCTGATTCAATTCGGATTCGGAGATTTGGCCCCCGAATCAGGCCAGATCTCTGCCTAATTGAATCATGGATCAAAGCTTCGCATGGCCCAATCTGTTATCTCAAGTTCTTCTTCCATTGCCAAACATTCTGATTTCCCTATTTTAGCTTGTAAGTTGCCAAATTGGGAAATGTTCTAGATTGTATTTTTTACCTCTGCACTTTTCAAATTAAATTCCTTAGCCTGAAACTCTGATATATTTCCTGGAATTTAGCAGTATTCTCGACCTGTCCTATTACTCATTTCACCATAATTTCCATTTTATCCCTTACTCAATAAAGAGATACCTTTATATTACTGACATCCTTAGCAGATGGCTTTGTCCTTCCTGAGCTGTCGTTGGACCTATCAGGTTTTCTCAAGCTCCTACTTTCAATAATTCTCTCAAACCTTGCCAGTTTTCTGTGCCAGGAATCTGGTTCCATTTAGCATGCATGTATTTGGTTTTTTGTTTTTGTTTTTTTAATGGAGCCCATTAATATTCTCTTGGGGCCCCTCTACACATGCAGGTAAAGGGACCGTGGGGTCTAATGCGCAATCCACACAATCGCACCTCTTGCCATGCCATACATGCAAGTGTGATTGTGGGATCATGCATTAGATCCCATCGCACCTTATTGTTGGTACAGGGGAAGGCTGATCCCGGGCTCCCCATGCACCAGCAAGAAACAAGCTCCCATGGCTGGGAGCCCCCTTAATTGAGGGACTCTGAGCCACGGGGGTATCTCATACACCCCTGGGCCTGGGGGATTGCAGCTGCCACTGGGGGTACATGAAACCTCCAGGGCTGGGGATCACAGCTGCCATGATCTCCCAGCATCAGGGGTACTGAAACCCCCAGGCCTGGGAGATCATAGCTGCCACAATCTCCCAGTCCCAGGGTTTCATGCACCCCCGGGGCATAAGCTACAAGAAACTGTGATGGTCTGTTAAGTCAGTCATTCCTGCTTTAAAATGATCTGAACACATTGAGTTTTCACCTTTAATATGTAACAGAGCTGCTGGTTTGGCCACACATTCTGCCGTCAATGAATCCAAGATCCCATCTACTTATTACAAATGTTGCAGTTAGCTAGCTAATTGTGCAATTGCCTTGAGACCAGCTACACATGCAAAGTAGCTATCATGCCAGGTTTCATGCACTCCCAGGGCAGCTGCACCCCCTGGCTGTTGGGATTCAGCTGGGTCCTGGCACCCAACATCTGTTGCTGCAGGATTCTGGGTCCCGGCAGCTGTGGGGTGCTGCCACGACCCAGAGTAGGCAGCTGCTGGAGCTGAGAGTCCCCTCTGTTGCAGAACTCCCAGGCCCAGCTGGGCATGGTGCACCCCTGCAGACCTTGCTTCATGTGCAAATTAAAGCTCAATACCAACCAGATGTACAATTAGTACACATTTTCAAGGTCTATTCTTATAGCTGGTTGAAGCTTTATATGGCATGATAGCTACTTTGCATGTGTAGCTGGTCTCAAGGCAATTGCACAATTAGCTAGCTAACTGCAATATTTGTAGTATGTAGATGGGACCTTGGATTCATTGATGGCAGAATTTGTGGCCAAACCAGTAGCTCCAACACCATTTTACTTACAACGGTATGAATGACACCACTGTATAATATTAATTGCATAGTATCTGTTGCAGCATAGTAAACACTATCATAGAGAGAGAACCATGATGATAACTTCACCTGGGATGCAGCCACTATCTCTTTAAACAAGTAAAAATAAAGCCCTAACAGGCATGAGCCGTTAGATTTATATATGCCCTGTAAGAGTACATTTCATGCAATGTTTTGTTAGGTACAATAGTATATTTTCTAATTTAATATCAAGTATATATTTTAATGCTTTTATTTTTACATTACTTTTTATTCAAATACAACTATAATTCATGTCAGGCAGATGATATGCCCTCCATATCTTGACAGTTCCCCCATCTTTGTGGCCACCATCTATCTGCCTAATGGCCACTGTCTGTTTTTTAGCTAAGGAAGACTGGCCAGGACTTCATGAGCTGTTGCTTGTTAATCAGCAGAGAGACATTGCAAGACACTCCCCCCAGCTCTGCTAGATACCATAAGGGTGTTCCTTAGAATTCAGTGGACTGTCAGCAGAACCCAGCAACTCAGCAAATGGAAGGAGGATCAATAATTATAAAGGTAAATGAGTTCTGTTTTGTTAGATTGTGAGAGTGCCAAATGGGAAGAACAAATCCATGGCCATTGCTTTTGTTCCAGAATTTCAAAGCCAAGAAGTATTACTTTAAAAATTAAGTTTCTGTATCTCCATTAAACCAGACTGGAATAAATGGGCTATCTGCATGTGATGACAGAAAATAAACTAACATTTCCATTCTGATCCTGAAGATGCAGAAACATAATTGACTGGTAAATGTTCTAACTTTTTTTTATGCGAGTAGTTCATGATTTGTAATTAGACTATAAATAGGCATGCCTGCATACTTTACTGAATGAGGAGGACTTTTGTATTTATTTATTTATATATGTTTAAAGGAGAACTCAAGCACCAAGTTTTGAAAAGGAAATCTGGGCATGTGTGACCTTTATAGTTTGGGAGAACATTTACAATCATAGATCTAAACTGCCATAGCTTTCTTAGAGTCCTCTTTCCACCTGCCTGGCTTTCTCACACACCTGCTCCTGAAGGCAGGCACAGAACTCTGTTAAAAATAAGTTGTTATTTGTGGTGGTTAATATGATTAAATGTTTTTCCTAGAAAAATTTTTCTGGATACTTTGTGCACTTGCTCAAAAAAGTTTAGCTGCTGTGGCCTGTTGAAGAAACATTTGTGATCTAGGCAGAAGGACAAACATTTATTCATCCATTGGGCCATATCAGTCTGTTTATCCATACATATTGATAGTTGCTGTAGTGGAATGGTTGACTTACAGATAAAATCAGTAGGCAGAGTTTTTAAACCCCAGGTTACAAATCAATACTACTTTTTGTCATCCCGTAGCTTAGTACCCACCATAATGGTTTGAATGGTTTATTTCACACAGATAATTATGGTTTCAACAAAGTGAGAAATGTTCTATGATTTGTGACCACTTCAAAATTTAGTGGAAACCATTGTGGAGTATACAAAACCAGCATGCGACTCTCAGAGAATCATAGAAAAGTAGGACTAGAAGGGACTTCTGGAGAGCCCCCTGCCTGAAGCAGGATCATCCCTATCCAAATCATCCTGTGCAAATCTTTGTCTCACCTGTTACTGAAACTGCAGTCAGCTCTGCCATACAACCAAGGCATAGCAACCTAATAATCAGTTAAAATCCATAAGCATTAAGGATGTTGTTAAAATACAAAGAAAAATGGTTCTGATGTCAAGTTGAAACTTTGACTTGACACACTGTCATTACCCTCAACTTGTTTCATAGGCCTCCAACAGATGAGACCAGTTCAAACCAAGCTAAGATATAATTCTCATTTACAGTGTGTATGTACGTGTGTGAGTGAGCGTGTGCATGTGTGTGTGCATATGTGGTAACTATATATATATATATATATATATATATATATACACACAGATTTTTATGTTTATATATATATAAAAGAATTAAAACCAACTTAAAACACATTATTAAAGGTACAAATTCAATCACCCAAAAATGAAAAGTTGCCAAAATGAAAGTTGTTTGTGCAACTTTAATTCAGTCCCCTTGTGCAGCTGTATTATGATACAGACTTTGATTATCTGTTCCTGTCCTACCTTGTCCTGAAGACTCCTGTTTCATTTAATGCGCAGAATGGATGGTGCTCTGGGAATCAGGCAGCTGCCTGATATTTCTTTTTATCCTCACCGGCATTGATCTCTGAATAATATTTTAATTTCCTTCATTCTGAGGAAAGATAGGCTTTTATTTTTCAAAGAGTAGGTATGAACTGTGGTTTGGGGGTGGAAAAAAATTGATCAAACCTTATGCTTTGGGTTTTCTGAGTAGATTGCTTAGGGCACCATTCTGTAACCACTTCTTAAGTGGGGGGCCCTGCCTAGTCAATGGAAGTTGTACACAGAGAAGTCTTGCAGTATTGGGTCCTAAACATAAGTATTTAAAAATGTGAATCTGCAAGGTAAGGAGTCCAAGCAGTACTTCAGCGTAAAAGATGTCTGTCACTCCTTTTTTGAGAGTGCTTTTTAAATTGCAACAAAGCACAACAAAAGTCTGCCAAAAAAGCAGAGGAAGTAAAAAAGGACCAGTCTTAATCTTTTGCCCTAGTAATGAAGCAGGGGGAAACTTAGTATCTGCTGAAGATCTAGGTTCAAATCCTGAGCCAAGATAGGGGTGAACATTACTTTTATGGTGTGGCTAGTGCCCCCCTGTGTCTGAGCACATTTCTCATTGATCACTGGACTACACGACCTTCCTGTTACAAGTAATTGTGGTTGTTGTTGAGTTTGTGAAGCTGAGCACTGAGCTTAAATCAGGCCCAGCTCAAAGATTCTTGATTTGTGTTAGCTCTGCTGGTCTCACAGCTGTTCCTCTCATGCTTGCAAGCAAAGGAGGACTGCCAGAAAAATTAAAACAGCATGGTAATGGCAGCAATCATAACATTCATCCTTTCCAAACTGTTCCCACCTGAAGTCCACAGTTGTTTAGATAATGGCTGGAGCAAAGCTGCAGCTTGTTAGAGCTCTTGAAAGCTTCTGTTTTTGTTTTTAAGGAGGATTCATCGCAGCATCAGCACTCCCTGGCAATGCTGTAAAACAACTGCAGTCTAAAAAAGAAAGACTAAAAGCTATAACCTATGCTGATTGTTCCATCAGCTATTCATCCAATCCGAATGAAATAACAGCCTAGGGTAGGCAGCAGTGTTATCAAGCTGTTTTGGTTTTTGTATAGTCCTAGTGAAAGTGGTATTGAATTGATTTCTACTTGTGCTTCTCTGCAACTTGAAAAGTGTTCTCAAAGGAGTGATAGATGCCCCCTATGCATAGCGATGCCTAAGATTTATCAGCAAAAAGGTTCAGAGAGCATATAAACCTTTTGTATTTGCCCTCCTATACATTACCCTCTGCTTACCATTTATACTATTACTGAGGAACCCAAAAATCCAGCTATCAAATGCTTGGGATAGGTAGTGAGTTTCTGTTGCCTGTTATGCAAGAGGTCAGACTGTCTGCTCTAAAAGATCCTGTATGTCCTTAAAACCTATCAGTCCTGCTGGCATTAATTCTCCTAGGTCACAGCAACCTGTTTTGGCAAAGTTTGTCATTTATTTTTTAAATTTGGGATTTGTTTCAAGTATGGTAAAATGCAAAGTGAAAAATGAATGAGTTTTGTTAAGATTTACGATTAGCAGATAGATTCATGAGGTTTCACAAAGGATAATATGCATAGAGATTCATAAAAGCCAGAAAGTTTCGCACATACCTGCTGTCAGGTTTTGTTACATACAATAGAACTTGGTCTTTTTAAATAACGGTTAGAGAGAGAGAGGCTGTCTGAGCCCCAAAATATTTCACACGAGCTTTCTTTAGTTTCATTTCCATGCTCATAAATAAAACAGAGTTTGCAGTGTTTGCAAAACTTTTGTTAGGAAAGGTTTGTACAGTTTTCTTCTGTAATGATTGTACTCAGACATTTTCAGAACATTGTGTGAAGCAAGACACTGATACTTTCCACGCAACAGTGAAGTCAAGAGAATAGGCTTCCCTGTTGTCTAGAACCGTGTCCTTTACCTCTGTGGTGTCACAGGTTTTATTCCTGTCTCAGTGGGTTTTCTGACCATAAGTGTTAAGGAACCATAGCTCCTGTTATACCACAGGGCAAGTTCTTTCTGAAGTATACACCATCACTGGAGCTTCCTTCTTAGAAAGCAATCAGGTGCTGTTTCACTTTTGCCCCTCTAGCTCTCGGCATGCCCTGATATGGATTTTAGGAATGTTCTCATTTTTTATTCTTCAGATCTAAATTTCAGAGGAAGCCAAGGGCTTGGAAATTACAAAGATGGGATTCGTATATTTCGATTGACTTGAAATGTATTCCTACATTTGGCATCTTTCTGGCTCCTTACCTCTGTGCCTCTATAAATAGCATTCCCAGAAATTATTATTTTGGGTGAAGAGGGGCATCTTGAGTAGTCAAAGGGCATTCCCACAAGTAATTATACTGTTATATGAGGCCACAAACATTCAAAATGTTTGTCCCTTGAATAGTCCATATGTTTGCATGAGTCTTTAATTCAAGTAGTGGTGCAGTGGCAAAGCAGTTGAGACGTTTTCCTACAGTTCCAGCGTCATGAGTTTTAGCTCTACTGCAGACTTGTACTGAAGGCTACCCCCACTTGATGCAGCTGTATCTGCTCATTTGAGCTGGGAAATCAAAGGTGGCCAGATGCTAGACCTGTCACTCCCTTGTGTGCTGTTGGCTACAAAAACTGCTGTGCCTGATGGACTGTTAGACTCGGAGGAACTTTGACTTTTTAATGCCAAGTAAAATTTATAGAAAACCTATCCTCAAAGAGCTTTCCCAACTGACTCAGCCCATTGTAACAGTACTTCTCCTCTTAGTACCCCCTATTATCACTAGTTATATTGTCCGTCTCCCTCCTCATTACATTTTCCATATATTTTTAAGAGAGCATAGCATCTTTTCACATCTTGAGGCACTGGTTTATGAATGCTGTACAGAGAAGCCCTTTCTCCCTCAGTATCTACCTGAAAAATAGAGGTAACTTAAAACAAAAATTCTATATGTTAGGAATAGGGGGATCAGACTTTAATGTAATACAAAATTAATAGCCCCAAAAAGAAGCCAGAAGATGCTTAGAACCCAAAAGCAATCCTGCCTTTAAAGCTATAACTAATCACTTATTGGATGAGATGGTAGTGTGACCATGAATAGCTTTGGGGAACATAGTGGTGTTGGAAGACTTGAAATGGACTAGCTTACATTGTTCTTTCACACTACAAATAGATTTGCCTTTCACATAATGGCATAGGTAGCAATGGACAGCATGCCACGTGTCAGAAGACAAATATTCACTTTCCTTCCTAGGCCATGCAGTATTTCCCATTTAGCAGCCATTTGCCAAAAGTGGTCTCGGCCTAAAGAAGACAAGAAGTTCTGAGTGCATGTAAGAGACCACGGACTATGGTCCCAGTTTTCAAATACATTTGTTCACTTCTGAATACATCAGGTTTTAGGAGTCCAACCAGAAACTCTTAGATCTTCAAGAAGCTGGTCTCTCTGATTAAGAATTTTGGGCAGATCAGCCATAGGTAGGCAATAGCTCATGTGCTGTGGAAATCAAGGACACCCCATTGAACACAGCATACTAACAATCAGGGGAGATACTGACCTAAATAATAAAACGATGACCTGAAAATGGCAGTTGAGGCAAAATACTACAAAGGGCACTGTGAATAATGATTTGCAAATATTATTGCATCATGTTACTGCTGTATGGTTTTGCAGAAATGAATATATCAGCAAACACTGTTTTTAATGATACAGGAAAGAAATTTGTAAAAATAAATAAATAAATAAATAAATAAAAAGTGGGGGGGAAGGCTTTTGTGTTTCCTCAGGAAGGCTTGATATGCACCTCACTCCTTTTTGCCGTGACACAGGTAGTTTTTCACTCTTCAGGGGAAAACTGAAATTTCATAACCTTTATGGTGAACATTGCATAAAACAACACTTATCATTTCTTTGCAAGGCTGATGAAGGGTTTGAATCTTAAGATCACAGTCCTATCTGCATTATCTTACTGGTTGTCTTTCTACCTGAACTAATACTGAACCCTTTGATTTCTCTCCCACTTAGGTAGGCAGGGGGAGGGAGGGCGGGAGGGAGGAGGTGGTCCTTAAATTACAATTCATTAAAGGTAAAAAAACAAAAACAAAAAAAAAACATCTTTTTTTGCTCCCCTATTCTTTTTTAAACACGCAGGTTTTGAACAGGCAAGATTCCCTAGAGAGGGCTAATTTCCATAACCCATTTCCCAAGCGCCTCACCCCTCCAGGATTGTTAGACTGAGGCAAGTGGCATTTAACACAAATACTTAGTTTACATGTATGCTTCAGTCTGTGTGTAAGTTTTCTAGGTGATAATTTTATTGGGGAAAATGCTGTTTAGATTGTGTGTGCAAAATAAATGGCTTGTAAATATTAAAAGAAGAAAAAGTTTAATTTTCAGTTGTGCAATAAAATTGTGAAATAATCCTCTCAATTCCTTTTCTGCTGATATTGCTGATATCTGACTTGGTGGAAGTTGGTTTCAGTAGGAGACCGGTATTTTTTTTTCAGTTCACATGAAAAACAGTGATGGTTGTTGTTGGAGGGGGGTGGGAGAGGCGTGCATAATTTTTTTTTTTAATCATTATTCTTTGTGATTTATTTTCCATTCTTCTTATTCTCTGGTTTGTTCACTCTGACCCTGGCCCAACTATGTAAGTATATAGGCATACAGCCAGTTCTGCAAGATAGTGGCACAATTCACCTGCTTAAAGATAAACCCTTGTTTAAATGCTTTACTGAAACTGGACCACCTTCTCCCCTCTCTTACTTATGGCTTCCCATTGTCTATAAGACATCAAACATGTGAGGGAGTGCAGAAGACAATTCATATTCTACCACCATCAGATGGGTGCCAGATGACCAAGGAAACTGACTTGATCCACTTCATGGAGACAGGTCCAGCTGAGAAAGCGTTGGTACAGATTGTTGATCTGCCAGGTATATGTGTGAGATTCAAGCTAAAATGAAGCTTCTTTCTTGATAAAGAGTCTGAACTTTCTTTAATTGATGTCCACTCTGAGATGTCTCAGTTGTTAGAGTTGTAATGATTATAATCTCACTTTCAGCTAGGGTCTTTTCAGTGGATGAATAATAAGTCTGAGCTACAAGAGACCCAAGTTTGCCCTACCATTTAGTAGTCCAAGAGTCGTGCTTGTGAACCAGAGGCACTTCAGTACCCAGGAGTAGAGGTGGGAGGAGGTGTGTTGGTTAGTTATTGCTGACTCTTACATATTTTTACTAAACTCAAAACAACATTTCCACTGGAAACTTGGAGTACTTCTGTGATATCATAATGAAGTTTACATACGGTACGTATATTGTAAGAATGCAGTGTCCAAGAATGAAGATCACATGAGCAGAAAAAATGTAAATAAGAAAGACTTCACAAGAATTATATATATATATTTTAAAAATATATATTTAAAAAAATTATACATATAATTTTTTTTAAATATTTTTTACAATACTGGACTTATTCCTCACTTTCCTTTGACCTCTGGAGGAAAACAGGGGTCCAAAAAGAAAATAAAAACATATATATAAATATACGCACGCACGCGCACACACACACACACACCCACCCACCCACCTATTGTTACTGAAATTTTCCATTTACTGAAAACTTAAATGTTCAAAATTCTTTAACAGCCAATTTGAGGACAGAGAATATATGGGTGTACTTTCTTTAAAAATGCTCAGCATTGACCTACTGCTCTTGTTGATGTCAATGGTAAAACTTTCTGGTTTAACTCCTTCATCTTCAAAGGTACTACAGGGGATGAATTTGGCCCTCTCTGTTAGATGAATAGACTTAAAGAAAGCCAAGAAAAGAATAGCATTAACTCTGTAAATAGCATTTTATTTGTAACAATTTGACTCCCAGGGGGTATTATACCTAATGCCTTTTCCATTTGAGCCACATTTCTTCCCATTTTTGTCCATATTTGAGGAAAAAAATAATGAGTAGATTTCTCCCCCTAGATGAGACAATGGCCTTAGAGCTCCATGAAGCATTCATGATTTACAGCAGGAGTCAGGTAGGTTGTAACCTATTCACAAGGTGGAGAAGGAGTGTGTTAAGGAATGCATGTTCCATCAGAAGGAGCTATGCCTCATGCCCGAGACCTTTAGGGAGAAAAGGAGTCATTTGCCTCTGGCCACCAGCTGCCCTTCCTGTGGACCCTCTGCAGCATATGTAGCAGCAGCGTTCACCTTCAGATTGCTTTATAAAGTATTAGCTAATTAATAGATGAAATACACAGAGGGAAAGTGCATATATTTCACCTCAGGCTAAATTCTCTAAATCAAGGCTTCAGACCTCACTGCTTTTACATAGGCTGGTGATGTCTGGAGGAGTTTTGCCACAGAAGGGACTGCAGAATCAGCCTTCATATCTGCAACACTTCTCTTTTGTGTTTCTGCTCCAAATTTCCACAAACCTAAATTTTTCCACTACCCAACTTTGCCCTCACCTCATTTTTCATTGTGGAGTACACGTTCAAGGACAGTTCCATCATGGACAACTCCATCACAGCTTTGTGACTAAGAAGTCTCCCATAGAATCAATTAAAAAGAGAGTTCATAGCACTTCTGAAAACATTAGGGCCCAATTTAAGTATCCATGAATTTCTGAGGTTAGCTTTTATGCATCCATTTTTTAAAAAAATTTTGATCTTAGAAAATATACTTTATATAGAGCCAGATCCAAAGCCATCAACTAGACACCTAAATGCGGCTTGGGCAGAACTTAGCTAACAGAAAGTGATCCGGGTCATCTCTCTTCCAGTGCCTGCAAAACCTTTTGAGGCCTAAATTTATTACATGCCTTCATTTTGGTCTGAAAAGGTTTCTAGATGCTTAGACTCAAGCTTTGAACATATCCATAAGTGACCTGATTTGAGCAGCCAAGAGTCTCATTCCTATTTGAGCTCAGTTATGAGACAAACTGAAGCTGGGAAGGGCCAAAAGTCTACTCAACTTCTTAATCCATTAGACAATCATAAAGCACACCCACCTCACACCACTAACACTGAGTTCACTAGAAGTGCAGGACCCAAGGTAAATTTTAGTAAAATACCTAGTGGTGCTGCTATCCACCTTTTGTATAATAGCCCAGTAGTTAGAGGACTTTCAGGAACTGGGAGACTGGTTTAGATTGAGGAGATTCAAATCTATATCCCCTACTTCCAAGGGGAACACCCTAACCCACAAGCCGGACTGGGGCGGGGACGACACTTTCCACCTATCCTGTTGCTGTTGAAGCTGGACCATTAGGCAGCCACAGGGCCAAAGAGCCCTGACCGGGCCTCACCTCCTCCAGGCTTCACAAAAACTCCTACAGCAGCAGGATAAGGCACACTCAATGTGTGGGGTCAGAAGGGAAATAAAAGGAAGCCTGACTGCAGCCAAGGTATAAGAGGCCTTCTTGGGACTGAGGGGAATCTTGGTTCCAGTCCTCTTGTCAAGATTATGTCTTTTAAAACCACCTACTTCCCTCCCCCAACCCTTGTCTCCCCCACTGCCCACGAGCAGGTTTCGTTTTCTAGCATGTGTTCCTGGCCAGCAGGGAATACCCAGGTTGGGGACAATGAGGTTAGGCAGGGAACAGGTATTGGGGAAAGGAAAATAGGAACCCATGTGTTGCTGCTGCTGTCCGCTGCCAAGCTTGGCACTGCATATCCACAGCCACAGCTTGGGGGCTCCCCTGTGGCTGGATCAGTTGGGGGTGGCAGTGGCAGCAAAGGAAAGGAATTGCTCCCAGGTCCACCTCTGCCCCTCCCCCTACATCCCTTCCCAGGTCATGGGCTATGGATTCAGTCCCCTTGTTGCTTGCTTTCCTTCTGGATCCATAACCCTTAGCTGCCCAGTGGTTCCCTCCCAGATTTCCTACCCCTTCCCCACCCAGTTTGTTCTATAGTTTGGGTGTTGGGACACTCTCTCGGGATTGGGAAATGCTGCTTTGACTCTTCTCAGGGTAAGGAGGACCCAAATTCTCAGTTTCCCACTCCCTGGGTAAGTGTTCTAGTCATGGGGCTATTGCGTAGTAGATACCTTCCCTCCGGGCAGTCTGGATCTTCAGTACCTGGAGATTTCTGATGTGAATCCTGATTTCACCTAACTGCAAGGAGAGACTGACAGGCATTCTGACATCCTGTGCCTCATATTTTTTAGACTTTAGCTCTAGGTGCCTTCCTGTTAAGAGCCTAGGTACTCCACATTGAACTTTCAAGGTGTCTAATTCTCTCCATTAACTCTATTGGGAACCCAAGCACCTAATCCTGTCTGTCTGGATCTTCCCTCAGAGTCAAGGTGTCAATATTTTTAGGCAGTGCAATGCCCAAATAGAGGCTTCTACTAAGCTGACATGGGATCAAGGCAACTTCCTTCAGAGGTGGGAGGAAAAAAAGGGATATTGTCCAACTCTACCAATTGGTGCTACCTAGTAGATAAAGAGGATCACACTGGCGCGCATAGGCCAGGTACAGACGTTACATTTTTACTGGTATAACTGGTCAGAAACCAGTCTATACCCATAACCTAACAGAAGTTCGGCGCACAAAATTGATCTGTACCTGTAACAGAACAGAAGTTGGGCACGCACAGACTGATTGAGAAATGGTGGAACCCAGCCTAAGATTCCCACCCCACCCAACCTCCCACCAGTGGGCTTTTTCTGTTCACTGTTAAGTGAGCGGTGTTTGTTCTGCTCTCTGCTAATCTAAACTATGCTGCTTATAGAAAACTGCATAATTTAGATTCCATCTCAGGCTTTTTGAATGTCTGTACCTAGCCATAGAGTGAAAGAGTTAATGGCTGTCATTAACTTGACATAATTAGGTTTCAGAGATAACCCACTAAAGGAGAACAGCTGACACTTCTTGGAACTCTTGTTTCAGGCTCTCTGTAGGCACACCTTTTT
>NW_017729022.1:67107023-67118279 GCF_001723915.1 Gavialis gangeticus
TTTTTTTTTTTTTTTTTTTTTTTTTACCTGCTTCTTGTTGCTCCGGGTTCTCATTTCTAAGGTTGCTTTTACAGTTATCAGTGCTATAAATATAATTTGTTTTAAAGCAAAAGTCTAAATTCTGGAACAGTCACATAGAAGAAGTACCAGCCTGCTGATCCAGTACAAGGGGGCTTAACCCAGCATCTGCTTCAGGTTATAGGAACCCATTTTAGGCCTGATTTTTCCTTCTCCTTTGCTGCTACATAAAGTGATTACACTGTTGATGTTATGTATTATAATCACCTGAAAGGTTTGATCTTCTAACTATGTTTCTTCACTTGGGGTATGTGAAGGGGTCACAGGAAATGTATGAATTAAGATGGTTAGGGTTTTAACATGTTACAGCATAATCAGGACATTGTAAGTGTAAATGAGTAAAAACAGACAAGTTTCTGGGCTCCTGAAAAGGCTTGGCTTGGTCAGGTAATAGCTTTGCATTGTGCTGCTTGGCAGGTTTTTGAGGATCAGTTAATAAATGGTTTTCTAAAGGGCAAAAAAACCCTGAATGAGATATGTATGTACTAGTCTATGTGGATCTTACAGTGTTCCCTGCAAGGAAGAGCTGCGTCAATGTGCGTGATGCTGTTATGTCTGCTGCAGTAGTTTCTGCAGAATGATTTTTTGGTTTTGGTTGAAAGATTCTTCCCTTTGGTTTCCCCTGTATCTCTCTCCTCAGGCTGTACAATCAATATAAGATTTTACTCTAAGTGTGGAGTACTTAATTGTGCCAAAGTCTGCATAGTAAAGCAGTAGTAAAACACTGAAGCAGGTTACCCAGAGAGGTTGTGGAATCTCCATCCCTGGAGGTTTTTAAGACCTGGCTAGAGAAAGCCTTGGCTGGGATGATCTAGTTGGGGGTTGGACTCGATAGCCTCCTGAGGTCCCTTCCTACCCTAATGTTCACTGATTCTATGATTTAAAGTCAACATTATTTGGCCAAAATAAGTCTCCTTTACAGCGATACCATCTGACTGTTTTTATTTTGTGCAATGGACATAGGATCTCTTAGAGACCCTGGAAACAATTCTAAAAATTCTGTCTTTCAGCTAGGTCCAAAGCCAGGCAAAAATGAATCTTCATTAGCCTTTCCTTGATCCAGGATTTTGAGGAGTTCATTTAAGTTTTGGTCTTGATTTACATAAGAGATTCTCAACCAGGGTGCTGTGGCACTGGGGGGGGATGCCTTGAGGTCCCTCCCAGGATGTTGTGGGGTGATATGCGATGTTAGCACTGTTAGGTGTGCAAACCCAGAGATGTCAAAAAAGGAATCTATAGTGTTAAAACCTGTCTGACCTGTTCTTTGCAACAGAAGGATTCTACTATTATTTTTCTGAAGTCAAAAAATGAGTGAAAGTGAAGAGCTGACATTTTCTGATGGGTGCCTTGAGTCCTACAAGGTTGAGAACAACAGATTTACATAATTCCCAGAGATTATTACATCGGGGTCAAGAAATTTCATCTTGTAGGTCCCATACAACATAATGCATCATGCTCTGCACAGAAATCTTGAGCCATTTCCATTGACAACGTGAATTCTCAAAGACTTAACTAAAAGAGAGAGAGAGAGAGAAATGAAAGTTACTTTACTACTTTCTAACTTTGGCACATTTGTCTCTCAGCTTGGTTCCAAAATTACTTTAATCAGGGAATAAACAGCCCAGTTCAGAAGGCTTGCACACGGCTGCATCTAACAGCAGAGATCATACCTTGAAGACCTAGAAATGCCATTTCATAACGACAGCAGCCTCCTTTTTAAAAGCTCTGTCTATTCTTAAGCCTAAAATACAATATCCCACGCTGCTGTGGAGATCAAATCTTGCTGTAATGGTGCTGTTATCACTCCTGTCTCAGTTATTTTTGTATTCTTCCATTATAGAATGGCTTTTCATATAGCTGTTTAAGCCAGAAGAAAATCAGCAAACTGAAAGCTTCTCCGTACACTTTAAATATGTGACAGCACACTTAACTGGAACAAATTCACCTTTGCTATAATCAGTGTTGTTGCCATAATAGAGATTAATTTATCACGTTTTCCCTGTTATATTGTGATACAGGCTGGTCAAAAATTATGCAAAGGTCTGTGTCCTTTCAGGAAGGGTCACTGCTCTAATAACTCAAAACAGGTGCAGCAGAGCCAACAACATTACTTCCAAGAGTAGTATAATTTGGAATGCTAGCTCCTGTGGCCCCTACTAGGATCTTATCTCCAGTTTCCCAGTATCTGGCATGGAAATGGGTGAAAAGACCTTTGGGTACAGTGTTTCCTAGTGGTAAATGAAACAGTGCCTGCTTCTTTTCAGTTTGTTTGCAATGAGTTCATCCCTCTGCTGGCACTGAGGACATTACAGGGGCCTGGAGAAAAGGAGTTGTTGATAGGTGGTTTACCTCTTGACCCCTACAAAGCCCATATGTCAGATGAGTCGGATGTGTAAGGATTGTATGTTAAAAGTCCATTCCTGTCAAAAGTGTAGACTTTTAAATAACGGGAGCATGTAAGGGCTACATTGATGTAATAGTCCTGCCTGTCTAAACTATCTATCTACATATAAACTATGTATCTATAACTACATTGATGTCCATTAAGAGCAGTGAGAATGTCCTCTCCATTCAGAGGAGAGGTGAGATTCCAGTCCTAAGCCTGATATAGATAACTGCTCCCTTCAGTTCCTGTACCTGCCCGGACATACTGTAAGAAGCATTGGGTAGGTGCCCCTTTAAGATCCATGTCCAAATTTGATTGTTATTAATCACACCTGCATCTTGCCCAACATTTGTTTCATGAGAAACAGATTTAAATTGGACGGTTCATTAGTTTGATTAAGAAAAGTGATTAACATGGCAGGGAAAACTTGTTAGTCAAAGATCTTAACCCAGCTGTTCATAGGAAAGTTATAGAGTCAGAGGGGCCTTCACTGCTGATTTCAGCACTTGAAGCATTTTGCTTTACAAGCTGTTCCTAAGCTGAGGGCAGGGAAGCTAGAAAATGTGATTATTGTTAAACAGTGTCCATCTATTTTTTATTTCTGCATGACTTTGGCTGGGACACAACAGTCTAGGGGTGTGCAGGCGTGCGTGTGTGTGTGTTTGGAAATGAGGCAAAAAAGTAGATGTTGCTTGCTGGACTCATTTTATTGGATGGGAAATCCCAGTGCACAATCTGTAGGTGTGTTTCAATGAGGGTAACTTAGAAATCAATGCTAGTGGTGCTGGGCTTAGGAGCAGTGGCTGAAAAAGTCTTGGCGTATTACTGGACAAGATTAAATGAAAACCCTCAAGCTTCTAAACAGAAATCTGTAGTTTCTAAAGAGGTCCCTTTAGTTCTAATAATTCCTACAACAATGATCTTGGCAGCAGGAAAGGCCGTTTTGTTTTTTTCTTCCTGCATGTCTTACCAAGCCCTGCATCTTTCCACCTTGGAGCCCTGGAAGTACTCTGGTGGGCTCAGGCAAGTCCTGTTCATGCATTGATAACTGCAGTGTGATGCAGGGGCAGTCTGGATAAGCTGCTACTCTGGGGAGGCTAAGGTCCTGGGTTCTAGGCTGCAGGCCTGATACAATTAAAATTAAAGCTACGCTGGTTAGCACTACAGATGAAAGGGACTTGGGGGTCATTATTGACCACAAGATGAACATGAGCCTTCAATGTGATGCTGCAGCTAGTAAAGCGACCAAAACACTGACTTGCATCCATAGATGCTTCTCAAGCAAATCCCAGGATGTCATTTTCCCTTTGTACTCGGCCTTGGTGAGGCTGCAGCTGGAGTACTGTGTCCAGTTTTGGGCTCCACAATTCAAAAATGTGGAGAAGCTTGAGAGAGTGCAGAGGAGAGCCACACACATGATCAGAGGTCATGAAAACAGACCTTACGATGACAGGCTGAGAGCTATGGGACTCTTCAGCCTGGAAAAGCACAGGTTCGGGTGTGTTCTGGTGGCCACCTATATGTTTGTTAGGGGTGCTCATCAGGATCTGGGGGAACTTCTGTTCACTAGAGTGCCCCAAAAGATGACAAGATCGAATGGTCACAAACTCCACCGTGACCAATTCAGGCTGGACATAAGGAAGAATTTCTTTACTATTCCCAAGGTATGGAATAGACTGCCGCCAGAGGCGATTCAAGCACCCACTTTGCACGCCTTCAAGACACACTTGGATGCTTATCTTGCTGGGATCCTGTGATCCCTGCTGACTTCCTTCTGCTGGGGCAGGGGTCTGGACTCGGTGATCCTCTGGGGTCCCTTCCAGCCCGAATGTCTATGAAATCTATGAAAAAGTATATTTGCTGTGGATAATAGAATCCTAAGCCATATTTTTCCTTTCCTATTCTTCTGCAAACAGCCAGTATGTTGCCAGCTGGGCACTGTTTGATTCAAATGAACAGCATCCTGGCCTAGAGCAAGTGCAGGACAGCTAAGAAGGTGCCATGGGCCTTGGCTTAGAATGAGAGGTGAGCAGTCCACAGCACTCTCTGCATCAGGTCCCCACTGGCCTATACCTACATACAGCCACTGTAAAAATGCAGGAGTTGCAGATCTGGCTGGTTCCCAGTTGCAGCTGCCAAGGGGAAAACTTGAGCAAGTATCTTGAAGTCTCCACCCTGCAGCTCAGAAGAGTCCTGAACAGGTTTTAAGCCATCTTAAACCTTATAGAGAGATAAGAAATGGGTTATAAAATTAACGGAGGATGAGCAGGAGGCAAACAAAACAGGTGACAAAGTGTGGCAAGGATGACATCTGTAAGTGGCAGAGAGAAAGGGAGATAAGAATAGACAATATAGAGAAATGGGGTGTCAAGGAAAGGGACAGACTGCAGGCATGGATTGCATGGGTGCATGAGACAGAAAAGGCAAAGACAAGTAAAATGAGAAAAGAATGAGAATCCTCTCCCCATCCCCCTCCATTCAGCATCTGCGCACTACTCTGAGCTACCCAAAGATCTCAGCCAAGCAGCAACCACCTGACCAACCTTGATAGCATCCTTGCCCCTGCTAGACCTGCTTACCTGAATCACTCTTCTGGCAGCCTTTTCTCCACTCAGGCACCTCAAGTACCCCATGTTCCTCTTGCACAACCAACCCCAGCACTCAGTCATCCAGCAATTCTACACACCCTCCCAGTGCCTTTCCCTCCTATTGTAGCATCCCCAAGCAGCTCCTTGTATACCAGATTTAGTCACATACCACAAAGACCTTTCTCCCCAAAATCAGGCTCCCTAAATTGGGGTGTATTCTGTAAGTGGGGAATCTGATTTTATTTGCTGGGTTAGAAACAGAGGGGCACACAAGCAAGAGGACGCTGTGACTCATGGCAGCTCTTATAAAAATGCAGACTATTAAGTGAACAGGGCCATTACCAACAACTTCTAAACCAGCTAGTGTAGCTGTGTACCATCATTGCCCTCTGCTGGCTAGAACTTGTTCAGGTGTGTGTGAGTTTATAAGCTACTATGCAAGTCTTTGGTGTTCAATGTTTTCTGACTGTTGGCATCACCCCCACCTTCCTCAGAACATTTGGGTGAATGGGGGTAAACACAGTCCTGAGTTTCCTGGTGGCAAGTAGACCAGAGGATGAAGAGATTTCTCCTTTATCTTTATTCACTTCTCTCTCTTGTACTTTTGCTTTAAACCTTTTTCTCCCTGTTAGTCTGCTTAACATTTGTCTTCCTATCATATATTCACTGTATTTCAGTTGTCCCAGCCCCCATGTGGACATATAGGTCCTTTTAGTAAAAGATGTATTTTTAATGTTACAACCAACACAGTTTAGAAACCTAGTGCAGACCGATACAGGTAGCTGTATCTAAACGCATGTAATGGTTAATGTGTGAAAAATCCATACACAGGTTCTGCCACTGTTTTATGTAATGCATCATTGTCAATGAGCAACTTTCTGGTCCTGCCAATGAAGAAGGGTAAGATAATTTGATCTTTGCCCATAAATACCTTGGCCTATATTCTTTATTGGCACAAATTCATTACCTTCATTGCAGGTACATCAAAAAAGAATATAGCCCACAGTCTGTGCCTCTAAAAATGGGCCTTATTGCTTTTCCCCTACTGCCCTGCTGTGCCCTGCAGTAGAATAACTAATGTATTAAAACTTACTCCAAGAGACAGTTTCTGCCCTAAGAGTTTGTGATCATAATAGGTATGACTGAAAGGAAATATGTTCTGGTTTTATAGCTAGGGAGCCAAAGCCAACAGGCAAAGTGAATTATCCAGTGAACAAAGAAAGTCTCTAGCTTTGCTGCTGGACACATATCAACTTCCTGACATCCTGTCAACACTTTTGCACACAACCACATTAATTTGTGTTTCTGCATGTGCGTGGGTGGCTGGTGGGTGGGTTTGAAGTCTTCTGATTTTTTTTTCTCCTCACCCATTAGGGAGGCTTTTGCTGTTTGGCACTGGGTTTCATGAGATTTTCTGCCAACTCGGGTTGAGGAAGAGCAGAGAAGGAACTCTTTGGATAGCAGTCTACTTCCTGAATCTGTGTACATTAGCTACATGGTATCCAAACTCAGTAACTCTCCTTCCCGCTGATTGCATTATTTTAATTTATTTCCAAGCTGTTAGGAAACTTTTCAGACATCTTTGTCTGGAGAGCTAATTAACCACTAGGGGAAGATAATAGTAGTGATAAACACAGTCAATATTCTCATATTAGATCCAACTATTATTTCTTTATTGGGTTTTATTCACAATGTTTATCTCTTTAGAGTACTGGGACTTTAGGCAAATATTTTAAAATGTAACCCTAAAGTGGCACCACCCTATTTATAACTACCTAGTAAAACTGAATTAAGAAAGGAAAATTCAGGAGGAAGGGCTGGCAGTGAACGGGAGGCAAAAATGATCAAAGATATCTTGTTAAAGACCTACAGCCAAGCTCTGGAGAGAGCCAGGGCAGGATTCTGAGGGAAGGTGTTGCAAAGACCTGGTCCTTGATCTACATGGATGTGCCCTAAGCCTACCCCAGGTGGAGCCCCTGATAGGTGAGCAGACTCAGTGTAGCCCGCTAAGTTGCCCTGGGAAAGCAAGGGGAGAAAATCAAGGACCTCAGGTCTGGAGTATTATAATAGGTCATCTTCATAGAATACAAATTAATCTTAGTAACCAAGTGGGAATAGATCTTTCTTATAGCATACTCTATCTAGGTAGAGTTGTTATCTTGGTAACAACTTCTCTATCTAGGTTGCTATCTTGTAGCATGTATGTTCTGGTAGGTAGAGCACTGGCCTGGCACTCGGGGATGGAGTCCAGTTCCCCCAACTCGGTTGCATGCCTTTTGGTGGAGCTTGAGCTAGTCACCCCACATCTCTATGCCTAAATTTTGCTCTTTACATCATTTTAAAGTACTTGGGGCACTTTGATATCACCTGATAAAAAAAACCATTGCTTGTGAGTGTAGTGGGGACAAGACCATAAAGCCAAGCTGGATGGAAAGGAATCTGTGTACAAGCTGTGGCAATGTCTTGTTTAAATCATTGACAGGTGACCTTTCTGTGTCCACCAAACTTAGGCAAAATATGAAGGGTAGGATAATTTGCTCTCTTCCCCTTAGCATCCCAAGCTGTATTCGCTGCTGGCATAACTCTGTTGTTTTCAGTGGAGTTACAGCAGCAAAGAATATGGCCCACAGTCCGCACTTCCAAAAGGAGATTTTAGTATTCCCATTCCATTGCTTTTCTTTTAATGCAGTGGAACTGGCTAAGTTTAGAATAGCCATTCAATCATGCAGAAGATTTCTCTCATTAATAACATTGCACAGGAGTAGTGGCCTGCTCAGTGTGATTTAATAGCCATTCAAGACAGTTAGCTGCACAGATCCAGCTTACAAAAAAGAACACAAGGTGGTAAATTGTGTAGAACTCAAGAGGCAGCTGTCCAACTACCATACCCTGAATGGTCACTGATATCATGATAGTCATATACTTCAAAAAGAGCCATTCCTGTGGGAGAAGAAAGCACGTCTGCTGTGGAAATGATTGCTACAGTGCTTTTTAATCTGAAACCTTACCTGCCTCCTTATTGCTGCTGAATTACTGAGTTCTGGGCAATAAAGACTTTTTTGTCCCATGTGCCACCCACTTACAATTTTTAATGTTACCTGAATTGTCCATGTCAGAGAGAGTGGAGGAAAAGTAGAAAAACAAGTTATGATTAATTGTAGCATTTTCTGCTCTGCCACTAGAGGCTCCTGGAATCTGTCAGTCACCTTGCTGAATCGCTGATAGCTCTAACAACCCAAACAAGGTGAAATTCTGCATTGGGTAGAAAAAATCTCCAAAGGCACCTTGGAAACACTTGGAAGAGACTAAATAATATGTGACACTGACTCATTGTCACTGCAATAAATTTAACCAAGAGACTTTAGTCACAAGAAGGGCTTGAATCTTTGCAAAGAGGGTAAGGACTGAATGCATATGATTTTTGGTGGTTACAGGTGCCTGTTTTGCATTACAGAAAGGATCTGTAGAACCTCCAGTCTGACCTCCTGTATAATAGACTGTATATAAAACTTCCTTGGCTATCACCTTCATTAAAGCCAAAGGAGCATGGTTTTCAGAGGGCCAGTGTTTGATACTTTCTGCAAGTTGTGTCCCTTTAAATGCATCTGAAGCTGGACTCTTCAAATTGCTTGCCACACTAGAAAGTGTATACCCTAATCTTTCCACATTATAAACAAGGATCATTTGTTAAAAGAAGTGTTCTGGGGAATAAGGATTGCAACTGCTTGTGCAGCATCTTCTCTGGAGAAAGCTCCAGGTTTGTGAATTAAGCTTTTTTAACCACCAATCTATGCCTTTTTTAAAGGATGGAAATCCTCCTCCCTTGAATTATGATGTGTTGAAGGAAAGATTGCATTCAAGATGGGTTGGCCTGCAGGCAGGTACAGGATTTTCTTGCAACCGAGTTAAAGCTCCGGACTTTTAGTGAGGCCTCAGTCTATCACTCAGTGGGGATGTCTACATGAGATGCTACTGGGCAGTGGTTACTGTGCATTTATTTAATACTTGTATAATCAGGTACTAAATAACCAGAGTTACTGTGCAGTAGCACCAGCAAATGTCTTTTAAGTGACACTACTGTGCAATAGCTTAATAATACTGAGCTGTAACATATTAGCACTGTTTGTGCTGTGATGTGCTATGGCACAGTATTATTTGGCTACTGTGCAGTCAGCATCTCATGTAGACACACTCAGTATGCACAGTTTGCTTCCACAGATAAAGCCTCATGCTGTATGTTCACCCCTTTAGATACTTAGCTACCTGCTGTATGAGGGCAATCAGGTAGTTGCAATAGTGGAGTGTGTACAGGATAAATAGGTGACTGAGGGCTATCAATCTGAGCCTATTTTTTTGCAGGTTTGATTGAGAGCCCTTCTGAGATGAACTCCACTGCCAGGTTCCACCCCTGTTAAGCTTACTGGTGTGGCATGAGGAGAAAAGCACTTTCAAGTAATGAGGTTCTAAGCTAGTTAGATCATTTACATCTAGAGGGCTTTGGGTACCTTTAGTCTACCTGTTGGCACTTTAAGATGAAATCGAATCATGTTTTATCTAGGACAATATCTAGAGAAGGCTGGGTCAGTGGAGGCCCTTCAGGGTCAAGATTATTTTTAAGGTCTGATACCGGCTTCTGGAAGGTCTGATACCAGCTTCTTCCCAAATACACGTGTTCTTGTTGGAGCATCTGAGGAAGGTTGCTATTGCAGATTCCAAAACATGTGTGATGTGCTTTCCTTCATCTGGTAGGTGGTACCTGTGGGACATTATTGAATAAGGAGGAACTGTTTCTTTGGGCAGATTATTAGAACAAATAAATGTATTAATATGTTACTGAGAGTAGGGTTATAAGGACAAGTTGGGGGCAGGGGATGTTGTTAGTTGTGGAACTGCCTTTCTTTAATAGACTAAGGAGTTTTGGGAAATAGATACTGCTAGATCCCTTGACATCTAGTGGCTTGGAGACAGGACATGCACAAAGTGGTCTGGAAAGAGACTGGTAATGGGACTATGACAAAGTGAATTTAGCTATCTGAGTTGAGTGTTCTTTATTCACCTGTTGCTCACTATGGGCATGTCCAGATGAGCATGCATGTGCCTCTTGCAGCATCTCAAACCAGTCTGAGATGCTGCAAGAGGCACGCTGAGAATGAAAAAATGTTCCCTGCACTGCATATTTGCAGCATGGGCTCAAAACTTGATACCTGGAAATCCAGATATCAAAAAAAAAACCAAAAAAAAAAAACCCACACAGCGAGGAAAAAAGTGGGATAGGGCATGGTCTCAGACTGTGCCCGGAAGCAACCAGAGGTTTAGGTCCTCCAAAGAGACACTCTGGTAGCCAGCCAGAACATCTCTATGGCTGGCCCTTACCCTGGTGCTGAAGCACACTGCCTCCACATGTGGGGCAGCCTGGCACGGTGCAGGCTGCAGCCTGATGGGACTGGGCTCTGTCCCAGGTAAGTAGGGGACTGAAGGTGGGAGGGAATGGAGCAGGGGGGCTGTGTGAGTGTGGGGGACTGGGTGCAGGGGGAGCGCTGCCTAGTAGGGCTGGGCGCCCCACCTGCCCCCTGCACAGCTGCCACAGCAGCAGCCATTGGGGCACTCATGGGCCCTCCTGGGACAGCACCCCCTCCCCACCCCACCCCCCACGCGGGGCAGTGCAGCTTGGCCCAGGCAGCCTGGCATCTGGCGCAGCCTATGCCACATCGTGAAGGCCCAGCTCGGCTCAGCTCGGCATGGGGCCATGCACCTTTCTGCAGCTTCAGGCTGGCACCTGGGGGCTGGTGCCACTCACAGGAACCACATATTACACTGGGCTGGGTCCTGCCTGCACCAGCCCGCGCGCCATTGGGCCGGGCCGGTTCCGTGCATGCAGGACCCAGCCTAGTGCAACACGCAGTCCCTGCAAGTGGCACTAGTTCCCAGGTGGCAGCCCGAGTGGCCTAGGGATTCAGAAAGGTGCATGGTCCTGCATGGCACAGAGCTGGGCATCACCCGCGACAGACTGCGTAGGCAACACTGGCTCTAAGGCAGCTGGGACTGTGCCGAACCATGGGGGGGTGGCAGCAGCAGACCCTGAACACCCCATGGCTGCTGATGCTGCAGGGGTGAGTTGTGGGCCCTGCAGGGGGGTGCATGAGGGCCCTGCAAAGGGCATATGTGTGCCATGCAATGGGGGCGTGGGCCCTGTAGGGAGAAGTT
>NW_017729022.1:67118400-67138392 GCF_001723915.1 Gavialis gangeticus
CCCACAACACCCACATCCCCAAGCCACCCCCACAAACCCCTCATCCACATACCCGCCCCAACCCTCCCTCCAAATTGCTTTACATTTGTAAATATATCAATAAAACATTGCCCAACTGGTCTCTTTATATATAGCAGTGTTTCATTTTAATAGCGGAAGAATACTATTTTGGCTATTTTAATGGGAGAATTTGGGTTTCTTATCAGAGTATTTGCAATTTGGAAACAGGGAACACCAGGATCTTTGCTGGTGAGGACAAGTGGCGAGACCTGTACAGAGGAGCCTGTCCAGCACTGGGGACCCAGATGGAGGGCAGACGAGGTGGCTGACTTCTTGGCCATTTGGGGCCAAGAGGATATGCTTTGACAGTTCAAAGCGGGCCACCTCAGGGGGCACATCTTCTAGGCAATAGCTGCCCAGATGGCAGCGTGGGGGCACCCTGTCTTGGTCTGGCAAGGGCACAGCCTTGAGGCCACAGGTCCAAGGGGGCAGATGCTGTCGCAGGTGGCAGCAAGTCACAGCCAGGCAGCAGCTCCCACTGCCAGACTGCTGCAGTGGGTAGAGGGTGCAGGGGCCACTCCGGGTTAGGGCTGCTTCAGCAATCCAGCTGGCACAAGGGCTAGTGTCCCCAGATACCAAGTGGCCAGGCCTCAGAAGCTCCTGCAGGCAAGCAGCCCTGAGCTGCCCACCAGGGCAGATTTTTATATTGCTGGGGCCAGCACAGGCCCTGGCCCCAGGGTCTAACTCCCCTTGGCTGCAGATCTGAGAGAAACCAGGCAGGGTTATTTTGCCCCAAGTGGCACAACTTGCCCCACACCAAAGTGCATGTCTGGGCCTGTGTGCTGAGGCAAAAATCCCTGGCCCAAATTTGTGCTGCTCCTATTTGAGCTGCTGCAAGCAGATGTGCCTGTATGTGCAGACACGCCCTGCAGGTGTAGTCACACATTTATCTGAAATGGCTGCAAACCACTGGAATGCTGGGAGGTGTTAAATGTAGTATGTAATGGTGGTGTCACACGTGTACTTGCACCAGTTGCAAATCATTGGAATGTTATAACTTACTAAAGTGTGTAACTCTTACAATAGTGGTTTTCAAACTGCCTTAAATCATGAAAGGTGATCTAAGTTGGTCTAATAAAAGATATCAGATTCACCCAAAGAACCTTGTCTGCCTATGTCCTTAGACCAACACGGCTACAACCTACACCCCTTAAATCATGAGACCCTTTCATATCACTACTTCTGCTGTGAAACCCCTAATCTTGGCTCCATGGGCCACATGGCCTGGCAATGGCAGTACACCTCCTCCCAGCCTGTTTACCATTACCCTCAATGTCTTTTCAGAACCCCTGATGACCTGTCATGAAACCCCAGGGCCCAGCATAACACAGTTTGAAAACCACTGTGTTAGGAGATAAGTGTCACTTGAAAAGGAACAACTTTGCATTGTCTAACCTATTAGTAAAACTGCACAGTCAACCCTGACACAACCACAAGACATAACTCCCTAGCCTGTCACAGGTAAAGCAGGATGAACAATAGTAGCCAATGTCCTCCTGCTGTGGGGGTTGTTAAAATACTTTTGAGAAATCATATGCCTCCTGCTATAGAGAAGGGCAAAAACCCGCACAGTTTATACCAAGCGGTATAATTCCTTCCTGACTTCAGATGTGGCAATCAATCCGACTCTGAACAGAGGGCTAAAACCTTCCAGGCAGGGATCCCAGGGTTTAAATCTCAACAGGAGCATTGGCATGCCCCAGTCAAAATCACCAGCCTTGGTTGCAGACAACACCCAAAGCTTTTGAGAGAGGTGAAAAATACCCCTCTAGCAACATCTCTAGCAACAGGAAGGGGGAAAATGTTGATGGTAGGCTTATGTAGAGTTTAGATTATGGTTTGTATGGGATGGTTTGGAGAAGGATGCTCCTGCCTCAGGCAGGGGGTTGGACTAGATTTCTGGAGGTTCCTTCCAGCCCTGCTTCATTATGATCTATGAAATTCCTTCCCAGCCCCATGTGGCAACCGGTGAAGCCAAGAAGCATGGGAAATATCGTTAGAAGAGCATAGGCATGGCTATCTCTATATCATCCCTGACAATGTTTGTCCAACCTCTTTCTGACCATCTCTAATGATGGCTATTCTATAACTTCCCTAGGCAACCTCTTCCATTGCCTCACTGCTCTAACAGTGAAGAGGATTTTCCTGATACCCAGTCTAAACCTGCATTGTTGCAACTTCGTTTGTTGGAAGCCATTGGTGCATGCTCTGCTCTCTGCAGCAAGGAAGAAGTTTTCTCCCTCTTCCTTGTGACAGCTCTTCAGAAATTTGAAGACTGCTATGATGTCCCCTCTTAGTCATATTCAGCTTGTGGAAAAGGTGCTTGTTTCCTTCAATTTCTCACATGACTTGCTTTCTAAACCCTTTATCATCACTCACCTATAGACCCTCTCTAACTTCTCTATGTCCTTTTTAAAATGTACACCCCAAAACTACATTCAGTGCTCTAGCTGAGGCCTAACCAGAGTCAATGAAAGAGTCACTATCACCTCCCTTATCTTGCACCTAATGCTTGTATTGATGCAGCCCAAAACCATTATTTGTGTGTGTGTGTGTGTGTGTGTGTGTGTGTAGCTATATCAAACTGTAGATTCATTCCTTCTCTTTAGTGCTGCCATCCAGCCAGGTATCACCCATTTTGCATTGGTGTTTTTGATTATTCTTCCTGAGGTGTAGCACCTTGAATTTGTCAGCATTGAATTTCATGCTGGTACCTCCAGCCCAGCTTTCCAGCCTGTCAAGATCCTTCTGAATTGCTCTTCTGTCCTCCAGCACATTCACAATCCTTCCTAGTTCCATGTAGTCTATAAATTGGCTCAAGAACCTGTCGATTCCAACATCTAAATAATTATTAAACACATTGAACAGCATTGAACCCAGGATGGACCCCTGTGGGACTCCACTTGAAACCTCCTGCCATTCTGACTTGGATTTATAATTACCCTTTGCTTGCCACCATCAGCCAAGTTGTCTGTCCACCTTATAATAGTTTTGTGTAGTCCACATTTCTCCAATTTTTTTATAAGAAGATCATGTGGGACTTTTGTCAAAAGCCTTGCTGATGTCCAGGTACACTACATCCACAGCATTCCCTTCATCTCCCAAGTTGTGACTTTGTTGAAGTAGAAGATCAAATTTGGGCCTTCTTATACATTAATTTTAGGCTGCTCCTGGAAATCTTAACCCCTGGATTGTCCACACATTAACGGCTGAAAGTGATTTTAAGTGCACTTTAAGAAGCTTAAATTTATGCCACTCCAGAGCAGGTTCATCTCTGAGCCTGTGTTCCATTAACGTGTGGCTACTCCTCACAGACGAGCCACCCAAGTTTCAGCCCTCCAGCATCCCACCCTCCTGTTGGTGTCCTTCCTGCATCCTCGTGTTCTTTGTGGACAAACTTTCCACACCCTGAACTTTACAGCCATTGGGGTGGTTCTGGTACCAAGCCAACTCCCCCTCCTGCCCCCAAGGATGTGACCTTTCCACCCCCAGGTGTGCAACCCCATGCAAACAGCCTGCAGAGTACATACCAGCTAGCCATGTCACAGAGTACAAATGGGTCCAGGATTAGGGTCTAGAGGGGGTGGAACAAAGTAGGGGGCCAGACTGGATCCCCATAACCTGGGGCTTCCTTCCCAGGGCAGGGGCAGTAATTCCCTCAAATGTAGTTCTCTCACTGCTTGCACCTCCCAGCCAACCTGGGAACCATAGACAGCACCCCCATGCCCCAATCCCAAATGCCAATTTATTAAAACATGAGACCTTCTTTAATTTACTTCCTCTTTATTTCTTTTTCAACTTTTTACTTCTTTTTATTTAATCCTTTGTGATTGACTTCCTTCACTTCACCACCATTCCCCCACCCCCATTTCCTTTCCACGTCTCATTTAATTACCCACCCCAACCCCATTATCTCTCTTCCCCCAGCTTTGTGTGTCCCTCCCCCCAAGCAGGGGTAGAAGCCCGTCCTGGCTCACAAGCCTTGTAGCGGCAACTCACAACTGTAGCTTCTCGTCCAGCCCCTGTTTGCCTACCCTCTAATGGCAAGCCACAGCTGTACAGATGAGAGACAGAGAAGGTTTTCAGCCTTAAAGTGTGACTGCTGCAAACTCAAGTTAGCACAGGGCCTTGTTACACAGTAACTTTAGGTGGCTTCTGGAGCTCTTAACCCCTGGACTGGCTGCATGTTACCATCTTTTAAGTGGCTTAAAAAAGCCCTCATTATTCAGATTAATGTTATGCCACTCCAGGGCAGGATTATCTCTAATCCACCTAATTTTGCTCCTGTTCTGTTAACTTGTGGACACTCTCCTCAGCTGTTCCACCCAAGTTGAAGTCCTCCAGCATCCTAGGACACAGGGAGGAAGCAGGGAAGCCAGTGCACAGTGCCCCTCTGGGAGCAGAGCAAGTCAGTCTGAGCAGCAGGGCCACCACCTCCTTGCCACCACTCACACCAGCTCTGCTCCAGGAGCAAAGCGAGAATGAGTCCCAGAGCAGAGCCAGGGGCAGAGTTGGTTTGAGTAGCAGTAGGAAGATGGTGCCTGCCCCCACTCCAACTGGCTTGTTACAGTTGGGAAAGAGCCAGTCTGAGGGGCAGTGAGAGGCACTGGGACTGCAGCCCTCCCCCTGCCCAGCAGGAGCAATGAGACTGTCCTTCCCCTAGGAAAACCTACAATTTTCCTTTTTACACAGAATTGTTTGACATGAATAATATGAATATATATTACCTCTGCCTCAGCAAACTGCAGCCCTGCTATACTCATATGAAGGCTTGTCTGGAAAACACTTCTCTTTGCCTTTTCTTAACTAGACATTCCTCAGTATTCTGTTTCTTCCCTTTGTTTGCCTTATCACGTGAACTGGACTGGCTGACAGCCAGCTTGATAATATAGAACAGCCTTTGCTGAATGAAGGAATTGCCTGACGTATAAAAATCTGGTGTAAAAAAAAGCATTTTTTACCTACGTGCTTTGGAGTTTGTAAATTTCCTCCGCTGAATGATGAATGACAAGAAGAGAGGAAAAGAGAGAGAGGGAGAGAAGAGGCCCCATGCTCTCTATAAGCGGGGATAATTTTTAGTGTGCAATAATTTCTCATATTTTCAAGTCATTTTAGAGAACATTTGCCAAGGTTTGAAGACTTATAGACCCATAAGTCATATACCTTGCAAAATAGGTGCTATTATTGTCCCATTTTTCACCCAAGTTGTAAGTAGGTCCATATATCTTTGGTTCTGTCTGCAGTGCAGATTTCTTCCATGTTCTGTTCTGTTCACTTATTTCAATTAGACTTCAGTGGGGATGTGATTTATGAATGCATTTCATCAAAATAATCACGTCAAGAACTTCAAATGGCAAGCCAGCAACCATCACTGGATACATGTCAGCAAATATGATATGCCAGGAGCAAGAACAAAACTTTTCTTGATCTGATCCAGTCTCAGTTATTTGCCAGGTGGATGAGTACAGTTTTGCTTTATAACATATATAAGATATTTGTATAAGTTCCCATTACCACTGAATGTTAGTGCTTTGCAATCTTTAATGTGTTTACTCTCAGAACACAGCTGTGAGTTTAGAAAGTACTACTGTCTCCATTTCACTGATGGGGAATTGAGGCTCAGAGAAACTAAGTCACTTGCCCAAATACAGATGGAAAGGCTGTGGAAGAACAGAGAATTCAGACTGGTTCTCTCTAGTAATAGCCTATTACACTAATCACGGGATCACGCTTTTTTCTATAATTATTCTTTTTATTTATTTCATATTTTCTTAGCAAAGGAAAACTAGCAGCGTTGCTCTGTAATTCTATCATTTATGTGCATTCTTTTGGGCTAGATATAATGGCATAGCTGTATTTGTAAGCTTAGTTTGGATTCATTTTCAGGGACCCTTATTGGTTTTTTTTTTTTTTTTTTTAAACTATTGGTAATAATTTCCATCTTTCATGAACAGTTTTCCTGTTCAATTCCCCTTGGAGTTAGAAGGTCTAAAAGAAGATACTACAATGCTTGTTGGTGCAGTGAAATGTTTAAAATCTTCATTGCCTGTTCAGAAAAGTGCACATTGAATATTTATGAAATCCCTGAAGTTCTCAGTGGAATAAGCCAAAACCAGCCTCACATTCCCTATTATGAGCAGTGAGTTTTCTTGAACACCTTTTGGCACTTTAACCTGGTCCCATTTCTTCAGCAGGACAGACCCTGAGGTGGAAAGGCTTATTTATTCAGGAAGCAAAATAAAGTGGTAGGATTATTACAGCACTTTATCTAAATGCTACTAGATTAGGCAAAATGATAACCTGATAATATGTGATACCTCTGTCTTTACTGAACCTATTTTATACTGCTATTCAGAACTGTTTCTTAGGCCTAAATTATGATGATGTCCCACCACCCCTCATACCTTTTTTTTATCTGAACTACTGCATTTCAGAAGACAGCACCTAATGAAAACCCTGTTGAAAACCATTGGGAGTCTGTTGGCATCAGTGATCTGTAGATCAGGCCCACATAATATATATACCCTTACAAAATCTCTATTCATTTTTTTAACCTGGGAACCAAATTAGTGTCTCATAAAACAAAGGAATCTTATTATGATCTCTTACTATATACTATACGATCAATACTGAGTAGTATGTATGTACTCTGTTTCTGAATTAGGCCTTGATTCTGCAAATATGCATATATGTAGTTTTGCTAAATTTATGCATAAACTCAGGCATGAAGATACTCATTGGTGTTAAAGTCTTCATGACGAGGAGCTTACATTCGAAATATCACTGGGAAGGAACCATCCCTTCTTTTACTTTTGTATGGTGCTTGAACATGCTTTCAATCCTGAAAGGTAATTATGTACAATATCCCAAAGCCTTTACTCAAAACAATTCTTGGAAAGAAAGTATGATACATAATAAAGCCATTGAGCAAAGGAAGCACTATCACAAGTATATTCCACAATATATCCCCGTGTAGAAAAGAAATTAGAAGGTTCTTTTAAAATATATATAAATATTTAAAAGAGTTCCCAGGAAGAATTAGCCCAATTAGTTCCTTCTAACCCAATACATTGCAGTTTTCTTGTATTGAGTAAATCCTTCATTAAACATAAATAGTACTAACATTTTTATGCATCTGGGTGTTCTTCAGAATATTTTCCTTTCTGGTGGCACTGCACATTTATGTGTCTTTTTAGAGAGCATTTAACATCTACTTTTTATGTTTAGGTTTGGATAATATATAAAAAATAAAGCTATATATAATTATTCATATGTAGTAATTCAAGTCTTAGCAGGATGCTTTTGATAAGTAAATTAGGAGGCTAGATAGTTAAACTATATCCATAGAAATGTAGGGGGAGAGAAGGTTTAATTGGTTATATCTTTTATTGGACGAACTATATAGTGGATAGAGATGTTAGAAAATGGTTTCAGACAAAAAGGCCCTTCCTTAGTCATGAAGAGAAATAATTTTTTCTGGTGGGAAGGCTAAAAGTGAACTGAGGAGATAAATCAGTGCTGTGTGGCTGTCTCTAATCTTTTTACCAAAGACTTTGGTTATAGATTAAATTCATTTCTAACTTGTAATGGCTAGCCCCAATAGTGTGCCATGCACAAGCAAATCAAGTGGGGCACTGCAGTGTAGCTGAGTCAAGGGGAAGGGTGAGAAAGACACTATGCATTCCAATGTCTCTTTGTACATGGTAGTAAAACAGATCAGTGCTGGTTGATGCAGGGTAGTACTACCGCTGGATTTGTTTTGTGTTTTCATTTGAGAATTAACTACTAGTTACAATTCCCTCATTCTGTGCCTCAGTTTAGCTTAATCAAGTTGTACCAGCTAGCAATGGAGCCCTATGGACCATACAGCAACTGAAGATAGCCAGATCCAAACTTACTTGAGGTAGATATTCCCTTTACCCACTAGTATGTAACTGTTGTGCCAGGGCCACATACAACAAGTGTAGAAGGCAATTTTGCCAGCTTTACACTTACTGGGGACTTCTCCTTACTAGGGGAATCAACACAACACTTGAGGAACAGGACTGAGGATCTACCCTGTATATTGGCTATGCTCCTTGACTTCCTAAAAAACATAGTTTGTCCCTCAGGCTCATGGGCGACTGGTGCCGCCTTAGTCAGGGGGGCACATGCCCCCCCAGCGACCAGTCAGCGATCGGGGGGAGGGTCCCCCCCACAGCTGATAACACTGACCGGGGGGAGGGGGGGACCCCGTGGCAAAACATACCAACCATTGAGCAGCCATGCTGCTCCCAAAAGTGGCCATGGGGCTTCCGGAAGTGGCCGCTACCTACATCTGGCACTCTCACTCCCCGGCTGGTGCTTCTGCCTGCCCCCCTGCACATCGCCTCAGTGGGGAGCACAGCCTGACGGGGTGCACCAGTGCTCTCAGGGGGTACACATGTGCCCCCATGCACCCCCTAAGCACCACCACTGCTTAGGTTAAAAAGTTAAACATTCCCTTGCTAGGGCCAAGATATTACAAAGAGTTAAACTGCTAAGTGACTATTTAGATTTCTAAATAAAGAACTTGAATTTAAAGAGTGCCAGGCACTTGACAATTTGGCATTTCTGTAATTCAGGTTACAGAATTAAGATTAATCTTTGAGGTGGCATTGAGCTTTGAAGGCCCTATTATAGGCCATGCAAAGTGAAAAAATAAATAGAGGTTAAAAAGAAGAGACAATAAATTGGAGAGGCAGGAAATTAAACCTTTCTGTTCTCAGCACTTAGTTGCTACAAAATTAATAGTATTTTGTTTTGGAAGAGGTATTTCTCACAATGGTTCCTAACATCCACAGATTTTCTTTATTATTATTATAAATTGACTAGAGACAGCATGAAGATGACGGGTGGTATTGTGGAGACGGGGAGGAGGCAAAAAAATCCCATTTGTATCTAAAGTTTTTATTAGGTACTACCATGGGTATCAAATTATACGCTGTGATGATGCCTATTGTAAAGACTACCTGGCACTTTCATAAGATTCAGTTTTCAGCTTCTTTTGACTTTGATAAATCATTTTAGACTGAAAATGTTAATGCTAGGTATCTGCCTCAGGCTATTTTTTTACTGGAGGGGGTGGGGAACGGGCACAGGGAGGTGGAATATCAGCAAAAATGGTTCACCCATTTTGCAAAAGAAGGCAGGGGAAAAGAGAATGTGTTGCCCATATTAAAACAAAACCACCTTGGAACTCTTCTGTTAAGGTCTACTTCCTCCAGACTTTGGAGTGGGGCCTTGGAAATTGTCAGGAAAGGAAAATGCAACCCTGGTATCACAGCTATGCTTTTTGCAGTTCTTGTCAAAAAATCTGCAGTTTTTGATCTGGTTATGAATTGCTGAATTCTTATTTTGTACATGCGCAGTAACTCTAGTAGGTTCACTGTCCATTCACAGAGGCATTTCCTTTGAGTGGTTGGGCACTGGGTGCTAAGTGGATAAGGGCAGGGTAATCAGGAGGGATGTTAGCAGGGTGGTTGACTAAAACGATGGTGGTTTGGTTCTCTGGTCCTCCCTGATATCAGTGCTATCTGGGCTGTCCTGTCCTGAAGTCTGGTATACTTACTGCTTGATCATCCTGAACAGGAGGAAGGACTCCTTTGGAGGATCCTCCTGTTCTTCCTGGGGCTGCTCCTGGTCTGGGATTTGGACAGGAGCCTTCTCACTGTCTTCTTGCTCCATGTAATCATTGTTGTTAGATGGCTCAGGATCCACCTCGGGTTTGGCAACCAAGCGCAACCCAGTGGAGTTGCCCCTTGTGAGGATCTGAGAGCACCTTTATAGTACAAACACATCATCTGACAGGCACCTGAGACTCAGTTGGCATCATAATTCCTCTTGTACCACACTTTCAGCGCCTTTGTTTTAGGACAACACTTACACTAGTCCCTGGTTTTGCCCATAAACTGCCATCTCTGCTGAGATCCATTTGGAAACGGCCTAGCTTTGATGGTTCTTTCTCATGGAACATTGCATGCTCTCCTCATCCCAGATGGAAAGGAGCTCCAGGATCTCCACTTGTCTCCAGCTGGTGGAGAATTTTGTAGACCCAGACACTGTCTTGTAGTGCAAGATGTCTGGTGTGCGAGTGGGTGCTTAAGAGTTTGTGCCACTCTTGATGAGCCACTTTTTTGGGTTAGTGGTCCAGAAAATGGTGGCCTCAGCATGCCTTTGTGCCAGGCTTATAAAAGGCCAGATAACATACTGAGCCATTGACCCCAAGGCAGTACAGTTGGGAATGAGTCACAGAGATGACGTTCCAATGGTGAGTGTTGTGGGAAGCAAAACACTGGGATGTTGCTGGGGAGAAACCATAACCAACTTTTTAATCACACTTTGGCATGGTAGGGAAGAAAAGTATAACCTGAAAAATGTAACATTTGAACAAGGGTCATTTTTTAATATGGCTCAGGATTCTTTGCAATGCTATAGTGCTGCACATCAACTGTCCCTTATTTTTTTTATAGCAAGGACTTTTAAGGCACTTGAAGTGCTACAAACATACATGCCGTCAGCTAATGTTTTAGTTTGGGTCCCCACTTCTCAATTGGGCTAGCGTTGCTGCCTGGAGTATTTGTTAAGCTAGAGTTAGTAGTGGGTCTTAAAATAATTCCTTAGGCAGGGGTTAGATTTAGTATCTCGTGGGATTCCCCTGCCAGAAATAGGGTTTTACAACTACAAAATGAATTGTTTCAGAGAAAACATAATTATTAAAGAAGTGTATTTCTAAACTGTGTATAGCTCTGAATACAAGATGATCCATTGGTCCTGAAGTATTGGTTCACTTTTCAGTGACTGTTTTTGGCACTTCTTCCAGAAGATCCTGAACTTGGTGACTCTGTAAGACTTGCACATATCATCAGGGTTGGTACTTTTGGGAGCCAGGCCTTTTCAGTTGTGTAAAGAATATGTGCCAATTGTAACTGGATGATAAAGTACATGGAAAGTACTGGAAAGATGATGAAAGTATTGGAAAAAAAGGATAAATCACTGGTAGAGGAATAAAAATTGAAGGGAACTGTAGACATACCAACTTCCAATGAATAGCTGAGCAGCAAGATTAATTATATCAAATACTTTTGAAAGAACATAAATATTGTTCAGTATGAACTTAGACTATACTATATCATCACAGAGATGGAGGAACTTTTATTGGCATTCGGCATTTTATGTCCGTGCAAACATATAGTTTCTTGAGATTAATGATATATGCAAATTTAAAACATCTGCAGCTGCACAGGAAATATATTAGGCACTATTTATAAAAATGTGCGGAAAGTTATCATGCAGAAAGATCTTAGTGAAAAATATTAGATGGGATGAATCAGGTCCCCAGGTGCAGCTAGGAAGAAGAGTGGGATGTAAGTGACTTTTTCCATATTTTTGATTATTGGTCTGGGTAAGAGGCCATTTCAATTCTGGCAACTTAAAGCAGTCCTACTTTATGTTGGATAAAAAAGTCCCAATGGACCGCTTTGCCAGCCTAGAATTATTGAAGCTCAAAGGCAAGCTTATGTCACCTCAAACAAACAATATATTCTCTTCTCTGCTCCCCCCAGACCCAGTAATTCTGGCAGTTAGCATAGACCAAGCTTTGCCAGTGGAATGCATCCCCGTAGTATTCCCTGACTTTAGATCATCTTCTCAGCTGCCAACGGTTGGATCAGGATCTAAGGATCTGGTCTTACATAGACACTTACCTCCACAATATATATTAAAAAACTATTATGAACACTGCAAAGTCCATCACTTGGAAGCGAGGAAATGTTGAAATTAAGGATTAAGCCCCCCCTTCTGCATATGAATTAGGAAACTAAATATGATCAAGTAATTCAAGACTATTTTTCTCTCAGGGGATCCTTGACTTGTTCAGTAAGCAAGATGGATTGTGCTTATTTGATGAACAGTTATTCAACATTTTGTCTTATCCTCATTATTCAATGTGTGACCCATGAGAATTTCTTCCATATTATTCTGAAGAAAGATTTATTCATTCCCTTATGGGCTTTTCTATGCAGCTTATCACTATAGTATCTGAACCACAACTATTAATTTATTTTCATAAAAAGTAAATTATTCCCATTTTACATATGGGGAAATTAAGCAGAGAATTTAAGATCAAAAGTATTAATTAATTGGGGGTGTTTGGCTTGAGATGCTAAGAACCAGATTGTTTACTACTTGTAACATTATATATTATCCAAGATGCTCAAAACCTTTGAATACTCAGCACTTGTGCAAGTCAGGCCAGAGCCTCAAATTAGCATCAAGAAAACAGGGCACAAATAATTAGTGATCACCTGTGAAACATTTAAGTGACTTCTGCAGCATCGGCTAGGAATTCTGTGTCACAAAAAGCAGAAGCATTCAGTTACTTCAATCAATAGTCACCTACTTTAACTATAAGACCATTCTTTACCTGCAGTCCCCTGCCTCATTCATTATGCATCTTCTGCCAGGAGACCTGCAGAGCAGCTTCATCCTATCTATTGATGGAAGCAGGGATTCTGTGGAAAAAACTATTTGATCATGTAATTAAAAGCTCTGTCCTAATGCATATGTACACAGGGGAATGAATTTAAGTTGCACAGGCAGTCTTAATTCTGGCATTTCCTAAAATTACTGTGCTTGAATTTGCAAACTTAATAATGTTCTATGTGCTTTTTTAAATGTAATTTCTTACATCTCTAAAAAAGCAACCACAACCCCCCCACCCCGTTCTTCCAACTTCCATCTTGTGGTATCACACTAACAATGACATGGGGCATCAGCTGGGTTGGACCTGTCAATTTTTGCTAATAAAATAACTGATAATGAAGGACAAGCCAGTACTGCTATGTGGACCAATACTAATGGTAAACAAAGCTTTTTATCAGAGAGTTCTTTAGACATGGCTGATAGGAGGGGAAATGTGAGACTCAGAAATCTTGAGCTCCATTTCAGACTCTGGAGGGTAGTGTTCTCTAGTAGGCAGAGTCTCTTCCGCCATTTTTTCCAAGGTTGACTCCTGCCTTGCTGTGGCGGAGCACCAGCAGGGTGCTTGCCGCTTAAGAGCTGTTGCAGGCTCTGAGTGAGCCTGCTTTGGGAGCACCAGGGAAAAGCCTCTCCCCAGGAACGGATTTTAAGGGGCAAGGTGGGTGGCAGAGCACCTTTTGTGTCTGCTACTCTAAGGAGGAGAGCAGGCAGCAGACAGGTACAGGCCAACCCTGATGAGGCAGCCATTTTAAGATCCTGGCTCTCAGGGCTGGGGCAGCAGCTTGCTGCTAGCAGCCAAGGAGGCAACATCTGACTGAGCTGCTACTTACAACATCTTGGAGGTAAGGGCAGGAGCGACTGGGGATGGCAGGAGGCTCCTGGTCCTGGGCTTGATTGAAAAGTGCACCCTGCTTGGGAATGGTGGCCTGGTGGGACTCCTTGTGGTGAGGGAGTCCCCAAGAAATGCCAAGCCAGTTACCTCCCCGGTGAAAGGTGAGGAGGGGTGCTGTAAAACCCCAGCCTCCACCATTCTGGTGGGTTATAATATCAGAGGGGAGTAGGGCCAGACATGCCCAGGGAGGGGCACCTGAACCCAGAGTGGGTAATGGGACCAGGCATGCCCATGTGAGGCACCTGATCCCATAGGGGTGTAAGACCCCATGGAGTAGTGGGACCAGGCATGCCCACGAGAGTGGCACCTGAGTCTGTAGGGGTTTAAGACCCCAGAGAGTAGTGGGGCCAGGCATGCCCATGGGAGGCACCTGAGCCCATGGGGCTGTAAGACCCTGGAGCCCCAGAAAATGGGGCAAGTGTGTTGAGCCCCAGAAAATAGGGTATGTTGAGCCCAAGGAGGGAGTGAGAGGAGAGATGGGGTCCTGGCCAAGGGGCAAGTCTGTGGATGCCTGAGGCCCCATGTGGGCCTGAGGCCAAGTTGGCAGCACAGAAGGAGCTGCAAGTAAGTGGGGTGAGCAATTGGCCCCGTGAGGGATGAGTTACCTGGTGTAGGGCTAGAGGTGAAGTCAGCCCAGGTTTTGACTAATTTCCTGGCCACCACATAGATGAGGGTCGCAGGAGACACCCAAAAGGCTATGCCACATTTGGCCAAGGAGAGAAGGGATAAATCTGATGACCCACGCGGTCACTCAAGGGAGCAGGGCAGGGTGAATGAGGCCCAGTAAAGGGCATGAGTGTGAGAGGCCTGGTGAGAGCAGATGGAGTGATAGAGGCCGCAGTGAGAGGGGAGCTGTATGAGTGAGGCTCTGAACAGGGCAGCATGAGAGAGGGCTAACTGTGGACTGAGTTTGCCCAGCCTCAGTCTAGAGCGTAGGCCAGCTCAGAGATGACATCTGTGAGGCATGGGACACAATAAAGAGAAGGTCAGAGTCGTGCGTTTACCGCCTGTAAACAGCAGGGCGCTGGAAGGGCAGCCTCCCGTCTAATTAACATCATAATTAATGTACAACAAGTTGTGGCAGACAAGTAAATTAGGCGGCTTACCCAAAGACAGGTGGTGGGACGGCATTGTGACTGGGCCTGGGAGTTTGTCTCTGTCACACTTGCCCCTCCCATCAGTCTCAGACCTTGTCCTTTCTCTTTTTTACCCCTTTCTCTTTCCCTTCATCTTTGACTTTGCCAACCCATTTCCAGTCTCCACACTTCCAACTTTTCATCCCAGTCTGTCTCTTTACCAAGCCAATCCTTATCTTCCCCTCTGGATTTGCTATCCTAGTCTTTTCCCGCCATTCCTTAGTCTCTTGGTTCAGCCAGTCCCATTTTACTCCTCCTAGTTACTTTGCCTAGCCAAGCCTAATTCTGTTGGCACATTCTTGCTCCTTGTCATATCTATCTGTCCTCTCCACAACTTCCTTCTCCCAATCCATGGCTTGCCCTTCCTAGTCCAAGTCCTGATTTCTTTTCCCAACAGACCTACTCTCCATTTGTGGCTCTTCATCGTATTTTATTGCCTGGTTTCCAGTTCTCCTTCCTCTTTCCCTTCCTAGCTCCCACTCCTGATCTCCTTATACAGCCTCTATCAGTATCCTTTATCTCTAGTTCATGGTCCAAGTTTTTCCCTGTTTCTGCCCTTAACTCCCTATTTCCCTGTCTCTTGTCAATCTCTAGCAGTGCCATAGCAAGGTGGGGGCAAGTGGGGCAACTGCTCTGGGTGCCAAAGTGAAGGGGCGCCAACAGGTGCTGCCCAGCCAGGGTGGGGTGCAGGACAGAGCCGAGAGTGACTCATTGGGGGGACACAGGGGAAGAGCAGCTCCCACCACTGCATGCACTCCCAGGGAAGTATGGGGGGGAGCATGTGCCCCCTGATCTCTGTGTGGGGTGGGGGCAGGCTGCTGCTGTGGGCTTTGCCCCAGGTGCCAAATTTTATTACTACGGCACTGAGTGATCTCTAGTCCTGGTCTTCTCCCCCTACAGGTTTCTTGTTCCAATCTGCTCCCTCAGGGGGTCTGAATGCTGCATTCAGTTCAGATGCTTTCTTCTTCTCCACTACCTAGGTGTCAGCCTGAGGGCACTGAGAACCTGGGGAAGGCAACATTCCTTCTCCCTGTTCTGATACCTGAGCTAGACACCAGCCTGCACCAGCTGGGAAGCAGAACAGCAGGAGAAGTTGTTCTTAGCATCGGGTGGACTCATGGGCAATTCAGACAGCATTTACCTAGAAGCTAGCTGCAAACCTCTGTTGCAAAAGACATAACCCTGACCCAAACGCTCCCCCACTATTAGATGTATAGACCTTTTTCCAAAACAGGGACTACTAAAGAGCTTATCAAAGTGAAAAAATTTCCAGAAATATTTAACATGGAATGAAGGAATAGCCCCCTTCTGAGAAACAGTTGAAACGTTTGGGCTGTAACATTCCAAAAAACAGCCTGGGGCAGTCACCACCCAAAAAATTCCAGCCCCAAAGCTATAACTTTGAAATCATAATGAAAAAAAAACAGAAAACAGGACCTAATAATGAGAAGCATTATGCAGCCTTAATAACTGATGTTCCCACCTGTGTATATAATATGATATTAAATGCTACCAGAATCTTTTGCCCTATACTCTGGGAATATTATCATCCTGGCATTCTGCAGACATCTAACTTTCAAATATCAGATAACCCAAAAAGTAGCTTGCATGTGTTGCTCCATTACTTTCCTGATGCGCTTTTAACCAGACTTTATCACCCTTCTCCAGCTTTAGGATGGTACTTCCTGACATATTTTCATAAGCTTTTAGTGTTGTCTGATATGTTCCTATTATGCCCTTGCCATTTTTCATCAAAATAATGGTTGTGGTATTCCGGTATAACTCTACATGGTATGCAAAGTAATAAACTCCAGGGATCTGGCAGGTGAAAATTCCTGTGGCCAAATCAAAATGATGCTGGTCATTATAGAGGACCTCATTAAAAATAATGGGTTGTTCAGGAGGTGGATAATTTTTGCCCAGTTTCAGAGCGAAAGCAGATTTTTGAGGAGGTGGGCATTCTCCTGGGTTTCCTTTTGGTCCAGTAGGGCCTGGTTCTCCTGTTTCACCCCTCGGTCCTAGTTTTCCTGGAGGGCCTTGTTTTCCAACCAATCCAGAGACACCTGAATAGGATTTTAAAAAAATGAAGAAGCTGATTCCATTTCATTTGCTGAACAAAGCTTGATTAAAGCCCCTAAAACTGTTTCTATTCTTTGGTTGACAATGTCCCCAGTAGATGGTCAGATAAATAAACTACAGTTTAAAATATTGTCTCACCCCCTTCCTCCCTGCAAATAAATAAAATGCCCACACATTCTGGTTAAGGGGAAACAGCCTCATCTGTATCTCTGTAGAAAGCTTAGACTTCAAATGAAGTGGAGAGTGCCATCCTTAATATGTTTGTAACTGGACATTTTCCTCTCTCTGGGGCCTCCCAAGACGGAGGTGATCAGATGGCCAGCAACAATGGAATTTATCCCCCAGCCAGAGTTAAAACAATTGCAGGGGAAGCAGCTTGCACGTATCATGTGTTTGGACTGCACTGACTCTGTGAGCAACTCATTTTAGTTCAAGCACTGCCCTAATACACCTGGTTGGGAGATTGTGGCTCTCTGCCCTAACTCTTACAGTATTCACGCACAGCCCTTCCCACAAAGAATAAACGGGTAGCCCATGTGCTAATCAACCCATTTCATGCACTCAGAAGGATATTAAAGTGGGTTGAAAGGTGATGTGAGTTGAGAGGCTTTTTACCTGCCAAAAACTTAGGAATTCTTTCATAATGGAGCAGAATGGAGCTAGGCAAAGCAGGAGAAATACAAAATCCTGAATTAACTGCTATACAGATATCTTTTACTGTACTTCTCAGCAATACATTTGGGGTTTCTATATTGTGACATACACAGAGAGGTTTATTCTTCAGAAAGCTTAAGAATTCTCCTATGCTAGTGTCAACATTTGATTTCTAAGCAACTGTTGATATGAAATTATTCTCATTGTTACTGATTATTAAATTTAAAACAACTTAAACAGGTGAAACAGTGCTATTAAACTTTGTTATTCCATGAAATGAACTCAGATTGACCCAGAGAACTTACCAGGTTCCCCTATATCTCCCTTCTGTCCTTTTTCTCCATTCAGTCCATTTTGCCCATTGTGCCCTGGACTTCCATTGTTCCCAGGGGCACCCGGAGGACCTTGGAGACACTGTTGAAGAACATGCTTTTCTTCTAATGCCACTATTGCAGTGAGAGAGAGCGCCAAAATCCAAATGTCTGGAGCAGGAGAAAAATGAAAGCCATTCCTTGGAGATTTTCAGTGGAGTTTGGAGAAAAAGTAGTACAAAGCAAAGCGTTTAGATTGGTGTTCCACTTACCTACTTGTGAACTGCACAGTATGTCATGAACTAGGTATGCAAAGGGGGAAAAGGTCTAACATCATGATGCTCTTGCACATTTACGCAAAGAATGCCAAATACGAAGGAGGAACTACCTCCTACCATTGAAGGAGGCAGGGTAAAAGTAATCGCAGAACAGCACTGCTACTGACTCTAGACTCCCTAAACCTATTGACTGTTCCCTTTCCCCATTAAGAGTGAAATCCTGGTCCCACTAAAGTCACTGGCATACTTCCCATTTACTTCGATAAGGCTGGAATTTCACTACAGACATCTGGCCTATACTAGCACAGTAAGAAACAAGCAATTACATTCTCACAAAAAACATAGCTGTTGCTACTGTATTGTACACATTCATAGAGGTATTATTATTCCTGTCCTGGGACTGAATCAGGTGGAATATTTTTAGAAACTGTTTTGGTATAGAGTACCTCTTTCTCTACTTACTGCCTTTCTGCTGCTGGGAGCATTAAAAGGCAGTTAAATCTACCTCATTCATTTAAATGAGGGCCAGATACCCATCTCATATAGCAGTTTTACACTAGTAGAATTCCACTGATGTCAACGTGGTTGCCCTTGGCTTTCACTGCATGAGAAGAAATCAAGCCACATATTTCTGAAAGAACCACATACCTGATAAATACATGCTCTGGGTTTGTCACCTCTCCCGTGTCTCCTTCAATAACCTCGCTCTTGGTTCACTGCGTTCTTTCTCACAGATTTTTGTAAGACCCCTCCTATGACTGATCAGCATCTTTTATTGTTGTTTCATACACCCACAACCCTTGTGTCACTGTCTGTTCTTGTACTCACTTTCCAACCAATAAGATATTTTTCCTGTTTGCATCCTGTTTCCTCATAGTTACCCTTGGGTGGAGTGTCCCAAGACTGCTTTGTTTCTTCCCCTAATTGCTGTAATTTAAAAAAACAATAAACACAGCAGGCTGTATCTAATACAATATTTTTGGCTATTCTAATTGTTGTCTTATATGTTGGCCCAAATCAATCCTGATCCAATTCTGCTGAAGTTAATGCTGTTGCAATAAGGGAAAATGTGGCCATTTTTCTAATTGTTCTGCCAGCTGTTGCTGTGGGTTATGCTCTGGGAGGTGGAAAGTGGAACAAATGGGCTATCCAGAAAAAAAAACAAAGTGGTTTAGCCAGCTGGAGAATAGATTATTATCTAGGAATGCAGAGACTTAGATATATATCTATAACAGCTTATGTCAATTCACAAGCCTGTTTGGCAGCTGCCTTTATTGCACTTACTGGGCACGTCTACACATGTGCATTTACTGTTCAGTAACCAATATTACTGCACACTATGGGTGCACATCTACACCTGCACACCCACACTGTGCAGTAAATATGGTGACTTACACCAGCTTGAGCATAAATTTGATACCTGCATCATGACTTGGGAATAACTACTCCCACACACAGTGTAAATGCACTTTAGCACCTGCATGTATAGACACCGGCCTATTCCCGCTTATTGAGCAGTAAATTTAAGCCCTTGTAAATGCATGTGCAGACACACCCACTGTGTTTCCTGGGTCGGGGAGAATAGTTATATACAAGAAAAACTATTCATGAGACTTTGACCCACCACAAAGTCCTCAGATAAATTACGCTAATTATATTTATCTTTTTTTAATACTCATTATTTATTAATTTATTTATTTCATAGATTTCATAAATTTCATAACATTAGGGCTGGAAGGAACCTCAGAAGATCATTGAGTCCAGCCCCCTGCCCGAAGGGCAGGAAGTCAGCTGGGGTTATAGGATCCCAGCAAGATAAGCATCTAATTTGCTCTTGAAGGTGTTCAATGTAGGTGCTTGAACCACCTCCAATGGCAGACTATTCCAGACCTTGGCGGCTTGGACAGTAAAGAAATTCTTCCTTATGTCCAGCCTGAAATGGTCTTGCAGTAGTTTATAACCATTCGACCTAGTCATCCCTTGGGGCACTCTGGTGAACAAACGTTCCCCCAGATACTGGTGGTCACCTCTGATAAACTTGTAGGTGGCCATCAGATCACCCCTGAGCCTGCGCTTTTCCAGGC
>NW_017729022.1:67138403-67141443 GCF_001723915.1 Gavialis gangeticus
TGGAGCTCCTCCAGCTGGCACGCCAGAGACTCCAAAAGGGAGCAGACCCCCACAAGGGTGGCATATACATATTTGATGTATGTGCCACACTTTCCAATAGAAGCTCAGGACAGCTTACAAGAGAAATACAAAATCACTTATAAAACAGGAAAAATGCTTGTAGAACAGGTGAAAACATAAACCAGAAACCCATTAAACAACATCCCAGACCAGCTACGTTTGCTAAATGGAAGCCCAAATAGCTTTGTTTGCTAAATGCTGGCCCAATAGTGCTTCTCAAAGATGTCCAGCCTTGGGCTCTGGCAGGCCTCAAGACTGGGGGGTGGGGGAGGGTACCAGAGCTGAGGGGTCATTACTGAGAGCAATCTCCCACATATTTTTGCCAAATAGACTTGGTGCATTGATGCTACTTGCAAAAGGTTGCCCTTAGCTGACCTTAGGGATCGCAGTAGGGTCTAAAAGATAAAGCAGTGCCTTAGGTACGTAGGGTTCAGACTGCTTAGGGCAGGGGTGCTTACCCCAAGCCAATGGGTGAGATCCAGCCCCTGGTGCCATCTCTTCTGGCTCTCCACAGGAGTGGTGACATTGCTTCCCTGCCACCAAATGTCCAGACACGTGAGGAGCCCCAGGCCCCGTGTGCTAGATCTGGTACCTAATCACAGCACGCAGGGCCAGGGATGGGTGTTACCAGGTCCTGGGGCCCACTCCTTGTGTGTGGAGCAGGAGGGGCAGCAGCAGGCCCCAGGGCCCAATCCCAGCATGCAGGGCAGGAAGTGCGTGGTACTAGGTCCTGCACAGGGCTCGATCCAATCCATGGACCAGTGCCACACTACTCCTCTGGTCCACTGAGCCAAAAGCTAGAGCACCTCTGATTTAGAGCTGTATCAGCACCTTGAAGCATACAGTCAGTCTTTAAGGGCAGCCCCACATGAAGAACATGGCAGTAGTTGAGCTATGAAACTAGAAATTACCACATCTAAGTAGTAGCCACACTTATGGGAAGCATCATTTAATAATACTACTACTTATCTCTTCTATTGCCCTTTTCATCTGTGAGTCTCAACTCTCTTAAAAGATTGAACAATAGATGCAAGTGCATGGGAAGCAGCTGCAGAGGTCAAAAAGTTATCTTCCATATCAGTGGCATAGGGGATAGGAGGTTTAGCAAGTTAGTGTCTGCGAAGGGCTTTGAAAAAGCAAATCTATATAAAACACGCAACAGTTTTTATAATACTGGGAGGAGTGGCATTGAGTAATTAATCTTGGTAATTGACACAGAGCAAGAAACTGGGACCAGGAAATTAAGTTCAGGGCTTAGAGTTTGGGGCTGGGCTCTGGAAACTCCAAACTCAGAACCTGGTAACAGAAAATGGAATGTGAATCTCTGATCCGAGAGCAATCTTTGAAGACCTTGTTTTGTGGCTTTGGCTGGCCTGCTTTTATAACAGGCTCCTGGGATTTGGTGCTCAAAGGTCCATAGCTGTGACTTAGTTTTCAGAACCTGCAGCACTGTGTTCTCATTCCAGACCTCTCACTTTGGGACTAAGATTTCTTTTTTTTAAGCTTGCCAGAGCTCTCAAAGTGCTTTTCACAATTAGTGTTTCAGAATTGTTTTCAGGTGGGCTGCTTAGCCTTACAAAAGACAGTAAATCCAGCCTTATTAGTGAGAGATAAGAGGACTTGGGGTAATTAGTAGATTCAGCTGGTTAAGAGTTAGGTGATTTCTCACCTTATTATACTTCAAGTTTGTGTTGGGTACAGGGAAGAGGAGAGATGTTATAGTGGAGAAGCTAGGGAATGGGAGATCTGTAAGAAAAAGTAATTGCAGAGGACTTTTACAACGTGGGTAAACTTCTGGGGAAGTAGCTTTGCATGTTGTTGCCCTGCAGAAGAGGAGAGAAGTGCAGAAATCTTGAAATGAACTAAAAAGCACATGTCTGTAGGTGTAAGGTAGTTTATGCTGAGGTATTTTTGAAAGAAGTCCTATGAACTACTCTTCTGGAAAAAAGGTAAGGCTAAAAATGAGCTAAGGCTGAAAGATGAAGATATTGAGTTAGCTATCACTGTTCTGTTTCATATTGTTTGTTGGTTGATTATGATTACCCAGACAGCCACATTATCCCTAAAATAGACAGTAAAATGTCATGTCATGCCATGCCATGCTATGTAGGGGTCCTCCAGGGTGGTTAAAGTATGTAATACTAAATGTTGGTTTTGGTGCTTAGCATAGACTTCTGTAGCCTTCCCCCTCTCCCCCCACCACCCTCAAACCTGTCTTAAGACTAGAGACCTGATCAGTAGAGCTGAAAAGATTTGTCAAAACAATTAGATTAGCTTTTCAAGACTAAGAGAGCCTAGACTCTGGTTTATGGAACTGAGTTCCTACAGCTCTGAGTACTGCGTTCACATTTAAGTACTGTATGTTGGTATTCTATTCCATTTTCAAAACTTGGCTGTCCAAATCTTGCGTATGAAGCCTAATTCTGACAAACCAGACTTCTTTTGGAACTGGAAATTCCAGTTTTTGGTGCTGGAAAACACCTTTCTGAACTTGGTCATGGGTTTTTAGCATTGTAGTCTATGAAATTCTGTTGATTGGCTAGCCGCTAACACCACTACATCTTTTTGCCCATTAGTTCAGCTGCTAATTTCAGAGAGCATCCAAGTCACGTGAGTCTTTGTTTAAATTTGTATGCAACTTCAGATATGTAACTTGCTTCCTTGAACTGAGTTGTACTGTCTGTCTCTTCACTGTTAATGACATCCATTTACCCTTTTGCAAAAAAAATAAATAAAAAATTCAACAGCTATTTGCTTAAGCTAACTACTGATCACGTTTTGTAGGTTCATTGCAATTAATGAACAATGCTGACATTCTGGTTAAGAATGTAGCCCACTGTTACCTGTATAATGCTCGTGTAAAATAGATGTCCTTTCTCCACAGGCAGAATTCAACTTTTAAGGGTTTTTGGGTTGTTGTGGGGGGGTTTTTTTGTTTGTTTTTGTTTTTTGTTTTGGTTTTTTTTTTGGGGGGGGGGGG
>NW_017729022.1:67141746-67148301 GCF_001723915.1 Gavialis gangeticus
CACAATGACCTCAGCCAATTCCTTTAGTACTCTAGGGTGGAGATCATCTGGACCGGCTGACTTGAATACATCCAGTCCCTCCAGAAGTTCCCTAACTAGTTCCTCACTAACCCTTAGCCTAGGTGTGCCTCCCCTGGGGCCTGAGGGGGACCCAGCAGGGAGGTGATTGTTCCAGTCCCTGCTTAGGAAAACGGAGGCAAAGAAATCATTAAACATGTTAGCTTTGTCATCTGGTGTGACGACCAAATTTCCTAACGTGTCCTGTAGGGGCCCCATGTTACCCAGAACCTTCTTTTTACCCCCTATGTATTTAAAGAAGGACTTCTTATTGTCCTTAATCAGGGAAGCTAGTCCCAGTTCCATCTCTGCCTTGGCCTTCCTGACTGCCCCCCTACAGGTTGTTTGTTCATTTTTGTGGGGGGGGTTTTAAGTGGCTGTATTTCTTTAAGCTATGGCAAAAAATATTTTGAAATGTAATCTTCCTTTTCACCACGAGGTGGTGAATGCAGATCATTATTATAGAGAAAATAGACTAAAATTAGTTCAATAAAATAGCATGGAAATAAAAATAAAAAATCCAGCGAGGATTGCAGTTAGACTTGCTTATTAAACTAGGCTTAGAGCGATTGTGTTGATCTTCAAAAATAATTTAAAATACAACTCTGAATCTCTCTCTTTAAAACCTCACAAATGTTTGTAACTGCCCCTTTCTGTTTAGGGCATTGTGGTTTAGAGCACGTCACACTAGATTTACAATATAATGCTAATAAGCCAAGCATATGCAGTTGAGTTCCTTAAATTGTTTCCATCTTGCAATCGGATCCATGTTTTCAGTCCCTGACATGTACATGGAGCCCAAATCAAGACAACAGAACACTAGATGTTAGGATTTGCACATGTGGATCTGCTTCTAGGATCAGGAAGCAGATACTGTATTAACAGTACAGATGTGACAACTGCCAATTATATGAATCGTATTAATGAGTTCAGTGGTTTTCATGACCCTGAACTCACCAATGTGTAACCGCACATTGATAACCTGTCAAGAATGAACCACTACAAAGTGTACTGAAATGGCAATAGGACAACTTTTCCCAATTGAGTCATGTTGTCAGACTTCTTGTTTTGACATACTTAATTATGTTTTCAACGCCCCTCTAAGGCACTAAAATGGTTTTCCTCTGAATATGTATAGCTATGCAGTTTTCTGCTAACCATGATGCTAATCAGTCTTGCAACTTCCCTAAGTAGATCTGTTTGAGATGATGCATGTGCTCTTACAATTATGATGGCATCTAGGGGCACCCTAGTCATGGACCAGACCTCTCTGTGCCCAGGTGATGTACAAATGGAAATTTAAAAAAAGATGGCCCTAGAGGGTCTGTATCCAACCATTGTCTTTGTACCTAGTTTACAAGTTAACACACTCTATGCAGAAGGCAACAATGAAACACAGTTAGTCAGTATGGTAGAGAATGGTCCCAGTACAATAGCAGCTAAATTTGAGTTCTTTATAGTCACCACATCTAAGTACGGATTTGAAAGGGTGATGCAGTGGTTTTGCAGACTCCTATGTAGCAATCTTCCTACAAGAGAGGAGAGGAGGCACTCATGGAAGAAAGCATACAAGTGTCTGTTAGAAAACGTTAAGTGATACCAGCCTTTACTACCCACTTGTTTGAGGCAGGGAGCCGGCACTTTAGGAGGAAATGAAGGAAGAGCTTCTGCATGGATAATGGAGGGCCATAAGGAGAAGACACTGTTTCTTTGTAAAAGAGAGATAAAGGAAAGCCAGTAGGGGCCACTAGATGAACCATAGAAAATTAGAGTTGGAAGGGACCTCAGGAGGTCATCTAGTCCAACCCCCTGCCCAAAGCAGGACTATCTCCACCTAGATCATCCCAGGCAAGGCTTTGTAGAGCCAGGCCTTAACCTCCAAGGACTGAGATGCCATATCCTCTCTGTCCCAGTGCTTTACTACCTTCCTCTTGAGTCTTTCCCCATATCCAACCTAAACTTCCCTTGCCCCAGCCCCTTAACCATTTTTGTTGCCCTTTGCTGGACTGTCTCCAAGTTATCCACCTCCTTACTGCAGTGGGGGCCCCAAAACTGCACACAGTACTCCAGATGTGGCCTTGTGAGTGCTGAATAGAGGGGACTAATTACTTCCCTCAATCTGCTGGCAACAGTCCTACAAATGCAGCCCAGTATGTTGTTAGCCACCTTGGCAATGAAGGCACACTGCTGACTCCTATCCAGCTTATTGTCTGCTGTAACCCCCAGCTCCTTTTCTGCAGAGCTGCTGCTTAGCCAGTTGGCCCCCAGCCTGTACTGGTACATGGGATTGTTCCGTCCTAAGTGCAGGACTTTGCACTTCTCCTTACTGAACCTCATGAGATTTCTTTAGTCCAACCCTCCAATTTGTTGAGGTCTCTAAATCCTAGTAACAGAGCAAGGTGAAAGTAATAGTTGAGGAAAATGATTTTTGTAGCAGCCCTCTGGATGGGCACAAATAGGGTGAAATGCCATTTTTTCCAGTCAAAATAAAAGGATGTTGCAATAAGTGATACATGACATGACAAGTGCTTCGATGAGAATTTCAGCTGTGAAGGAAAGGTCTTAATGGTCTTGTACAGAAAGACAGTAAGTAAAGTCTAGCTATAACCTAGACTAGAGAGAGGTCTGAATAGAGATGAAAACTAGGTTAATGGGAGGAATCCTAGAATTGTAAGAAATCTTTTGTTTTAGATGGGAGTTTTGTTTGATGTTACGGTATGACAACTGTTTATGGTGACTTTCCATAAGATTTGTTTAGTCTCCTCTTGGCACAGGATAGAAAACCTACTAAGCTATTTCTGATAAATGTGGTTGCCCTGATGGGTTGCAGCTGGAAATGTGGTCATTGACTACTGACGACCTTGGGAAAACTAGAACTCAATGGTAGTCTTTCCTTCCTTCTATTAATCTAATAAGCATAATTATTAAATGTAATGGAGCTGAAAGGAGGAGTGTTCAGGAGCCTGTTTGTGATGATGGGTCAGAATGACCTGGCTTGGGTCTGAGACAGGTTGGTACTAGGACTCAGCTGCTGCCGACTGCAGCATGGGGGAAATCCATGGCCAAAGCCCCTGGTTCCATAGGCTGTACGCAGTGAGTGCATGGGTTATATCCAACCCACAGGCTGTAGGTTGCTGACTGCCTTTTTATAACATCAGCTGTTAACACAAAACATTGCAACGACAAGTCAGGCTCCCATATAAGCATGATTATTTATGCTTAAAAAAACAATGTTTTTAGATCCTTTCTCATGTGGTGGCTTTCAAGCTTTTCTTGGGAACTGTGAGAATTAGAATCTTTTATTTAAAAAAAAGAAGTTAAAAGCCAAGGGCATGGGGTTTTTCTTGTTTTTTGGGGTTTTTTTGTTTTTTTCCTTCAAATATTCAAGTGAGTCCAGGAGTTGGGGCTTATGCTACAAGACTCTCAACTTGTCTATATTGTTACTTACAGCAGATAAGCAAGCCAGTTCACTAAGCTGGCATGGTTAGGGCACACCAGTTTCTATATCTCATGATACACCAAGGAGTGATGTGGCTAGCATCAAGCCTGACCACCTTTGACACCCCAGCTTCAGTGATCAGCAGGGATCCTGGTTTTTTCTGATTTAAAAAAAAATCCCCACTTTTCAGATTTAAAAAAGTAAACCAAAAACTACATTTCTCTATGATTTTAAAATGAAACACCACTAGTATATAGCTATATAGATTGTGGTGTTTCATTTTAATCATGGGGAAAATGTGTATTAAGGGTTACTTTTTTTAATCCAAAAATTGGGGATTTTTTTATCAGAGAAAACCAGGATCCCTGGTGATCAGGTATCTGTTTTACAGCTGAGTTACCTGGGAGTCAGATGTGGAAGGGGAGGGAATAGAATAGCCTTTTGGCATACTGCAGAATAGTAGGCTCTACCTGAGTAAAATGTCCAACTAAAAGGACTTAACTGTCCCCAGAGTTGGAAATCCAATGCTTTTATAGGACAAACATTCTTTAAGGCCAGATCCTAGTCAAATCTGTAATGGCATAAGTTAAGAGCTGAATTAATTCACAGTATAAATCCAGCATAAGCCCATCTATTTCATTTACTCTCATCTACAGCATCCAAAGAGTAGAGGCACTAGATATAAATATGAATAATTTGGAATACTTTTTGATCACTGGAAGAGGATAGTGAAGTCTTTGGCTGCACACAGCTGGCCTCTGTGGGAGCTACAGGATATATTACTGATTCCCCAGAGCAGATCTGACTAGTTTTAAATTCCAGCCTGAGAATAAGTGGAAACAACCCTCTGGCTAGGGAGGTTATAGGAAATTGCTTGTTTTACCATAGGGCACTGACATTAGCATGGATTCGTTAATGCTCAGTTTGAGTTACTTTCGGCAGCAAAAGTCATGTCCCAGAAAGTGAGTAACATTTGACCTTGCAGGAGGTGTGTGTGTTGCCTTTCTCTGCTTAAGAAATGAACTCCTGGAGGAGTTTTTTGCACTTGCTTGGACTCCCTAGGTAGACCTTCCCACAACACTTCCAGTCCAGTCTCAGTAGGTTTCTAATACCTTTAGAAATACTGGATCTGGTAAGCCTGTTTTGAGCAGTGGAATATGCTGACAAAGCCTGACAATACTGAGTTCAGTACAAAGCAGAACATTCAAAGTCATTTTCCATCTGAAATGCATCCAAAGCAGTAGGTACTACCCATGTTTTATTTAGCAACTTGTTGACTACAATAATCACAGACCTACATGCTCTCTCTCTAACCCAGAACTCTTTTTATGTCCAGAGGCTCATTGTTGACAGGAGTGGAGGGCAGCACTCCCAGTTTCTAGGCTACTGGTTAAAGCATTAGAGTGGAAGGTATGAGAATTTAAACCTTCTCGGGCTGAGAAGAACATTAAACGCAACTCTCCCACTTTAGAGCAAGTATTATAACCATTAGGATGGTATCTAAAATGGGTGCTACTTGCTTCTCCAACTCTATTTCAAAGGAAATAAACAGTGAATTGGTCATCAGTGAGATGCATCTGATGAGGTGAACTCGGGTTCAAAAAAGCTTGTGTTTTATATAGAGATAATACAAATTTAGTTAGCTGATTAAAGGTTTATATCTACCCTGCCTTCTGACTCCAGACTAACATAGCTAACTACCTCTCTTTGACCACTAGAGGTCATCATAGGATATGACTGAGGCTTTTTGCATGCCTGTATCTAGCCTAAGTTAGAATGAGTCTATGTTGCATGGTTTTCTGTCAGCAGCAAAGTTTAAATCTGTAGCAAGCAGAACACACATTCACCCTTTGATTGTGGCGGGGTAGCAAATATTAGACTGGGTTCCACCACTTTTAAACCAATCTGTGTCCTGAACTGCTATTCTGTTACAGGTATAGACTGATTTGCAATCACCTATACCAGTAAAAGTGGAATCCAGCAGAAAACAATCCTAAACTTATTTTTTTTTTAATTCCTTTTTCCCAGTAATGCATCATGTCTATTCTTTGGATCACATCTGAAGTATTTGGCCTTTCCATGAGAATTCTCTTTTTTTTTAATCTTCAATTAAAAAAAACCCAAAACATTCATCTTAGCTATTGTATGCAGGTTTCCCTCAATTTATGTGGTGTGTGGGTCCTGGGGTATATCAGCCCCTGCAGGCCTGGGGATGGTGAGTGGTGTGGGGGGTGGCAAGCAGCTGGAGTGCAGAGCCAGGGGAGGGAGGGGCACACAGCGGCCAGCACGCACAGCTGGCCCCAGCCTGCACCAGCAGCCTGCTGTTATCCAATGCGCAGATTTGGGGGCATGTGCCCCCACCCCCAGAAGAGCGTGGCACAGCCCCCAGCCCTCCCGGGGGGGGAGGGGGGGGGAGCAGTAAGAGGCACACCCCCTCCCCACATCCACTGACCGTTCCCTCTGCTTTGCTCCCTGCAGCAGCCCTGGTAACAGCTGGTGCCAGCTGCCTGCAGCCACTGGGCTGCACCATGCTCAGTCTGTCCCCCCTGTGCCTGGGCTCTGCAGCAGGGGAGTGGGGAGGGGCACCGATGCCAATCACATAAGAGCAAGTTTACCTTGCATATAACAAATTATGGGTCTAAAAATCTTCATCACATAAGAGCGAATCCGCATATACAGAACCCATATAAATTGAGGGAAACCTGTATGTTACTAACCTCTTCAGGACATGCTCTTTAGGACTGTGGCAGATGCTTCTATTATAATGGTCAGTAGTGTGTGATTTGCACCATAACTCATAGTAACACACACAGGCTGCATACAGACATTTGGGAAGGTTAAGAGGAGGTTGGATCACGTTAAAAATGGCCACCTGATCTAACTTAGTTTGCCCAGACGTTGCTCTAGTTTGATGGACCTATGTGTAAACTGTACAGAAGTTCAGAACTATTGGCTCAGGTCAGCCATTTTTAGACCAACGTAAGTTTCAGCCACATTTTTCCTATCCCCTCCCTGGCTCTGGACTATTTTTTTAGCCCCCCAGCCCTTCCTGCCCCACC
>NW_017729022.1:67153301-67153941 GCF_001723915.1 Gavialis gangeticus
GATGCTTCTATTATAATGGTCAGTAGTGTGTGATTTGCACCATAACTCATAGTAACACACACAGGCTGCATACAGACATTTGGGAAGGTTAAGAGGAGGTTGGATCACGTTAAAAATGGCCACCTGATCTAACTTAGTTTGCCCAGACGTTGCTCTAGTTTGATGGACCTATGTGTAAACTGTACAGAAGTTCAGAACTATTGGCTCAGGTCAGCCATTTTTAGACCAACGTAAGTTTCAGCCACATTTTTCCTATCCCCTCCCTGGCTCTGGACTATTTTTTTAGCCCCCCAGCCCTTCCTGCCCCACCTCCAGGTAGGCAACGACCAGCCAGCCCTCTCCCTTCGCCTCCACCCACCCCCAGTCCTGCAAGCTGCTCTCAGGGCTAGTTTCATCAATATTTGCCAATGCTGGGAGCTGAGGAAGTAAGTCAGGGTAGGAAGGATGGGGGTTAGGTTTGTGGTGGGGGAGGTGTCAAGGAGCTAAAAATAGCCCTTGGTCCCAGGTTTTGGGGAAGTGCTCCCTCATGGACCCCCCTGATCCTGCCAAACTCTCCTGGACCCCAGGAACCCCACTACAGACCCTGCCTGCCCTCTGGTTTTTCCCCTCCCCGTGGACTTTGCCTCCCCCCCCCTCACAC
>NW_017729022.1:67153975-67158189 GCF_001723915.1 Gavialis gangeticus
CCTCCCCCCCCCTCACACCCCCTCCCACGTCCCCCCAATCCCAATTTACCTTAGCTTGGGTGGCTATTTTTAACACTATCTAACCTCCTCAACTGTCTGTACATGGCCATAATCCCTTAGTTTGGTTTATGAAGTGCAGTTCACACACCCTTTCTGATCTCAGACAGGGAAAGAATGCTGCCGGAGCATATGTTATTAGTTGTACTTAGTACCTGTATTTTAAAAAAAAGCTTGTGCACACTGCTATACCTGTAGGTATCCATAGGGCATTCATAAATCAATTGGTGCAATAGAGCATCATGACCTTGTAACTTCAAGTTCTGTTTTGGAGCTGTTAGTCTGGGACTACAGATGGCTGCAGCACACCTTATTGCTCCAGCAGAGCTGCTGCTTTTTTCTCTCTTTCACTATAAGTGAAGTAACAGGTGTTGTATGCCAGTCTGAGGAAGATGCTCCTGCTTCTAAGGATCCCTAGACCACTGACATTGTCTCAACTGAGATGACAGCACTCCTTCAGTTTAGTGTCTCTGGTATTGGGTCCCTCTTTCAATGGATTTGCTGTTCAGTTTAAGCACTTCCTCTGTTGTATTGCTAACTGTGGTAACAAGATGTATACCACCAATGTGCCTTCAGCGGTATGCTTTCAGGTTTGGAGCATGTTTTGTTTTTTTGGAGAGTACATGTGGGCAAGGCAGGGTGGGGGGTATCCCAACTGCAACATGCTGCTGCCAAACAGAAAACATGCCCCAGATCTACAAAGCTGTTGCATGGCGTAAGTACTATTTATATGCAAACATAAACCATTTAAATATTTCCCTTCCTCATTTTCTTTATGAATAAGCTTAGCTTTGGAGCAGTTTGCAGGCTCCATCCACAGAATAGTCGCTCTATAGAGATTCTGCTGGCTCCATAGCATGAATAATGTAGGAGAAGTGCTATGCTGAAGTTGGCTTCATTGTCAGTTTAAGCTACACATGAATAATTGAGGAAATTTTCCTTTCGTGGATATGAACAGCTGTCATCTGAGCTGTTTAACCCCATTTGTGTCTAAAGCTTTTTTTTTTCCCTGTACTTGATAAAGCTTCTACATTTAGCCTTGTCATATAGGAATGTATTGGATTCGATTTGGGAGTGGGCATGTATTTAGAGTTGGTGTCAGAGATGATCTGTCTCATGCATTAAATTGGCCAAGATGAGTGCTAGTTATAGAAACTGTGTACCTGCCACTTCTGTCAAATTTTAACCCCTCTGATCCTATGCCTCATGGAGACCCATGACTTGAAACAATGGATGTTAGGCAGCTATCAAGTGGACTTAAGGCTAAAGCATTAGTAGTGATGAATATTTTTTAAAATGGATGAAATATTAAGTAGCTGGCTTTCTAGATTATGAAATAAATACCTCCTGAAGATTTAACTGACAGGCTATAATTGACCCACTTGTAGAATCCATGCATTTTACACTAGTCAGACGAATTCTTCTTTCAAATTAATACTAAATGTGTCATGCCTCAAAGAGGAGGCCATGGGCAACATCTATCGGTTTGAACTGAATTAATGTAATATTTGATCCATTGTTTGGTTCAGAAGGATGGGTTTAGCTGCTGCTCTAGTCATCTGACCTTTTAATATCTGGCTTCTCTGGTCTGCAGATCCCTGGGGGTCCACAAACTGCTTCTAAAGGATCTGTGAAAGATGACTGTTCAATCAAAAGTATGTGAATACCCACACTTGCAATTCAAAGGGGTCTGCACCTCTATTAGAAATTTTTAGGGGTCCACAACCACTGCTCCAGAACCACTGGCTAATTGCAACAGTGCAGGTTTCCCTACATTTTGAGGCAAATAGTTTTAATATTGCTCTGGCTCTGAAGTAAGACCTTCTAATATGATGTAACCATGTCAGAGAGAGACAACATTTTAGACATATGAATGCTGTAATACAGCAGCCCATGTTATGGGGCAAGTATAAGAGGGAAGTCTCTGTTCCCTCACTGCTACTACCATTATCATGGCTGACAGCTTCTAAAGCATTACAAGTGACTTGTGCCACTGGATTTGAATACCCCACCTCATGAGGTGCCCTGCATATTGCCAGCAGGGACCAAAAGCCCTCTAATGCTAATAAAGACTTGCAGTGAAAAGCCTCAAGAAACAGGACACATGACCCAGTTGGTTACACTTACTTTAGAACATGTTAAGTCAGGAGACCAAAGACCACTGAGAGTGCTTGTACATGTGATGCCATTACCATGTACATGTGACAAAAATGTCACTGTGTGGCTTAATAGCGTCACGCTATACATGTGCAAGAGTTTTTTTGGGGGGGGTGTTAAATGAGTTTGCATCACTGCAAACTGAACTAAATCCTGATGTAGCTTAGATTACAAAGTTGCAAATTGCAATGATGCAGCTGTTGGCTCATTCCCCTGCCATGGGAGAGGTGGGTAGGCTCCCACACGGGGAAAAAAAAGGATTGGGCCCCTTGCCGCTTCTGCCTTCAGCAGGCTCCTGTAGCCAGCAGGACACCGGGGCTGCCCAGGAACAAGCTGGCTTGTCCCTGGGGCAGTGTGGAAAGGCAGCAGGAGGGCAGTTGGGTTTGCTGGCAGCTGGAAAAGGTAGTGGGGATAGTGCGCAGGGTGCTGAAAGCCTGGGCAGGCTGCTAGGTGAGTGGGTGCTACCCCAGCTCAGGGGTGTCTGATCCAATGCATCCCTGAGCCTGTCCAAGCTTCCCATGCATCATCCCTGTTGCCTTCTCCAGCCACCAGCAAACCCAACCACCCTCCTGCTGCCTTCCTATACTGCCCCAGGGGCAACCCAGCCCATTCCCAGGCAACCCCAGCCATCCTGCTGGCCATAGGAACCTGCTGAAGGCAGAAGTGATAAGAGGCCCGATCTTTTTTTGACACACCTCTCCTGCAGCCAGGGGGTGAGCTGCCAGCAGGCCGAGCAGCCCCTGAGCTGTGGGGGACCCTGGTTCTTCCCTCCACCAAGTCAGCACCCCCAGGGCCACCTAGGTGGACTTCTAGTGGGCTGGATGTTGCCCCAGCTTGGAGGCAGCATCCAGCCCAATCCAACTCTTCCCTGAGCCTGCCCACTGGAAGCCCGCTGGGTACTGCTCCTTGGGTGGGCTCGGGGAATTGTTAGATCAGGCTGGGTGCTGCCTCCAAGCTGGGGCACCACCTAGGCCACTAGCAACCCACCTGGGTGGCTCCAGGGGGCACCACCACTGCAGAGGGAAGGATTGGAGCCCCCCACAACTCGGGGGCCACTCAGCCCACCGGGAGCTCACTCCCCAGCTGTTGGCAGGCTCCAGCTTCCAAAAGGGGAGGGAAAAAAAGAAGGGATCAGGCCCCTCACTGTAATGTGACAGAAAACTTGAGATGGTGGGTTTCAATTTAAAACCCACCATTTCAATTTAGGGGGCATGGGATAAAACCCCAAGGACTAAACCCTCATCACATGTACAAGCGCCCTGAATGACCAGCCCCTTTCACAAAGCTTTTGAGGACACTGGGGATCCTATCCATCATAAAAACCTTACACTCTGTCAGATTTCAATCTGGGTCTCAAGTTAATGTAGAGAGAAGTATGCACCCGAAGTGATCCGCTCTTACAAGCCCTTCAGATTTGGTTGTGTAGGCTGTTTTTTTTGAAGGGGGGGTGGTTATTTTTGGGGGGGGGTGTTTGTTTTTAAAGTAATCTTGCCTCGTGACATCTTTCCCATGCTTTATCCATGTGCCTCCCAGGCTGGGAGGCACCAGATTAAAAATGGCTCAATCCATGCAAGCGTTTAAACCATGAACGGAATCAGCAGGAGCAAGCAATAGCTTGCACAACCGGTGTAAGAACATAAAGGTTACATTTTCTACTAGCTATTGGAGGTGGAGGGATACCTGAAAGCTTTCATTGTCTGTTAATTACTGAGGGAATGGCCAAGGGTTTGGTGGGACTGTGCTGTTCCATCTGATTGGAACCTCAAGTGGCTATGTTGCATAAGTGAAACACTGACCTTACAATGCAAGTGACTAATTTACAGTTTCAAGAAACACCAGTATTTAGTAAATTTCTTACTTGAAGTGCTTTGGAAACATTCGTCTAAATTCCTGCAAGACAGATAAATGTCACACCCTGAGCAGGCAGGGGAAAATTAAGTAATGATGTCTTGATGTGGGAGTTGAAGTAAATGAGCTTTCCCCTCCCCCCTCCCCTCCCC
>NW_017729022.1:67158261-67163862 GCF_001723915.1 Gavialis gangeticus
CCCCCCTCCCCTCCCCTCCCCCCCTCCACCTGCTGGTAAGTTATTTCTTAAAATAGTTTAAAATGTTGGTAACTAAAATTTATTCTTTTTATTAAACTAAACTCTCGTTTTCATCAAAGTTTCCCTTGTGTGCAAAAATGTTTTTACTATTTTTCTACAAAGTAGTAAAAATACATGACAAAAGCCTTGCCCAGTATCAAGTCCAGTTACTGTTACGTACCACCTTTTGTTATCTCTTTACGAGTAGTGGATGTATCTGTTTCCATTTCTCTTTAAGGATGAGTATTACATGTGACCTTGTCTAGTCTTCTTGGACTTTACCTGATTTTAACTAGCTCTAAATAGCAACCCATTTTACAGATGGTGAAACTAAGAGGCATAGAAATCAGGATGCTTACCCAGGGCAACAGGCAAATAATGGGATTTAATATTAAAATTAGATTATGGTAGTTCCTGGCATCCAGTCTTGTCCATCCCAACTCCCAGGTGAACCAAATAGACAGGGTACAGACAAAGCAGGAATTCAACTAATGATTTCCAATATGAATATTGGCAAGCATTGCTAGATAATTCAGGAGAAGCCTGAAAATGGATTGCAGCTTCAGAAATTGAACTGGTGCTTCTATCCACAGTGGTAAATTAAAGAACTATATATTGCTCACATTCTCAATGAAGAAAACAGCTTGGTTTTACTGAGTGGCAATTCTACCCATGTGCAATCTGTATGATTGATTTCCCAATATGAATGCAAAATAACTAGTATTCCTGAAGTACAGGGACTTCAGCTGCCATCCAGCTGAAATCTGGAAGGTTCTTCATTTATGCTTTTATTTGATTTGTGCATGCACACACGCATTCATGATTAAGCACAGTTTCTACATCCTGAAGCCTTCATTTTACTCTTAAATGGCCCTAAATGCAGGATGGAGTTTTCACAATTGAAAGGCAATGTAGCCTGTTACTTTGAATAGATCTTGATGCTTCCTAGTGTCTTTGCCTAGCTGGAAATGAACAAATGACAACAGTGAAAAGTCCTTCAATTAAATTCCCACCCTTTTCCAGGGCTGCTCACAACACCTGTACCTTTCAGTAGGTATCTTCTCCCCAAGTGCCGGTAGAGAGGTGGTATATAGTGGTACATGCCAAAATAACACTAGGATGTAAAAACAAAGTTTATTTAAAAAAACACTAACACTCTATCCTTTTGAACCGTACTTGGTCTACATGAAAAGACTCTGAGGCTGTGGGGAAAAGCAGGATGGTGGTGGTTGCAATAAACACAAGAGTTGAGACCAGAAGAGGCTTTCTAGTTGCTACCACTTCTTCTGAGGCAATGGGTTATACGGTGTTTTGAAGGGGAGGTAAAATGTATCCTAGGGTACCTCCACATCCAGGAAAATTGACCTAGAACCTTGCTCTTGCACAGGATTAGCAATGTAAGCTTCTCCATGTTGCCTTATCAATGGGTCTTCATTCAGGTAATACTAATTTTGAGGGGAGGAGCAGGGAAAATGTTCTGGTTTTTTTTAGTATTTAGCCGCTGCTGTTTTTGTTTCTGTCTTTTTTTTTTGTTTGTTGTTTAGGGGGTGCATGGTTTGTGGCTTTTTATAATCTGTGAGATATCTTATGCTACGAACACTAAGTAAGAACTTGGATTCTTAAACTTTGAGATCAGAATAGACCATCAGACCACTTATATGGCTGTCTGTATAAAATGAGCTGTTATTTCCTCTTAACTGAAACTACAGTCAGATTTTTGATCTGGGCCACCAAGAATCAGATGGTAACTGCTTAAAACTATAATGAAAAGATCTGTATCTCCTCCTTGGGCTATCCAGCCTCAGTCTTTGTTTGTCGGAAGTCGTATTGGCAGCTGCAAGTACATGTGACCTGAGCCTGCAAGGAGGTTGTATGAGGGCTACAGGGAACAGGTAGGCAGTATCTGAGGCCTTGCTGCCACCTTATTCAACAGCCATCTCAGTTAATCGTCTCTGATAGTATGTCAACAATTGTTCTTCAAACCCACAACCTCAGATTTTTTTTTTTCCCCCCTCTCAAATGCATTTTGTTTTCAGTGTTTCTAGATCTCTCAGCTTATGCAGGTAAAGAAGGGAAGAAAGTATGATGCAAGTTAGGGCTGTGCAAAATTTTGCCGGGTGTTTCGTTTTGAAGCTGTTTTGAGGGCCCGCACCCCTGGGAGGAGTCTGGTGCAGCCCCGTTGCCCTCCTGGGGGTGCAGGTAGGCCCCTGATCTGCCTGCTGGATGACAGAAACATGTTGCTACCATCCCTGCAAGTTTCATCCAAATCGGGCAAGAAATGACAAAGTTATAGGCAGTTTTGTACTTCCCTATTATTGCCTATGGGCAAAATGTCAAAACAGTTTAAACTAAACAAAATGGAACAGTACTTTTGAAATGAAACACTGTTTCATCAAAACAGAAGTGGAACCATGCTGTTTCACACAGCCCTAAGCATGTCTGCAGCCCACCTTAGTCATGGAATCTGATTTCAAAATTGAAATCAATTTAATTAGAACTCTTCTACCTGAAGTTTGCATGCAATTACTTGCAGCAAAGCAAAGTAAAGGTGTATTATTTAGAGATGATAAACTGTTCTTCCAGGGTGCATCCTGAGTGCACATGTGTGGTTTGCAGTGCCTCAAAACAATTTGAGGCATCACAAACTGCATGCAGTCTACATGCACCCACTCACCGCACTGCTAATTAGCAGTGCAGTGAGTTTTTGAGCACTAGAAGATCTTGATTGAGTGTCTCTCGCAGTGTTGTGGGGGGGAACTGATGCTGATAAAAGCAGCATGGCGCACATGGCAGCAACATGCAGCACCAGAAAAGAGGGCCTGGCTGGCCAGAACCATGCTCTGGCTTCTGGCCAGGCTCTGAGTGGTTGGATTGTCACCACTGCTGCCCTGGGAGGCCCCCAGGACCCCAGGTAAGGCTGCTGGGGTCAGAACAGGTGCTGGCCCTAGCTTCCCCTACCGCACCCAGGATAATTTGTCCCACACCAACACCATGTGCAGGGTCATGTGCAGCAGCACAAAGCAATGGCACAAATTTGTGCTGCTGCTACTTTTACCCCAGCAACTGAGCACACGGGGAAGTGCCCCCAAAGTGTAAATCAACAGGAAAAAATGTTGTAACTCCCATATTTAGGACCTACTTCTATCAAGTTTATTTTAACGTTTTGAGAAGATCTATGAGTTAGGTGGAGAGACAAGAAAAGGGGAGACGTGTGCATTCTATGTAGTGTACAATGTAGTGCAAAAACAAAAGAGCTTAATGCTCTAGTACCCTGGGATGAGTTTGTGACATTAACTGTATGAGGTTATAATTGCTACCAAGAGCAATAAAATAATGTCAGCTGCCATGAAACTTGAATTTGGGCTGAGGAACAGGTCAGACAGGGGAAGTGATGATGCTCTGCAGAAATATTTTCTTCCTTTCCTGGCCCCCCAGTAGTACTCTTACGCCTGATTCTGCATGGTTAGAAGGTATTTGGGGAGAAGTTTGAATATTGGTGTCTTTCCACAATCATGTTCCCTCTCCATGCATGTTCACAAGAAAGTCTAGGCCCTGGTTTGGCAAAAGCAAATGCTTAACCTTTTCAACCTATGAATTCTTTGGAGTTTTGTGTGCTGATCCTCTTCTAAATCATTTGTGTGCCCCTCTCTAGTTTTTGAGGAGAAATGCAAAAATCAAACTACATTGTTAAAAGCAGAACCCTTTTTATTAATAACAAAGGCAAGGAATATTTTTAATGATTCTTAACCTGACCATATTCCTTGTAATGAGCAAATGACCCATTGAAGCAAATGCCAATGTTTGTATAATAAATGGTGGCTGCTTCTCACAGCAAGAACCAGCAGTGACTACAGAGCTAGTAGGAAGAAAATAGCATTGGGAAATCTGATCAGTGTTCAGTGACTGAAATGCAGGTCAGCATCATGATGTAGACCTTCAATCAAAGTGAAAGGAAAGGAATTCCCAGCAGATGAGCTGAAATCTTTCCGGAGAAGGGCTTCCTTCAAGCCAGAAGATTAATTATTAGGGGTGTGTGAAGCTTCAGTAGCCAATTTGGCCCAATTTGGCAGCCGAATCTCCAACTCAAATCAGGAGACCTATTAAAAGGTCTGAATCAATTTGGAAGGCAGACCTGCAGGAGACAAACTGAGAAGAGGGAGGGGAAAGACTGCTCTGATATTGACGTCTGTAGCTGGCCAGTGGCTGTGATCTTTCCCTGAGTTCCCTTCCAATCAGTGTTCTGGGGGAGTGATGTAGAAACAATATATAAGGCTGTGTGTGAAGTGATCTCTGCCTTTTGCGAGCTGTTTCTCTTGGACCAGCAGTGTCTGAAAGGCTCTGGTTTCCTATCTAGTTTCTTGGTAGCTAGTTAGTCTCTCTTCTGTGTTTTCCCTGACAGTGTGTCATCACTGTGCACTGCAGGAAATCATAACACAGATTACAGACACATACACATTTTGCAGCACACCAAGCATTATGAAGCATGCTGGAAAGGCAGGTGCCACGTCTTCTGGCAGGGGGAGAACTGCAAGTTTCTGCCCCTCCTCCCCAACATAGATGCACCCTCTTTCCTGGCAGCGAGGAGTCTGCTGCTAATGAGAGCAAGGAGGTGGCAGTAGTATGTGCACCTGCACCACCTTCACTAACACGAGCAATAACCACCAGCACCAATATGACAGTCTCCACCCCAATTTCAGTTCCCAACATGAACCTTCCAGTGCCAGAGGAGAAGCTGGATCTGGAAGCAGTGGAGCTGAGTGCCATAGCTAAGGAAATTCTGGGGAAGGAGGGGGAATTTGAGTTTGTGCTCCACACCCCTCAAACTTCCCCTGGAGGCAGGTCTCTTCTGGAAGGCACTTGGAGGAGGTTGGGGGGGCCCAGCTGTATGAGCATTCATGGTCATCTGGCCAGGTGCTGGGGGATTGGAAACTAGCTAATGTGGTCCCCATTTTTAAGAAAGGGAGGAAGGAGGACCCAAGTAACTATAGGCCTGTAAGCCTCACCTTGGTACTCAGGAAGATATTGGAGAAAATCATCAAGGAACACATCTGGTGGGGGGCCAGCAGGGAAGATCATGCTCAGGGGGCAACCAGCATGGGTTCATCAAAGGCAGGTCCTGCCTGACCAACCTGATTGCCTTTTATGACCAGGTAACTAAATCTTGGGATGATGGTGTCACCGTGGACATAGTTTTTCTAGACCTTAAGAAGGCCTTTGACACTGTCTCTCACCCCATTCTCATTAATAATTTAAGCGGCTATGGCGTTGATGCCTACACAGTTGGATGTGTAAAAAAAACGGCTGATGGGGTGCACCCAGAGAGTAGTGATGGATAGGTTGTACTCAACCTGGTGAGATGTGAGCAGTGGGGTCCCCCAGGGCTCAGTCCTCGGGCCCGCACTGTTTCACATCTTCATCAGCGGCTTTGACAAGGGAGTTGAAAGCACGTTGTCCAAGTTTGCTGATGACACTAAGATGTGGGGCGAGGTGGGCACACTTGAAGGGAGAGAGAGGCTGCAACTAGATTTAGACAGACTACAAAAGTGGGCAGATGAGAACCGG
>NW_017729022.1:67168862-67177601 GCF_001723915.1 Gavialis gangeticus
GAGAGACTGAGGGACCTGAACCTGTTCAGCCTTGGCAAGAGGAGGTTGAGGGGGGACCTGGTGGCTGCCTACAAACTCATCAGGGGAGATCATCAGCAAATAGGAAGAGCCTTATTCTCCCCAGCATCACCTGGGGTGACGAGGAACAATGGTAACAAGCTGATGGAGAATAGGTTTAGGTTAGCGATCAGGAGGCAATATTTTACAGTTAGGGTGGCCAGAATCTGGAACCAACTTCCTAGGGAAGTGGTCCTCACCCCTACCTTGGGTAAATTAAAAAAGAGGTTAGATCATCAACTGTCTGGGGTCTTGTGAACCCAGCATTCATTCCTGCCTGTGGCAGGGGGTCAGACTAGATGAACCGTGTGGTGCAGGGGTAGCTCATTGGGCAGGGTGAGCTCACCTGCGGGTTCATGGTCACTGACAACGGGGCCAATATGGTGAAGGCAGTGCATGATGCCAACTTTATTGGCATCCACTGTGTGGCACACAAGTTCTACCTCATAGTCAGGGACTCCTTGGAGGGGGACAGGGCTCCCAGTGATGGTGCCCTCACTACTAGCCAGCTAATTTCAAAATGCAGGAAGTTGACAGGCTACTTCCACCAGACCATCAAGGGAGGGCAAGATGCTGAGGGACAAACAGGCAGAGCCGAGCATCCCACAGCACAAAAGCATGCAAAATGTGGAGACTTGGTGGAACTCCACATACCTGATGCTCAAAAGGCTGGTGGAGCAACACAAGGCCTTTGAGATGGCCTTGGTCAGGGAGATTGGGATCAGTGGCCCCCTTAACAGAGCTGAGTGGGATACTATCTCCCAGATCTTGGTGGTCCTCAAGCCATTCCTCGAGGCCACCAAGAGCCTCAGTGCTGGCGATGCCTGCCTTAGTCATGTGATCACCACAGTGGGGAAGCTTCAGAACCAAATGGAGACCTTCCATGGGATCAGTGTTCCTGGCTGGGGCAAATTGCTTTCACCAGAGGTGCAGCCACTGGTAAAGTGGATGAAGGAGGGCATAAAAAAAATGGCTGGATCTATTGCAGTCTAGTACAGTCCATATGCTGGTGGGCATGTGTGACCCGAGGGTGAAGGGGAGCACCTGTGGCAGCAAAACCCTGGTCATTGGACACAGGTGTTGATGAACAGTCAGGGAGGCAGAAGGGCAGAGGCAGGAGGATGTGGAAGAGGGGGATCCACTTTCCCGTGCCAGGACTCCAAGCACCAACCAGTCTCCTCCACCACAGCTACTGCCAATGTGGGCCAAGGGCATGGCTTCAATGTTGGGTCCAGAGGCACCAAACCCCACCATCAGGTAGTAGCCACTGAGGCATCCGCACCTACCTCACTGAGGACATGGAGCCGCTGCACTGGGACCTCTTGTTCTATTGGACAACTTGCAGCCAGGTGTGGCAGAATCTGGCCATGGTTGCCCAGGAACACCTGTCCTGTCCACCAACCAGCGTTCCAAGTAAGAGGGTGTTCAGCATTGCTGGGGATGTTGTGATGCCCCACTGTACTTCCTTGGATCCTGGTTTGGTGGAGCAGCTGGTGTTCCTGAAGATGAAACTCCTACTGCTGAGGTTGCCCAAGCTTCAGGTGCAGATGGAGTGAGTGCCACCATCCTCACTCCATCCACACCTATTTCCTTTTGGTTTCTAGTTTCCAAACCATTTAATGCCCACTCTGAGCTGGAGGTGGCACTCGCTGCATCACCAGCCAGCAGAGGAAGAATATGTCCCTGCTGAGCACCCATGCCAGGACGAACTTGGAGATATGGGATGGGGCTATGGGGAAGGGGAAGACCCCAGACCCTGGGAATGACCTAAAACTGCACTCTGCCAGGGTTGGGAGGCCTGGTGGGACTGCTGTTGGTACAGCAGCCCCCAGGAAATGCCAGGGCTGAGGACCTCCCTGGTGAAAGGTGGGTAGGAGGTGCTTTATATCCTCCAGCCACCACATGCACGTACAGTCCTGGCTGGGGAAAGCCGAGACCCCTAAGATCTTTGAGAGGCCTGAAGCTTGCTGGTTGCACTGCAGTTGTGAGGCTTGAGGTGAGCTCAGCTTGGCTGCCTGGGATGCCATCTGCAAGGCATGAGCTGTGGTGTAGAAGGAGGTATGGAGCTTTGCAATCGCACATGAGGCAGACAAGGTTCTTTTGGGTCAGTCCGATATCTTTTAGTAGATCAGTTGAATAAGTGGAGAAATATATCTTAGCAAGCTTTCAGGTTGAAAAACCTTTTGTCAGCCTGAGGAAGCGCCTGCAGTTGGTGTGTGTGCTGTTCCTGGATGGAAGGAATAGTAAAGAGGCTCAGGGGCAACCAGCATCAGGGGGTAATAGTAAAGCCAGAGGCTGGCATGCAATGCAGGCAAGAAAGCTAGTCAGTGAAAATAGAAATGGAGGTGCTGGCGGTGGGGGTGGGATGTAGTGGGTAAAAGTGGAGATGTACCTTGGGAGTCAGATATTGGATTTATGACACAACAACCTGCCAAATGTTTATATTGAGTGCGTGAGTTTTTGTATCTAGGAGGCTGATGAAGTGAAGTTTATAGGCTCATGTGTGAAAAGTGTTTTTTTGCAAAATCCCTTTGAGGATCAGGGCTGAGAGATTGGGGGGAGTGTAGTTTTCTTGTGAGAAATGTGCCCTCACTGGTAATTGGGCGTTCTTATCTTTAATAGATGTCCGGTGTGCATTCATTCTGGTGTACAGTTGTTGTTTGGTCTCTGCTACATATTTTCCATCGGGGCATTTGGCGCACTGGGTGAGAGAGAGAACATTTTTGGAGGTGGTAAGATCCAACAATGGTGATGGCTTTGTTGTGGGGTTTAGTAATCGTGGGGGTCCTGGAGATATGTTGGCAGACTTTGCATTTCTTGTCATGGCATGGTTTGGATCCATTTGGTGTTTTCTGGGCTGTAGGAAGTTGGCTTCTGGTGATGAGGTTTAGTGCTTGTTTGAATTTAGAAAACACTTCTCACAGATGAGCCTATGAACTCCTCTTCATCAACCTCCTACGTATAAAAACTCATGAACTCCAATATAGCTATTGGATTTCTGGCACATTACAACCTGCCTGACATCTGACTCTCGCCAGGTACCTCTCCACTTTTACCTGCTCCATCTCCCACCCCCAGCCTGTCTCTCGCCCTCTGATGCCTCAATTTGCATGTTCACAGACTGGCTTTCTTGCCTGCAGCCCAGCCTCTGGCTTCTTTACTATTAATTCCATCCAGGAAGAGCGCACACACCAACTGCAGATACTTCTTCAGCTTGACAAAGAGTTTTTAATCCCAAAAGCTTGCCAAGATATATTTTTCCAGCTGTTCAGTTGGTCTAATGCAAGATATGAGATTGACCCAAAGAACTTTGTCTGCCTATGTCCTTAGACAAACACAGCTACAACCTACACCCCTTAACACACACAAGTGGTACGAGTTTTGCTTTCAACAGTTTGAGGGGCACTTTCATAGAAACCCCTGCACCTATCTCCTTGAAACTTGGCAGGCTTCATGCCCTTAGAAGGGGCTACCCTCTCTCCTGTTTTCATCTGAATTGTCAAAAAAATGACAAAGTTATAGGTACTTTAGTGATTTCCCCATTATAGTTTATGGTCGAATCTCTAAATCCGATTCAGCCGAATCAAATCAGGATGGTGACTCGAGTCGCTGAATCAAGTCACTGTCTCTCCAAATCTGATACTTGCTGCTTTGCACAGGCCTATTAATTGTCCCAAATGGGCTCCATAGAGGCAAACATACTAAAATGAGTGCATGTACCTGCTACCTCTGACACATCCAGCAGTAAGCGCCTTCCAACTGCAAACAAAGTATGTGTGAGAGAGGAAGTCTGGAACCTATTAATTTCCCACACTGCTTCTGGTGATGCACTACCAAATTTTGTTAGTATCTTGAACTCTCCATCTCTTCTCCCAGTACGTGGCATATAAAGAGCTGCATTGGTTTTGCTTTAGTAGTTTATAGGCAGCTTAAATATGATGGGGTACAGAGATCTAAACTGCTTATTCTCAGGTATACTAATCTAGCCAGCTTCAGAGGCCCTTTCTACACAAATCAGTTTTGGCCTGAAGTATATCATATACCACTGTGTGTGGGTTGTTCCTCTTCCCTTTGTGTCATTCCTCTAAATACCAGAGCATAAAAGGTTCAATCCTGCAAACACTTGTGTAAGTTTTGAACTGGACTCCTGAGTACAGTTATGCATGTGGATGAGCATTTGTTGGCTTGGGGACTTCTTGTAAATTGTGCTTTTAATTTTAAATCTTCTTGCAAATGACTTCATAAATGTACTGCTGTGGCATGCTATTTTAGTCCCTGTTTAGAGTAAGTCATGAATAATTGAGCCTCTTGCTCTCCTACTCAGTTATTACCCACAATTGATGGCATGAAGTCAGTGCTAGATGACAATTTAAGCAAGAATTCATGCCTTATTTAGCTGCCTCTGAAAACAGTATTTAATTTTTCTCTATTATGGATCTAAGTATGGCTCTAAAAATCAGTTTTCTTGGGCCAAAATATGTGTTTTAAGGACCAGTTGCTCAACAGGGAGTTACTGCGACTGAGTTTTGTTTGTTGTTTTCCTTTGGTTACACCTTCACAAATAGTACTATGGAGTATTTTAATTTTTTTCATTGCAGCCATAATACAGTCAACAGAATCCTAGGCTTCCCCTATAGCTCTTCAGGCTTATTGAAGATGGCTTATGACTTTTAGGGAGAAGGGGGATTTGATAACAAATGTCTAAATGCTGAAATAATTAAAAAGAGAAATCTAGACTCCAGCTGAATTACACATGCTGCACTGTAAGATGGAATTATTTTTCTACATTTCTTTCATTTTTCTACATTATCTTAAACAGAGGCTCTTTATACAAGGTGTTTGAAAGTTATGTATTATATTTTTAGGGTACAGCATGAGTGTATATGAAGGGACAAATAAAATTTTGCATAAAGAAATGTAGTGAAAGATGTTAAAGGGCAAGACTCTTTGTCAGAAGGGCCTGAATGACACCACATGAGTCTGACTTTCAAAGGGGCTTTTGCTTCTGACTCAGTTGGGTACTTCTGAAAAGCCTACTTGTTGCCTAGCAAATTTTTTCTGGTATCCTTACAATGATCAGAGGTGGTCAGTTTCCTCTGTAAATATGGTAGAGAGGCTTCTTCATTGATTTTCTTTTTATGCTCCTCCTATGTCTTATTGAAAGACTGTAAAACAAATACACAGACAAAAATAGAGACACAAGCACACATTGGGCAATTATTTCTGAAAGCGAAAATAACAGATCACCACTGTTACTAGGGAAAGCTTTGCCTTGTGGAACAAAATACACTGTACTAATCAAGTTGTTAAATTAGGATCAAGAAGAAATCAGACTATCATCTCAAACTGTCTCTGTAGTCTGAAGCTTTTTCCATTTTGATTTGTAAAATACTATGGGACTCCAGATCCATACAATGTATAATATTAAATACTTGTCTCATCCACAGTTTCTCAGTACCTATTTTAACTGATTCAGACTGACGGAAAAGTACTGTAATGTAAATCAAGAGCCACAATCTCATTTGAAGCTATTTTCAACTCAATGCATGAGCTTAATTTGAAGATCGTTAATAAAGAGCCATCATTCTGCTGTATCTGTATCTTCAAGATTGGATCATTTGGAAAATACTGTATGTTGGGATCTTCAAAACCTACCTAAGACTAGGTGCATGTTCTTCAAGCACACTTCAAGGGTGACACCATCACAGTTCTATAAAGAAAGAAAAGTGAACTTCTTGTAAATCTGAGGTCAGGCAGGCATTACATTTTCCATAAAATGCTCTGCTTGATCTGTTTGTGTAGCAGTTTCCTGAACTGCTACAGGTCAATAGTTTCCTCTGCTTTCTCATTAAGAGGACACATGTATTAAGAAATAAGTAGGATATATTCTCTTCAGGCTGAAGATAGTTTATACTTTTTTTAATTGCATGTTGCTAAAATATTCAGACCTTAACTCTGTAGGCATAATTCTGCCTGGCTTGTCAAATGGATTTTTCTGTTTTGAAGCTTTTGGGTATAGCCAGGCTTCTTCAGGATATGTCTGTTATCTTACATATTGCAGACAGATCCCAAAGGAGCCTGACTGTATATAATTGGTCTGTTCCTCCTCTGTATGATTATGGGTAGCTTACCATTTAGAAATTTGCTGCATAAGAACATGTTGATCTTTCAGACAGAATGGAAAGAAAATACACTTAGACCTGTAAGCAGTTTTTTATGGAACCTCCCTCTTCCCCCAAAGTTACGTAATCCCCCCCACCGAATATAAACTCATGGGGAAACTGTCAAAGTACAGATGAAGGTACTACAAAGGAACCATGGCTTTATCCCCTACAATGTAGGCAAAGCTTCATTTGGGAATATTCCTGGTTGACCCAGTTTTAATACACTTCAGCTTTTCCAATCTGTTCTTCAGGACAGCAGACCTAGAAGTGGACCAGAAGCACTTTTGGTCCTGCTCTGCCCCCCCCCCCCAACCCCTCCAGCTTGGCGACTGGTGCCTCCTGGGTCTGGGGAGGCACCCGGGGTCCCCCCACAGCTGATCAGAGCTGGAGAGAGGTGTGGGGGGTGGGCCCAGCGCACTCTCTGGGGGACCCATAAGTGGACCGGAAGTACTTCTGGTCCATTTCTGGGTTCACTGCTGAGAATGCAGGGGATGCCCCCCATGCTCCGATGGGACACTTCATCCACCCCAGCATTGCAGCCATGAGCCGTACCTGGAACCTCAAGGTATGTAGAAAAAACATTTCAAGCTGTATCTATGGCCAAATTGCTGATTCTCTGAATCGGCATTGAATCTTCAGATCTGGATTTGGCCGAATCAAATCGGGGACAGTGATCTGAATCAACAAATCAAATTGCTGTCCCCAATGCGGGCCAAATCTGAATCGAATATGGCTCATTTTGCATACCCCTAATAAGCACCTTTTGAACCTCTGACTAGAAATACTCCTTCAAGTATATAATTGAATACTTATGATATGCAATTAAGTCATCTAGGTTGCTTCTGTTCTGTGAGTGAACTAATTTTCCTAAACCTGAGAAACTAACTCTCAGGAGCTTTTCATTCTCTCAAGTATCTGAGGAGTACTTTGTAGAGAAAAGAACAGGGGGGAGAGATGCCTAGGGAATTCTGGAGCACTTGAATCCATTTCTTGCTTCTTTCTCCATAAGTATTATATGCTGGGGGGCTTGTTTGTTTGTTTTAAGGGCTTTTTGGCCTCCCTCAGAGCTTTAAAAATCTGCAAGTGCTCTATTTTGCATGCTCACAAAAAGTAACTGCTTGTATACATGAAGGAGGGTGGTCTCTTGAATAATGTGCTTAGGTTTGTGTCTCCATTTTAAGTGCTTGGCTACTAGATCTCTCCCTTAGAGAGGTTTGGGGAACTGCTGTGTATTAAAAGTAACTCCCTCCCCAAAATCTCTTATACTTTGTATCTTTTTAATGAAATATGAAGTTGATTTGAATTAGCTGGCTACACTTTGAGTCATTCTTTGTACTATTTGATGCAGAAATAGTTGGTATATTTTATTTTCATATATAGAATATATATGGTTCTAGCTGTAATGTAGTGTTATGCATCCTAGTCAGATTCGTAATTGGTTAGTGCTCAGCCTGTATGGTCCAAAGACATTTTAGGACTGAAGCAATCTGTAATGTGCTGTGGTGGTCAAGCACTGTTTCCCCATCTCCTAATACAGTGTTTGCTTATTGCTTGTTTGCTTGTTAAATCTGGTGTCAAACTGCATGCATGCTTCATTTCCATGCAAACTCACCATCATTCTTCTCATTGCTCATGACACTGGGTTTAGAGTTTTACCCCAGGCTTCTTTTGCCACCTCTTAATTATAAAGATCTCCATACACAGCTCTTCCTTGTTTCATGTAATTGACAAAGGGTATAATGCACAATTTGTTGCATCAATGAATTCAACAGACTTCTCGAAAGCTAAGACTCTAGCAGTATTCAGAAAAGGTAGGACTTTCCTACCTATGTGGGATGCAATCTGTTACATGCCATGTAAGATGAAAACAAACTTTTAAATAAGAGAGAATTGTTTTATACTTTGAGGTGTCAGCCAGCCATTAACTGAAAGGAGTAGGACTGAATTTTCCTATCACTTGTTTATACCATAGATGTCCCTCATAGGTTTTTATTGTGCTTTCCTCTGAAACATTTAACCCTGATAAGATACTGTGATAAATTTGATGTGGCAATCTAAATTCCTCTTCATGTTCCAGCAAAGTATTCCAATGTTGTAGGAAACCATAAGCATGTGTAGTCTAACAATGGAAGGACTGTAGTGTTGTAGTGTCAAGTACCTTGGACAGTGGAATTTTAAAGCAAGTTGGAAGCTGCAGCACAGAAGAGACCTGGAGAAATTCTGGCCAAAATCCTGGCTCCGTTGTTATTTGTGCTGGTCTGGAGTTCTGGAAGGTGGCATTAACACTTCCTGTGTAACCTAGGATGTAATTCATCCAATGGAATATTACTGAAACTTATAATCTATGAATGTATGATTAGATTTGACATACTTTTCTTGGTGCTTGGAATCTTGCTCTGAAATTCATAGACATGTTTGTTATGGAAAGTTGAAGCTGCTTCAGAACTTTAAAAAAATGAGAATTAGAGTTTATTCTAACTGACCCTTGTTGGGGACCAAATTTAGGCTTACAGATAAC
>NW_017729022.1:67177736-67183323 GCF_001723915.1 Gavialis gangeticus
CCCTTTTTTTTTTTTTTTTTTTTAATTCAAATACATATGTAAGATGTGGGGGGTCCTGTTCACTTATACTATTGCCGATTCAGATGGAATGGGCAAGTAACAAAGAAAGAAAGACCAACGTGTTTTGGCAAACTGGCCAAACTGTTGAAGCATGTTACACAGCATTGAATATGCTGATTTTGTTTCCATGCTGTCTTAAGGAAGCTGTCCACTCAAGATCCATGCTATCAATCCCAGAGGAGCTTCTTCTTCAGCATTTTCTTGCCAAGTTGGCTTTTAATATGTAACTAAACATTCATTTTTGTTTTGAAAATACTTCTGTACTGTCTGTGTTGGGCAGGATTCCCTCACAGAACTAGGGTTGCAAAGAATTTATTTAACAAGATGGCCAGCTTTTGAGGCTAAGAATGGTCAACTATAGCTAGTTCTCTGTCAATTTATTTCCAAATGTATTACTAGCTTCTAATCATAAGGATGACTACCGTAAGTTGGTTTTTTTTCCTTTTTAACCACTCTGCAGGACTTCAGAACCTCATGCAAAATGGGCATATCTTGGCTCATAAAACTGGTCAGAGGATTTCCATGGAAAATGTCAATGCAAATGAAAAAAAATAATTTAAAAATTATTTACCACAGCAAATTGACTTGTTTTGTCAAACCTCAAAGTTTGAACAGGATAGCAAGACGGACCCTCTGGTCAAAGTCCTACCAATTCCCAAATTTGGGGTCTGGAAGGAAAGTTTTTTTTCCCCTTGCATCAGACTGGAACCTACAGTGGATGTTTGCCTTCCTCTATAGGATGGGTCGTGGTCTCTTCCTAGGATCTTCTGAATGCATTTTAATTAACCTATTACTATGTTGTTATTGTAGAGGAAGGGCATTGGCAATGTCTTTGTCGTTTCATGCCCCCCCACACACACACACACACTCTTACCTATGGAATAACATGGAGAGTTGCTGGTTTTGTGCCCTGTACCTGTGTGTGAGGGCTGAATGTGACAGGTTTGGGGAATTCTTGGACAAATGGCTGCCTGCAAAATACAGGGACTGAACTTAATGGTCCAGGAAAAACCCCTTCCAGTCCTGTGTTTCTTTGAACTCTGAACATTTCCTTGGAAAAACTTGAAATGAGGTGGTTTGTGTCCAGTTGATGGAAGTGTTTTGATTTGGACTTGTTGAATTTTAAGTAATTTGGGTTGTGGTTAGTTCAACATTAATGTCCACTGAGCTGATATGGTGCCTCAATGGTATTACAAGTTGGATGCCTCGTGTTTTCTGTCCAGATATCTCCCAAGAAGCATTGTGGCCTCTTGCTAATCCATTGTGGTACATCATGACTGCAATGTTTAGATAGATATTGGTTTTTATTGTCTGCCTTCTTCTGATTTTTTTCATGTTTACTACAGGATGTACTGTGTTCTGAGATGCTGCTTCCCCACTACCTCTCTATAGAGGTGAATCCACTGGTTACTGAGACTTTACAGGTCCTTTCTCTGTTAATCCACAAAGAAGATGACCTCTTATACTCTAGTTGAGAACATCTTGATACTTTGGCTCACACTGGTAATGGCTTGTGCCTTTTTTTGCTCTGAAAAGGCCCAATTCAATCCGTGTCAGCCAAGCTGTCAAAGTAGAAAGGAATATAATGGGACAGGCTCCAAAAACAAAACATCACCTCGGTTCTGTTCTGCAGCATCACAGTTGGGTATGACCAGGTAATGGTTATTTCTGTAGGTGGATGGGAAAGGTGGTGGTCAGCGTCTCCATAGAACTATTTGCTTGAGACTAACTGACCAAGGAGGAGAAAACACAAGACACTTCATGCTTAACTTTATACAAAATGAGAAACCTTTAAGGTTTGCTTTTATGCTTCAGCTACAGAATTATAATATTGGTCAAGTATGTACACGTGGCCTGCAAGTGTGTAATATAGGTCAAAAGAAATTAAGATGAACTAAATAGGTTTTTAGTAAGGACAAATAAGAGAACATAGCCAAAATTCAGTACATTGATCTTTTTTTCTCTACACTACGTACCATGGATTGGAGGGGAAAAAGATGTTCTTTGTTTTTCTAGCTAAATTAGCCTTGTCTCATTAATTAAAGCTGTACCATGTGTCTCATGCCAACTTCATGCTGGGCTAATGTAACTTACCATCTATATATAACATTAAGGAAGAATGACACAATCCAGACAAAGTCATCTCCTTTTTAATTCCTGCTTTTGGAGTGATGAGACCAGTTCCTTTCAAAATGAAATTAAAAGTCATTTAATTTGGTTGCTTCAAGCAATAAGTTAATTAATAGAGCAGGAGGTGTTTGCACAAAGATTACCCTTCTCTTTAGGAGACAAAAGAACAGCTAGTCACTGTGTCAAATACTGATTTACACAATCTTTGAAGCAGCTGAAAATCTAGTTTTCTACTGACAGATTTGCAATAGAAAATGCTAATAATGCTGTTTGGATAAAAATTTACTGTGCCGTCAACATGCCTACAGTCTTGCCTCTGTAACAAGCAAAGTATAACAGCATTGCAATGATTTCTATACTGAAATAGGTGTTTGGTCTATCTTCTTTAGTTAGTAGAATTTGATGTTTCAATGAGAGGGTCAGGAGGGGGGGAGGGAAATCAATGAAAAATCCATAATGCACCTGTAACCCTTGCCCCTGGTTTGTGAGGTGTTAAGCAGAGAGGGGTGGGGCCATTCAAAGCCCCAAAAAACTAGACTCCGAGAGCTGGGTTGAACTACAGCCATGAGATTGCTTGGGGGCTAGCAGGAGGGGAGTGGGAAAGAGGAAGTGCAAGGTGCGGGAGATGCTTTGTCCAGAGCCACATGGAAGGAGCAGGGGAGAGGCCTTGCTCCCTTGTATGCTCCATGGCACCCTCTGAGGTTTATTCAGATACCCATATGCATTTTCACTAATTGACAGATTGACTCTGTCTCAGTGACGGAGTGGCGCTTACTACTCCCTCCCCAAATGAAACTGTGCATATCTGGGATTCTAAATTCCAACTTGAATATTCATATAGGCGCCCACTGCTTTCTCTTTTAAATTCAAATGTGCCCTTGGGTGCACAAATGTTGGGAACCCCTGCCCAGAGAGATTGTGGAGGAGCCTAGTCTGAGGGTAGCTGGGAGGAAGAGACCCCAGCAGAGAGACTCTGACTGCTGTGGCAGAGCAGGGCCTGGGTGAGATGCACTTAAAAGGCCACAGGAGGTAGTGTGGTGAGTGTAATTGTGGAGCAGTGCACGTCTTTGTGCCACTGGGTGCATCTGGGGCTATGCACAAAGTGAAGAGTCTCACCCTGAAGGGTCCTTGTGAAACTTTGTTTGAGTTGGAGTTTCAGGCTGTGCTGTTGAAAAGGGGTCATTTTCATTATCGGGCTTCCATGCTGGGTTTTGTGGGTTATGTTACAGATTGCAGTTCCAATGCCTATGGGTGTAAGTCAATCCTTGTTTGTAATATCTTGTTTAAACTGAAATGCTCGGGGAGAGTGGGGGACTGAGTCACCACAACCACACATCTGCACCCCCTCACAAGATGGGTTACATGCCTAATAAGGTAATACAGTCCTCTGGAGATGCTTATGTCTGACCTCTGCTGCTGATCTTTTTCTAACTAAAATAATAGGAAATGATAGGCTTTGCAATTTTCTCCTAACTAATGTTACTGAAGAGTCTATTCCTTTGTCATAAGGGTTTGATCCAAAATCTGATGGAGTCCGTGGGAAATCTGTTCATCTTGGTTAACTTTTAGAACAGGCCTTAAGTATTTAATTTGCCTTTTGTGTGTTAATTTCTAAGCTATTTGCCCCAATATTGCAGGAGTGTTTCACATATGGATGATGATCAAACACCATTTAAAGGTCCAACTGAAACGTCCTTGCTGCCATATGAGCAGTTTCCAGCATACGTCTTGGCACTTGGTTCAAGTCTTGAGCATACTACACACACGGTCCAAAAGCCACTCAGAGGATTCAGTCTAGGGCAGACAGCAATTGGTATTTGTTCACTCGCACCCCTATAAAGAAATTGGCATGTTCTCCTTTTACAGGTGATGTAGCTGAAAACTTTTGGAAATCAGCCTCTCTCAGGGTGGCAGTGGAGTCAGATTGGAAGGGTTCAATATCCCATGCACAAATCTATACTGAGCAAAAAGCTATACATTTCACATGTTTTATTTCTGAGGGGCATTTTCTTTCCTAAAGCAGAATAAGAAGCCCTTAATGCACCTTTGTCTTGCTTTCTGACTTTTATTGGCTATTGAGGAGATGGATCCAGAACAGTGATAATTCTCCCCAACTTTCCCTTTTTAACCTTGTATTGCTTCTTAGAGGACTTGGAGAAATATAAAAATTCCAATGTTAAGCATGTGCCAACTGCTAATTCTGGTTGCTTCCCGTACAGCAAAGTCAACATTTAGTCTCTTGTAAAAGAGCTACCATGACTGTCATGTCAGAACTGAAGGCCGCTTGGCAGGCTGCTATAATCTCTGGGAAAATTACCAACTGCTCTGCTCCAGTGACATAGAAAAAACACATCCTTTCAGTTCTAGCAGCAATAAACTAGAACTGCTCTGATGTCAGGCAAGTTCTGAGTCAGGAGCACGGGCATAACAGAGCTGCTAGGTGTGGCAATTGTCATGTCATCTGTCACTTCTCATAAACTCTTTAGATAGCTCATTTAGTTTAGCACAATGTGGGGGCTAATAACACCAGGTAATCTCAGTCTCTGTTTATGAGAAGTGGCTTTAGCTCTTCTTTTTTAAGTACAACTGCAAGGCAGCATGCAGCACGTTAGATGTATCTGGTCTGAAAGTGGAATTTTGATCCCATGAGGAACCATTACTTCTCCAAGAGAAGTGGAGCAGGGGGTGGGGGGGGATTGTATAAAGAAATTTCTGGACAGTCTTCCAATCAGATTTAACCATTATGTTTAAAAATGCCAATTATTCATTTCAAAGTGTCAAATTAGTAAAAATATCAAGATATTACCCAAAGAAATCCTTGCTTCTGAAAATAAAAATGTCACTTTTAATCTCTCAAGTTAAAGGATAAAAGTAACCCCCTTGAATTTGAAGTTTGTCTGGCAATAATATAGGTTTTTGACTAAACAAAACAAGCTTTTTTCCATTTTTAAAAAAAATCCATGAACTGTACAACTTTAGCTGTTTTTTGTCATACAACTTATGGCCTTTGGCTTTTGTGGCTTCCTTCCCTTTTTGTTGTCTTTGGCTTAAAAGAAATGCAGTCCTTAGTGACTCTGTGCTAAACCACTTTGCCTTCAGTAGGAGTAGCATGAGGCTGTTGGCCAGTTTGGAACAAGGTGGCCTTCCCCTTTTTAAAAACACCCGGAGACCTAAGGTGGCCTAACCTAATCCCTGTCTGCTAGACCAGACAAATATTGGACTTGGGGAGGAAAACGGGTTAGTGTCTAGAGGTTGGATGAGGAGGAAGATGTGGTGCTCTTTTTAAAGAGGGAGCAAGAAGGCTAAAAATGTCTGCTGACTGTTAGAGGACCTGGTTGGGCTTGTGCTGACTAGAGACCAAGGTAGCTGGACACTGCAAGTAGGGCTCACCTGCAGG
>NW_017729022.1:67188323-67190116 GCF_001723915.1 Gavialis gangeticus
AGAGACCAAGGTAGCTGGACACTGCAAGTAGGGCTCACCTGCAGGGATGGTGGGAACTAAAGGTTGGCCTCTGTCTGAGGACTCAATGAGTGGAGCAGTACGTTCATGGGGGAAGCTATGCAGGTAACTAGGAGGGAAACAGAAGAGAGAAAGAATGTCTTCAAGTGATGTGAAAGCAAACAGCCCCAGGAAAGAGGGAATCAAAGCTAATATGTTGCACTTTTCTATATAACCAACTGGTTGGCCAAGGCAAGTGTTCACCACAGCTGTACCCTGGGCCTCCACTAGGAGCAAACATTTCTCTGGCATTGGCTAAATTGTCTTTGCAATACTGAGGCTTGGAGTGTTGTTGTAGCTATGATGGTTCAGAAAATGTACGAGTCAAAAGAATCGTGTGTAGCCTGGGGGAGGAGGGCTTGTGTTATCCAATAAAAGCTCCCAAATACTTGTCTCTTTTGCAGTGACCACTACCAGAACCTGAGCTAAGCATTATCTCTCTCCTCTAAAACACCTTCTAAATGAGGAAGTGAAGTTACATAATAACTTTATAGGCAATGTCCTCAACCCACTTTTCCTTATCTATGCTGCTGCCAGCCTTAAGGTCTGACAGCTTGACAATAAATTCATGGACAATGGCTCTGATCCAATTAAAAACGTCCTCATGAGCCACAGCAGAACTTTAATTTCATCAGATACTTCCTTGTTCGTTTTTGGTTTTTTTTTATGGAAGAAAGTAAAGTAGAAGAACTAATCAATTTTCACCATGCACTTCAACTACTGAGTGGCTTCTGCCCTGAAGGAATCATTAATGAAATGAAAGCTTTTTAACGCACAAAGATAAACCAGCACTCCCTGTAGTTCTCCCTCGCCCAACCATGGCTGCTGCTGAACAAGAAAGCAGTTCAAAGCTTTGGAAATTGTGAATTTTTGAAAAGCTGGCACCTATATGTGTAATATCTAGAACAGGGGTGGCCAACGCATGGCATAGGCAAGGCAGCTGCTGTATTTGGCATGGAGCCCCAAGCATGCAGTAAAAAGAGTGGCTGGAACAGAGACAGAGTGGAGCAGTGCACTGTGGATGGGGACAGGACTGAGGGGATGTCGGGTGTCACTGAAGAGCCAGGTTAATCCTTCCATGGCCTTGCAGCCACTCCCAAATTCAGGGCTTTGGATCCTCTCTCACCATATAAAACTGCAGCATTTTGGTGGGGGGTCAGGGAAGGGTTGATATCACTCTTGGCAGTGACACCATCTCTTGCAGCAGCATTGTGCCCATTAGGGCTGTGCAAAGCTTCAGTAGCCAATTTTTGATTTGGAGGAGATTTGTCTAGATTTTGGGGACCAACTTGAAAGATTTGGTGATTCAGCCATAGACTAAGCAGGCAGCTGACAGCTGCCTCCAGCTGTGGGGTTGCGGGGGGGGATTGGGGCTAGGGCTGAGACGAGCCCAGCGGGGGCCAGGGATGTGGACGCGGCTCACTCTGGTTGGAAGAGGGCAAGCAGTAGCAGGGCATAGCCCCCACTCCCAATGCTGCTGCACCTCCTGCCCCCCCATTCCGGCTGGCAAGTGGTGGCAGTGCAGAGTCCCTGCTCCCACTGCTGATGTGGGCACAACAGCACTGGGAGCGGGGGCTCTACCCTGCTGCAGCTTGCCAGCCAGCATGGTGGGTGGGGGGAGGGCGCATGCGGGATGTAAGCGCAACAGTGCTGGGAGCGGGGGCTATGCTTTGCCACCACTTGCCCCCCTCTGCCCGGAGTGAGCTGTGCCTACATCACGCATCCCCCCCCTCCCT
>NW_017729022.1:67190149-67194825 GCF_001723915.1 Gavialis gangeticus
CCCTCCCCCGCAGCAGCTGGTCAAGCAGCAGCAGGGTACAGCCCCCACTCCAAGCATTGCTGCCCCCCTCCCCCAGCCTCAACCGACTTACCAGCTGGAGGCAGCTGTGTCAGCTATCTGTTTAGTCTATAGCCAAATATCCAAAGGGGTGCCAAATCTTTTAGATCTGATTTGGCCGAATTGAATCAGGACAGTGATTCAAATCTCTGAATCAAATCACTGTCCTCCAAATCGGCCGAATCCGAAGCAAATACTTCCCACTTCAGACGGGCCTAGTGCCCATGCTCTCGCTTCTGCCTCCATTGTGGTGCCCCAGGGTGCAAACACTAGCAGGGTCACCTCTGAGGGGCAGAGAATTGGTGGAAGAAGGCAAGATTTAACTTGTGGCATGCCTGCCAAAAAATGGTCTGCCTAGAGCTTTTGGGGAAAGATCCAAACTGTTCAGCCATGCTCCAGTCCAGGGCTTGAGAGACTAAATGTTTGGAAGCGGACAAAAGGCTGCTTCAGTCCAGAGTGAACGGGTGCATAACTGATGACCTATCCATTTCACTAACCAATAATCAGACTTCTAAAGTCTCAGTGAAACAGAGCAGTTATTGCTATGATCAGTAACAAATGGCCAGAATCAATCACCCTTTGTCAACCTGGAAACTATTACTGTTTGACGAAACAATGGCTGGAGATTGATCAGGCTTCCTCTCTGGGGCTGCCCCTTCTAGGTTGAGAGCACAGGTGTTGCTGGTGAATGATAACCTATTATGATAAGGAGTAGGCAGCTGAGAAATGGCCAACTAGTGAAATTGCTGATATCTTCTTGACGGGCCCACTCAGAAGATGGAGAAATGCAGTATTTTGGAGAGTGTGTGGGAGGGACGAAGATGATGCCGATAGTATGGCATGTGAGAGATTTTTAAGTTCAAATTTCTGCTTTCTTTTCTTTTCTAAGCTGCTTGTCTGATCTTGGGCAGTTCACCTTAGCCTATCCATGCCCCAGCTCATCCAAAACAGACTAGCAGTGTCCCCAAGGATATCGTGCAGATTAATGCATTTTAAATTATATGTCCTGAACCAGTGTAGTAGTATCAACTGCAAAATAAAAGTAGGATTTTTATTCTGGTCATTTCCAGGGTGGCTGCCATGAAACATTATTCTATGACCCAGTCCCAATGTAGACATGCCAAATCCTGGGAGTGAAGCAATATAGCCAACTTAAAGCATCATTGAGCATATGCAAGTAAGCATGCCTGAGAGAGTGAGCCAGAGTGGAGCTAGGCAAGCACTCAGCATCTTTTGAAGCTGGATTTGTCTCCTTTCTGTGATTTTTGCATTTTATGGGGGTGGATATGGCACAGAAGTAGTACAGATATACCTTGAGATGCCTAGATCCTCACTAATGAGTTAGGAAAGTCTTCATTCTCAGTCAAGAAGGATGGACAAAATTCAGAATGGATTTCTCCACTGGCATTTCACTTGAGATGAATTTGTACCATTATATTCCCCCGTGAGTGCTTTGCAACAGTTGAGGCCCATGGTCTTGTAACTGTCAGTCACTTTCCCATCATGCATATCTGGGAAGAATTAATGCACTCATGGCATAAAGCAATTATAGTGAATTGGAGAAAATAAGAATCCCTGTCAGCAACAGGGTGCAACAGAGATCAAAGCTATGAATCCCAGCAAAATAGTATAGAGCTGTGGCTTCACATTGTTCTCTTCACAAGAAGCAAGGTGTTTGTGTCTGCCTGGAAGAATTAAGAGGTCATCAGAGATTCTGATGGAAAGATGCAGAGGTTCTGTATCTTGGTGCAAGAGGTATGGGTGAGCCCATGGGATTCAAGTGACTGAAATCAAATCATGTGCTTTTACTGATTGGAGTGCTGTATGTGCACATACAGCCAGGGAGTGTTTTGAGTAGGGACAGTGAGAAGAGCTTGCTGGTATAAGCTCCAAATATAATTAAAACTGTAAAGTAGTTATTTGCATACAAGCTTCGGCTCTACAGAATTACTGACTTAAATGATTTTGTGCTGTTGCTCCAAATCCCTGTGCTGTGACGGAAAATATAAAAGATTCAAAAAAGGCAACACTATTGCTCTCTTGGGGGTGTTCTGTATTTGTGTTTTGCAAAAAAGTTCTTTGGCTTGTGTTCTTCTACTCCCTTCATATAATCCTTGGTTCTAGCACTAGACCTTAGTTTTTCACAAAGATCCTTATTTCATAATCCTCTTTTTAAGGCCTCAATTCAGCAAAACAATGACATGTCTGACTGCTGGTCAATCAAAGTTTAAGATGGGATAGAGGAGCGCAAAGTTAGAAGCATGCATCTTAGCACTAGGTGCAGAGAGGTGTGTTTGTGTTTTTGGGTTTTTTTTAAAGGAAATAAAAAGGGATTAAAGAGCGAGTGGCTTCTCTGGTAACTGTTAGGCTTGCCTTTCCTACTCTCTTTCTTGAATATGGTTCCATTACTTTAATGAGAAAATAAGTTATTTCCTAACACTGGCAGAAAGCCACCACTCAATTACTTCTCCTTAATGGGGTCACTGGCACTTGTTAGTTAGTTGGGGTGTGCGAAGCAGGCCCTATTTGGTTTGGATTCAGCCCAAATTGGGGACAGTGATTTGATTTGTTGATTCAGATCACTGTCCCTGATTTTGATTCGGCCGAATCTGAATCAGAGGATTCGATGCTGATTCAGAGAATCAGCAATTCGGCCATAGACACAGCTTTAAATGTTTTTTCTACATACCTTGAGGTACCAGTGCAGCTTGTGAATGCTGCGATGCTTGGGCAGTTGGAGCACCCCACAGAAGTGCGGGGGGCCCACATGCTCTCCAGCAGACCCGGAAGTGGACTGGAAGTGCTTCTCGTCCACTTCTGGGTCTGCTGAGCATGCTGGGGAGCCCCCCACGCTCCTGTGGGACACTCTATGTGCCCCAGCACTGCAGCGTTCACGAGCTACCTGGTACCTAGAGGTATGTAGAAAAAACGTTTAAAGCTGTGTCTATGGCTGAATCTCCAAATATTTCCAAATCTCTCTGAAATGATTTTGGAGGGTTCTGATTCAATTCGGAGAGATTAAAGGGTCCTTTGATTCGATTTGGATTCGGAGATTCAGCCACCGAATTGAATCGGGGACCAAAGCTTTGCACAATCCTATTAGTTAGCCAGTGATCAACCAGGGAATACCTTGTAAAAGTAATTTTGAAAGCTATTCTTTGTCACTTCTCAGAAAGATTGGTGTTGGAAAATTTAAACCATTACTGCATTAGTTCGTCAGCTCCTGCTGGTCAGCTTTCACCTGTAACATTAAAATGAACCTAAGGCTTTAGTGGACTAAATTTTAAAGGCCTTAGTTGCATCCTGAACTAGCTGTCCTAATGCAACTTCAGTGATTTTACAATTAGTCCAAACTCGCTAAATGAGGAGTCCTTGAAACCACTAATTAAAATCTGATTACAGTTAACTTCTCCCTTTCTTCCCAAGTAGATAATTTAAATCTCATACAGTTTATTGTGTGAGACCATTTCAGCTGAGGCCTTCTAGGGAGGAAAAAAAAAGTAAAGCTATATTCAGAAATACCAGCAGTACGTGACTAGCTATTAATGATGGCATTGCTTAATCAATTTAAGTCAAGGTTTTCCCCAGTGCCCTTAAACCAAAATTTATCTCCCTGTACTGATTTCTATGTACAAGTTGATTGCCACCAACCCTTTGGAGGTGGCTGCAGCCTATTGGTGTTATAGGCTGTGAAATTATATTTGGGGATGAAAACCTCCATATAAACCACTGATCTTTGTTTTGATGTTATACTTAATAGCTCTGGAAGTGATATCCTTAATAGAGAATTATTCTCAATTAGTGCTAGGTACTGAAGTAACTGAAAATTTGTTTATGTGGGTTTTTAATATAGCTATTTTTGTCATGGTCATGTCGGTGTTTGCTCCCCAGGCATTCCCAGGGCAGGTATGGTATAGCACACTTATTGAGAGAATGTGCTATGACAGTATGTTGGCCCATGTCATAGGCAATGGCAGACAGCAGGAGCCTAACTACCCTTCGAGAAGTTCATGGAGGACTTGCAAGTCAAGTCCTCTCTGTTCTGGCAGCTTAGCTTTTATCCTGATGCTGGCTGTGTTTGTTACCACTCACTCGCTCATAAACAGGGATACTGGTTTTTCTCTGGTTTTTTAAAAACTCCCAAATCCATTTTTCCACAATTGCAATGAAAGAGCTGGGGCAGGCAGGGCTGGGAGAGCAGGCATGGGATAGGGCCTGTGAGATTTAGAGACCTGGCTGAATCGATTCAGAACAGTGATTCAAATCAAATCACTGTCCCCCAAATTGGCCGAATCTCAATTCGAAGCGAGTACTAGCCGCTTCGCACAGACCTAGTATGTACCAGTTGAACGCAATGTTTTATTGACATAGTTACAATTCTAAAGCGATTTTTTTTTTGAAAGCCTCAGTCCATTATAAAAAAATAAATTCTAACTAGCTATGTATTTTTGGCGTTTGATTTTTCTCATGGAAAATCAGAGCTCTTCCTGTCCCTTTCATTCACCAGGATGCGGGTCCCGTTTTTAGCTGCCCTGCCTCCCACTGCTTTGTGGTGCTGAGCAGCTCTGGTAGGCCAGTACTATACTCCTGCCCATGCCATTGCTCCTTACTCCCAAGCC
>NW_017729022.1:67240598-67247022 GCF_001723915.1 Gavialis gangeticus
CAGCCTTGCTGGAGGGGGCCCCCAGCTGCCAGGGCTATGGGACCAGGGCCAGCGCCCACAGCCTCCTTGCCCCTCCCCAGCAGTGCCCAAACCCCGGCTGCAGCCCACAGGAGGCAGCCCCTGCTGCAGCTGGAGTGGAGCGCTGAGCCGGACTCCCCCCACCATTCCCCTCCGCCTGTGGGCAGCACGGCCAGAGCAGAGCTTGTGGGTAGGGAGGATGTGGTCTGCCTGCTGTGGGCACTGGGCTCCCCATCTTACTGCCTTCCCTTTGGGGCCTCCATGACCCAGCAGATGAAACCCCAGTGTGGGAGGGTGGGGAAACTCGGTGCCACTGCTGGGAGCCCCATGCCAGCCACGCTCCCATTGTAAGGTGTCCCTACCTACCCAGCAGCAGTGGTGGTGCAGAGTTGTGTCCCCCATTGCTTCCAGGTGGGCAGAGGGCACCTTGCTTTGGTGGCGCAGCTGACATGGAGCTCCCAGCAGAGGCACTGAACCTGCCTGCCCTGCTCTGCTGTGGTGGCCCATGGTGGGGGGAAGTAGGGTGGGGAGCCCTGAGCCTGCAGCGAACAGCCCGATTCCAACCCCACCCCACTCAAGTCTAGGGGGCACATCCCCCCCCATGCCTCTTTCCTCAGGAATGCGCAGTGTCATTTTTTATCATTGCAACTCCAACTGGGGTTGCGACCCCAAGATTGGGAACTGCTGCCCCAGGGTCTACTGCATTATTAATGGATGCATCCAGTGCCTCAAAGGTATGCAACCATTTCTAGACTGCACCATATCTATAAAATAGATCTCAGGGCACTTACTCATGGAGTAGCTGTTTGCACTTTCTCCCTGATGACTGTTTGTGATCAATATTTGTCCAACTTGGGAATCCTTACTCACTGTAGTGGGGAATTTGTAAACATGGATAAAGGTGAGGTGGGGGGAGAGGGTGGTCCAGGGAAGCCTCACTCATTTTCATCCATTAAAAAAGCAAACCAAAAAAATGTATCCTCTCTACAAACACCCGTGCTCCCTTTATATAATAATGCGAGCTAGAGGGGTGTCTGGGCATTCCGTAGCCTACTTGCTAGTATCCTGGAAACTGTCTCCTTTTTTCCAGTCTCAACCCTTTTTATGAAGGAGACAATACGGACATACAGTGAGTGCCTTGTGCATCACCCAGGCCCCCGGGCCCTTTGACACAGGGAATTCTTTGAGTGGCTAACCTTGTTCCGTGAGGTCCACCATCCTCCAATCAAGAGAGATGCAGCCTGGCATTTTCTGGGTTGATTTTGGAGGAAATTACATGCTTTTCTTCCCAAAACGGAGATTTAAAAAAAAAATTTAGATGTAAAAGAGAGAAATTGGGTGATTCCATAATTAATCCTTTCGTCTTTTGTTTTATTCACTTACTTCTTTTCTTCTCTCTTTCTTTCCTTTTTCCTTCCATTCTTCTCCTTCCTTCCCATAGGGATATCTTGTCTTACATTGTCTTTAGTTATTTGTTCAGGCCTCCATTGCAGCTTAGAAGTGTGGGGTGAAGAATGAAGCCTTGAAGCTCTTATAATAAGAAATGGAAACCTAATAAAAACTAGTTTGTTGGCCGGGATGATGTTAGATTCTTGATCCAAAGCCTACTGATATTAATGGAAAGACTCCCAGGAATTTGCTGATATAACATGGTGATTGATGTCCATGCCTATGTCCCACATGATTTCCCTTTTATGAGGCTTGGAACGCCACCCCTCCCCCATTTTGACTTGATACATGTCTAGGGAACAAATATCCAGACTGCTCTTCAAAGGTCCCTCGTAGGTCACAGCATTCATCTAGTACAATGGTCTTGTATATGCCTATATTCATTCAGATAGCCATGGGATTGAAACTCTGGGTTAATACTTCTCTTCTGCCTCGCCAGCCTTTAATCTGGTCATCTGAAGGATCTGTACCACTAATTCATTCAGGAGCTTATTAGAAAATGTAACCAGCACAGACTTAATTTCATGGTCAAGAAAGCAAAATAAATACAATGGTTTGGGATACTCCTTACATTTTTAGGTAAGAAATAATGATTTTGGAATGAAAGGACAATGCCAGGAAAGTCTTTTACAAAGCCATTCCTACCTGGTAATGAATCCACTGGGCTGCTGTCTGTTTGCCTCAAACCTTTGAGCCTCCAACTTGATATGCAGCCAATAATACAGCACTGATTCTATTGACTTTGGGATGCCACTGGAGTGTGGTTAACCCCCAGAAGCACTCATTTCCAGGCACACTGCAAGAGATCTTAATGTCATTTCATATAGTAGTGCCATTGATACCTCTTGTAAGCTGCCTTCAGGTACATATCTGTAATCTGTCCTTGGAAAGTATTTAATAGAATAGACATTTTACAAGATGCCCTGAAAAAGCCCCGTGAACTACAACATCCTGTCCTATGCAAAATGGGGCATACCCTTTCAAGTCAGCTAGCAGACTCATAGAAACAGATAAAGGTTTAGAAACGCTGTTTCCTCCTCCCCCTGTAACATGTTTCTTCCTGCTGTCTTCTCTCTCATGAGCAGACATCTGGACGTTGCCACCTATGGTTCAGGAAAATTTCAGGGCATGTGATAAACCTGGCATTTGGCAACATGGATTGTATTAAGGAATCCACATTGCCAAATGTCTGACATTTCACCTGTCTAACATTTCACTCGAGCAAAAGTCTCTCTAGGGTCCTCTTTAGGTGAACTTTTGCAGCTAGACATATCAGGCACAGACAGAAGTGACAATTTTTGCCCAATCTGTCCCCTGAAAATGCTCTACAACTGTGACCAAACAGAAGTGCATGGCTACAGATCACTTCAAAAGGGCCTGATCCTGTGAAAATCAAGCCCTTGTTGCATGAGGGTTCAGATGAAGATGTTCCAAAGCAGAGTGGCTTCAGTAACTTCTGTCTGCGCCACCTTCTCACTCCCAGCACTGTTTTCAGAATTGGAGTGGGGAAAGGGACGGGAGGGAATTTTGGTTTGGGGCTTTTTCAGTCAGTGCTGGAGGGTGGGGTAGGTGGATCGGAGCCCCTCCCTCAAGTGGAGGGAGTGCCCCCCCTTCCAATCCACCCTCCCACCCTTCAGCATTAGCTGGGGAACCCCCAGAGGGAGTTCCCTCTGCTCCTTTTCCCCCTCCCATTCTGAAAACAGTGCTGGGCCTAGGAGGCAGGAAGGGCATTGCTCAGGGAAACCAGCTGCATACTGGCAGGCAGCAGCTGGATTTTTCACCCTCCGCCCCCACACACCCCCACACACACCTCAACAGCAAACTTCTGTTCAGTTGGCGGGATTATTGTAACTCATGATGCTTCCTGAGAAGTGTCATGAGTTACAGTGGGGAGCTGCACTTCTGTCTGCACCTATCAAATGCGTTGGTGTCTCTGGAGCACTTGATTTCTGTGGTTGATACTGCAGTTCTTAGCAGCTGCTTCTCTCCACCATAAAAAGCAGCATAAAAAGAGAAGACAGACCTTAAGAGTGAGACTACAAGCTGTAGAGGGGAAGTCCTTTTCTGGATTCCTTTTGGAGCATATTGACTGGTTGAGGAGATGAATGCTTAATGTACCTTTAGTTTTATTTTCATATAAACCCCAAAGTAACCAGGCAACTTTAAACATGTATTGGACATTCATGACCACAAGGAAATCAGCAATTGGTCATTATCAATGGCTGATCCTTGCTGCCACGTTGCTCAGGAAAAAACTTTATGCCTGCGTACGCTGGAGAGTTGGTCCCATTCTTGTACCATGATCAGCATTCCCTCTAAGCTGCGTGGCATGTGCGGCCATGCAGGCACGCTTATGTTGCACAGCCAGGCGGCATGCCTCTGCAGCTGTGCACACCGCACAACTTAGAGGGAATGCTGACCATGATCACACTCTGCTTCAGATTCAGAGAGGCTAGCACAAAAGTGTCACAGGACAAATAACTTCTAGCCCCTGGGAAACTCCTCTAGGCCACCTCTCCTTGGCAAAGGGAGGCTCTCCATGGTTGCCCTGGCAATTCTGAATCCTTGCCACAATGCAGCAGGGGCATGACTTAGTCTTAGGCAGCCCAGAACTCTGTTCTAAGCTGGCACTGAGAGTCATCTGACTTTCTGCAAGCCCTGAATCAGGTAGTAAACTGCCTCTGTTGAGGACCTGTGCCAGCACAGGGACAAATTTAGCCCTAACTGTTCAGGCAGCTGAGAGCTGTGTTGACAGTCCTGTGTGAGCAGGCTCCTTGGAGATTGCTTTTATAGATTTACTCAGATAAAAGACTCACAAGAACATAGAGGCACGAGTACTATACGGCAGCTTCTAGTGAAATGCGCTCTACATGTACTGTACTGAAATCAGGGAGCTGCTCAGAACTCTCAGGCCTTTCGTTCCTGTCCGCATGAAGGACGTGCCGTGTATCTGACTGGGGAAAAAGCACCTGCTTCCTCCAGGCACAGTCACTGGGGGGTGCTTCATCTTTTCCCAGCAGCTCTGAAAAATGAGCTTTTAAGCAGCTTCCTAAGGGGAGGTGTTTGAGGTTTTTAACATGAAAATCTCATCTTTGGCTCTTTAATCGCACAAGGGCTGAAGAAGAAATGAGCATTTATGTATTTTCAGTGACCTCCTACCCAGACAATGCATTGCTTTCCACAACATTGCAGCTTGCTAATCACAAAGAATGATGCATTAAGGGGATTTCTTTTCAAAGCAGAGGGCATGCACTGCAGTATTTGTTACAGCACTTCCTTTCCCGCTGCTAGCAGTGCTGCATTTCACTGTTTCTTAGCACCCGAGGGTTTGTTTTGCTAGCTTGGATCTACAGTTCTTTATGTCCAAACTATCTGTTTACATACTAATTTTCTGAGATCACAGAAATAGCATCAACCAGCCTAAACTCTATGCAACCAAACAGAATGCAGCAGTATTACTAGTTGAATTTTGCATGCTTCACGATGAGAGGCAAGCCAGTCAAACCAGTGGTCATTGTTGTGCACTGCTGTGGGGTAAGGAGGAGTTGGCTTGGATAGTTGCCAGCTTGACTTCTCCAGACAGTGTAGTGGAAGTAGCCTGCACAGTCTGGGGCAATGGAAGAGCCTTTGCATTTTTCTTTAAAGTGGCTTCATTGGATAGTCAAGACATGGCTTTGCTCAGGCTAGCTCTGTGATTGGTCTTATGGGTTCAGTCCCTGGCTGTGTCACAGACTGCCTGTGTGGCTGGATAACCCTCCGCTGTCACACTGTATGACCAGATTTAAAAGAGCTCAGCTTTCAGTAGCTCCTGTTGTTCTCAATGGAACATGGATAATGATCATGTGTTGTAAAAATCTGGCTTTTAATCTCTGTCAAATAAGGGCTACCATCCTTTCTCCCCAACCCTTTGTCGTAGGTCTTTGGGAAGAGGCCATTTCATAATATGTGCAATATCTAGAAAAAGGAGGCTGTGATTGTAAATGTGCCCTCAAGGCACTATTGTAGTATAACTATTATTAATTCCCACTTGGTTGAGATTTCAGAGGCTCAAGGGTAAGACAAGTCGGTCTCACTTTAGTATGATAGCGTCTATTATACAAGGGCCCAGAAAATACCAGCTGTAAATTAAAAACACCATTCAATAGATTTCTGAGATGATTTGGCAAGACGTGTTTCATTCTTACCCTTTGCAATGTCGAAATGATGGGCTGAATAAAATATCTGGCTCTGAATTATTTAACACCTGTAGTCTTCAGAGACCTTTAGAAACAGGGTAGTTCTCCTGGGTCTGCCTTTGAAAGAAAATGATATATTGTCTAGTTAAAAAACGTGACCTAGACATTGGAATATGCCAGGCCATGTGGAAATAGTGTCTAGAAACAAAGGTCTCACTGTATCTTGATTAAGATGCCTTCATCCTATGCTATGAATCCTCAAGATGGAGGTGCCTCCTACATTATCTGAAAACAAAGTAATATTGTTCCAACCAGGGAGAGGTTTTCACTGTATGGAAACTAATTTCCTGGACTAAGCTTCATCACTCTGTACTGGGTAGAAGACTTTGTGGTTGATCACACGTCATTGCCAGTTGAAACAAAGCATTGCCAAGGAGTTAACAGTCAGCTGGGCATGGCAGTGGAGAGGTCAGAGAAGGGAGGAGGTATTTTCGGTAAAATGTTGGATAAGGGGTATGCATTGTGATCCTGCTAAGAATAAAATTGTAAAGTTGTACAATTGCTTACTATACGTCAAACTTCATGCTATTTCCTGTGGCTTCATCTAACATGGATGTTGGTTTCTGAAAAATTGCTAATTCCAGCAATATTAATTTTACTTAAAAATGAGTACTATTGCTAGGGCCAGGAGCAGAGCAAACTAATTAAGTATGCTTACTGTACCCATTATGAAAGGGGTTGAATCTGTTTTGTCTGATTTTTTTTTTTTTTTTTTTTTTTTT
>NW_017729022.1:67247076-67266671 GCF_001723915.1 Gavialis gangeticus
TTTCCCCGGGTTAATTTTTTTTTTTTTTTTTTTTTTTTTTTTTTTTTTTTTTTTTTTTTCCCCCTATACAATTGTCATTAGCCCAAGGAGGTTCACAGATAGCTAAAACCCTGTATTTTGCTTTGGGTTGGAATTAGTAAAGTCTGCTAGGTTGGTCCCACTTGGCTAACTTATGCCACATGAACTTCTGTTCATAGTTATGATAAACAGAATGCAGCTTGTTAGGTTGGCTGAGGAAGGGGGCCTGATATCATCCTTGAATACTCAATTCAGAGCTGGTCAGAAAATTTTTCACATTTTAAGGGTATTTTTTAAACAAAATGAAAGCTTTTACAACCCTAGTTTTTGTTTGGGGGAGTGCCTTTTGAGGGAGGGACAGGACAAGGACAGGCAGTTGTTCTTACTTTCTGCCCTCTGCCTTTTTTCCCCACTAGAACAATGGTGTTCAACCTCCAACCTACAAGCCAGATCCAGCCCACAGAAGCCATATCATCTGGCTCACAGGGCTCCCAATGGGTCTGGAAATGTGATAGCTGGGGAGTGGTGGTAGCTGTAAGTACCACCACTCCCTGACTGTCAAATTTCCAGTCCCTTTGGGCCAGATTACATGGCCTCATACATGGGGCAGGGCCCTCAACCACTGGACTGGGCCTACAGCCCGGATCTGACCCATGGACTGATCCTGGCCTAACTCATCTGGCCCATGGGGCTGAAAGGTTGGGGACTACTGTAATAGAACAAGAAAGGGGCAGAGTAAAATGGGTGGGCAAGCATTGTCAGAGGTGGTGGTTGGGGAGGAACTGCTTTTCCTCCACCCTTTCTTTCTATCATAAGTTTTACCATTTGGAAAAGAAAGTGCTGAAAGGGTTATTGTCTCTCTGACAATTACAGTATGGTTTCAAACTGGCAATAGTGGGGAGAACCATCTCTCTTGAGATGCCAAGCTACAACAAGGGAATGGTTTTCTATTTAGATGATTTTGAGAACAATTTTAAGAATAATTTAAAATCAGTATTTTTCTATGGGGAAAAAAATATTTTGATAAAACCTATTTCCTCATGGCGGGGGGGATGTTTGGTTGGAAATTACCCAGTCTGTTCTAACCAGAGCACAAAAACAAACCCCTGAAAAACCAAACCCTGAATAGAAGGGCTTATGCAGCATGTGCCTGTCCTGTACTTGGTGTAGCAGCATTATCAGTCCTTCTGTTTTATGAGCAGTAGCATCCTTCCACTTCCCACCATGGTGCACTGAAATTGTGGTGGCTAATAGCAGAGATAAGATGACTTTCTGATGCAAATGTAGTTTACCGATGTTGAAGAAGAAAGCCGTTCTTAACTGACATAGTGAGCATATGTGTACTGCTGTTAAATTAATAGCAGAAAGCCAAGCAAAATGACTTTGGAAAAATTTCTCAGACAAACTGTAAAGAGAAGCAGAGGAAGAGAGGAAAGAAGGCTTGCTTGCTGTTTTCATTAAGATGATAAGGTTCCTTGTTCAGTATTGGAAGAAAACTAATTCTTTGTTTTGTGGCAGCTTTGCTGCCTTCTCTCTTGCAACTTTTTACTCAGGATAGAGAGTCCATAATTGGACTCAATGAAGGCTTCACCAGTGGTCAAAACTATTAGAGTGTAAGGTACTGAAATATTATGTTTTTTAACTCTGGGGGGAAAAAAAAGCTACAAGCCTTAAAGGAAACTTCTGATATGGTTTTCATTTGGTCTGGCAGGTTTCTCTTAGAGAAGAGAAAGTCGAGGGGAAATGGGAATTACGAACACATGTTGTAAACTGGCTGGAAATCCTTTAACACAAAAGGAAACAAAGCAGCAAAACAATATTTGATGAGTTGACATTCTTCCCCACCCAATCCCCGCCCCTTCCCTCCCCCCAAAAAGCAACAAGAACAAACAAAACAAATCCAAAGTTTCTTTAACTATATCCACCTCTCTCCCTTCCTCTGCAGGGCCAAATATTTCCAGGGGAAGAAGGTGAATGGAGATTTTGAGATCCGAGTGGAACAGGTCAGTGGTCCTTGATGCCCTCTGTAGAAAGGGATCAGATATGTGGTTGACACCCTGTACATGCAAATGTTTCCGGGCATCAAACAGGATGAGAGTAAAGGAGGAGGAATTTCAAACCCTGTCCGTTTCTCAGAATTATAGAAGCCAAAGATGAAAATAGCCTATTGAGCCACCCAGTCCTTCTTCCTGCCCTGCCCTCTTCTTCTACTTTTGAGTTAAGTTTTAAAGATTTCCCATGGCAAGAATTTCTCTACTTCCCTACTAAGGATTCCCTGTGGTCTAATATGCACCTGCCAGGGAGTCTTGAAATGGAGCCCTGTAACAAGTTGGCGTCCTGGGGCCGGTCTGATCGCTGGCCCACATACTTGTCTCAGGACTAGCTGCCCACCTGCCTCGTCTGCCATGCCTTTGACTAATTGGAAGTTATTATGCAGGCGGGAGGCTGCCTATTTACTTGCCCTGATGCCAAGGGCCTATACATGGCTCCGAACCTCCCCTTATACCATGTCCCATGCCTCACAGATGGCATCCATGGCCTAACACCCAGTCTAAGCTTGTTTGGCCTAACACCTGGCCTATAATTCACTGCCCTCACACTAGGACCCACGCTCCTGTGTTCTCACACTGGGTTCACAATCCCTGTGCCCTCACACTGGGTTCCCGGCCCCTCCCTGTCTTCAGGCTCCCTGCTCAGCTTGGGAACCTCTTGGTCCCCTCATGCCCTTGCCCCAGGAGCTTCACACCCAGCTTCTTCATGGGCTCAGGACCCCACCTCCTGTGGAGCCTCACACCTGGCTCCTTTATGCACCTCAGGACTTGCTGTGAGCCTGGGCCCTTGCTTTGTTCTTAGGGGCTGCTCACCTAGTCTTTCCCCTCCACAGGGTAACCCACAAGGCAGCAGGGGCTGAGGGTTTCTGGTGCCCCATACTTGCCCTTCACTGGGGAGGCATAAGTGTGGCATTTCCTGAGGACTGCCCTGCCACCAGCAGTCCCACCCCACTATCCAGCCCCAACAGGGTGTAGTTTTAGGTCATGCCCCAAAACCAGGAACCTCCAGCCTTCCCCATAGTTCTTGCCCTGTACCTCCAAGATGTTCTGAGCAGCAGCTCCAGCCGGGCAATGTTCCCTCTCTGGCTGCCTGCAGCAAATTTCTGCCTCCACAGAACATTGCCTGCTTTTATCACCAGCAGGTCGGCCCTGCTCCCAATCAGGCGGTTGTGCCTGATTGGAAGTGCAGCTACCTGCAGGCTGCTCTGCTGCTCCCACACCCCTGTGAGTAACAGAGCACAACTCGTGCTCTGTTACAAGTCCCAATCTTGGTTGAGTGCCCCAGTCCCATCTGTGGTAGTAAGCTCAGTGCTACCCTAGTACAGATAATAAATAGAAGGAATAATTTTTCCAAACAATGACAAATGAAGCAAAACGGAGAAGTTGAGAGGTAGACAGTACAAAAGAGCTTCAGTCCTGCAGAAATAAGGGCCATAAAACTATCTAAATGGGTTGATAAAGCCAATTAATATAATTTAAGTAACTAGGCATTTCCAGGATTTCCAAAGTTTAGGATTATTTTTAAATGCAGAAGTTTTAAACCTGTATCTGAAACCTCTCCCATGGACACACTGAGCTCACAGACTTTATGTGGTTGCACATAAGAAACCATCTTTGTGTGTGAGACCATGCCATTAGTATGAAACACTAGAGGACAGTTTTCTGCATGAGTGATATGCTGAATAACTTATGTTACCAATGCTATGATATTATGACTGCTGCTTCTTGTTATTATACTGATGCCATAGTTCTTGGTACCAGTCATCAACAGTAGTAATCCCCAGCTTCACTTCCCAAATGTAAGGCTTTCTTCTGAATTCCACTTCCAGTCCTGTTTCTAAAAATTAACTCACATATATCTTCTTTTTCTACAAAAATGTTACTTCTGCTACCCCCTAAATCATTCCCTTTATTTTCCCACATTAACTCATCTTGCCTCTCAGTTTCTGCATCCTCCTCCTCCTTTCCCATTCCTTCTCCTACATAAATATATATAACCTCCTAAAAGGCAAGCTGGCTCCACTGGTACTGGGCAGTCCACACACAGAAATGGAGTCCCATGACTTCCTTATTTCCCACATGAACAAATTGGGAGCAGTAACTATCTGGGGACTTGTCACCATTTCCAGGAACCACCCTGAGTCTTTTTTACTTCATCTCTTGAAAATCCTTATTTGGGCTGTGTGTTCAAGTTTTGGTGCAAGAACAACAGATACCAAGAAATAGTGTGGGGCTCTCACTATGAACACCATTGCAAGCTAGTATTGCTTTCTCTGCAAGTTACCTCACTGTAACCCCTTTCATATAACAAATGTAACAGCAGCAGCATTACTCAGAAATAAATTTTTTTGGTCAAGAGGAAGGTCCCAGAACAGAGAACAAGCTGCTTTTTCTTCCGTATCTGAAAATTAAGCCCTAGTATAAAAGACTGTGCGCTATTCCCTGCTTCATTGGCCCTTGAACTCAGAAGCTATCACCAGTTTCTCTAGTTAGATTGTTGTCTAGTGAGGGAACTATAGAAGTGGCATTGTTTTTAGGCAGTCCTTGAATGTGACCTCAGGCCATTTTGCATATCAGTAAGGCCAAGAGAGGGGCACTTATCCGTTCAGACTCTACACTCTGTGTACTTTTGTCTCTACTCATCCCTTCTGGAAATCCAGTGTTTCTCACTGCTGCTTTTTTTTTTTTTTCAATTCTTTACTCCCTCCTATAATCATCTATTGCTTTCCCCCCTCCTCTCTATTCCTTATTTATGACCTTTCAACCAAAAGTATGGTGGGACACTTCTTGGGAGCTTTTCTGATACTAAACGCATGAAAGATCTGGATGATAAAAGAGAAGACTTTTTTGTAGTGCAGCCTAGAAAGCCCACAGGAGTGATATGTATACAAGTAAGACCCAACACCTTCCCTTTGAAACTAGATCTCTGATACCAGTGCTGTTACAAAATGAGAAAATAAGTCTGGTAATGAAATGGCACATCAGGTATTCCAGGCATGCTGTAATGATCCCTAACTAACTGATCTGAGTAAAGATCACAAGATCAAATATTGAGTGTTGTGGCTCTTCTGAAGTCATTTGGACCGTTTCGTGTATTTGTTCACGTGTTATTGGCCAGAACGTTTTTTCCAGCTCACCATTGGATCACACTACAAATTTCCACATAGCATTTTGCTGGGCAAAAACTTAGCTCTTCTTAGGAGTAATGTTTTTTTTAACTGCAAAACCAGATTTTACCTGTAGCAGTTAAATCTTTATTTTTTTTTCTAACAGTGGAGAGTGTTGATGTATAACATAGAAATGTTTAGCACATTTGTAAAATAGTATCAGAAACAAGATGCTTCCTTGGTTTTTCTGGAAGTGCTTATTTCTTGGGCATATAATGTAGTTACAGCCATTCTTCTGCGATGTCGAGAAATGGGCTTGAATCTAAGGAAGAGTGTGCCTCGCTCACTGCTCTTTCTCTTTCATCTCCATTTCTGTTAGATCTTTCTTCTTTGTTAACAAGCCCCGTTGGCAGCTTTTTGGGAAAAGAGAAAGTACAAACTGATTTTTATGTTAAGTCATTGCATCATTTATTTATAGTGGGGTGAGAGTGTTGAAAACAGAACAGTCACACACTCTCAACAGCTGAATGTGAGCAATCTAATCTGCTCAAACACCCCTATCAGCATTGGGAGCTGAGTCTCCTTCTGGGAGGCTGTAGGTCTTTTTGAGTGTATACTTGTATGAAAATAGATCACATTCTCAGATTGTTTATTGTGGAAATGAACTACATGACCTCTGCAGCCCCTAGTCCTTCTGTCTTCCCTTCCCCCAGGCCCTTCTCTGTCTGCTAATTTTATTCCCACTGGCATGGAGAAAACAGATGTTCCATTCACTGCCTAGTTCTGATGAATACAAGCAGAAGGATGGTGACGGGTACTGAGATGGTGGGTACTCTCCAGTCCTGTCCCATGGCCTCCAGCCTTTCAAATCATGGAGTGATATAAACACACAGATTTCTTCTTTTGTTTTCTTCTCCTCAGTGTAATGCCCTAAAATGATTTACTGAATACTTTAATAGGATGTCTAAAATTATACATCTCTGGGCACACCTGTATGCCCTTTATTTATGCCCTCCCAGGAAATAATTATCTTCTTAATTTCTTTTGGAGACTGAATAACTGCAAAGCCAAGATCCTGGAAACTGAGAGGAGAAAGAGAGTATAGCAGAAGTAAATAAAGTGTTGGAAGTAGAAAAGGTGGGGGGAGGAGAGTGGTGATTTAGAATGCTTAAAAGATCCAAAACCAGTGGGCACAGGTGACAGTGAGAGCTCCAGCCTTGGGCCCCACTTGGGTGGTGATACAAAATCACTTTTATGGCTTGGTAGCTGGGGGCATTTATATCCCAAATACATCTGGAGAACTTCAGCAATGCCAGAAACTTATCATATGAGCTGTTCCACTTCTGTAATATCCTTCTTCCTTTTAATATTAGTAATATTTATGGATTTGGGCTTTTCCAGTGCAGCATCTGCTTCCAAGGACTCCTTTCTCTCTCATCATCTTGGATGGCAGAGCAGCTGGTGAGAGACTTCAGCCAATACATTGGAAGTCACTGGCTTTATCTCTGCCTTTTGGATCTCTAGAGCATCTTTCATCCAGTGAGACATTTAATACTTTGTTTTAGTGTTTTTAAGTGAATCTAGTCCTGGCATCAGATAATAACTAGTTCTTTCTTGACACAACAAGGCAAAACACAGGCAACAATTATGCAAGCTTCCCCATCTTACCCCATCTGTGTACTAGTCAGGTCCTAAAAATCTTCTCTTAAAATGGTAAGGGTAATTCAGTCTCCATGGTCACTAGGCTTCCATTCAGCAAAGGATTTAAGCATATGCATACCTGAAAGCACTTGAGTCATCCCATCTCTGTTCAGCAAAGCACTTAACTTGGCTTCAATGAAACGTAATCATATGCTTCAAATATAGCTCATGCTTAAGTGCTTTCCTAGCCAGGGCCTTAATCTTTCGCCTTTCTGCAACAGGGGAGGCCATTGTGATTTAGTTATGTATACATTTTTCTGCTAAGAGTCTTTCTGTAATAACGGCATTCAGTCACAGTTGATCTAACTCATGCTTGCAGGTAAAAGCCTGTTAATCTTATTCCCAGTGTCCTAGACCTAAACCATCTAATCCCTGATGATCTATCTGTCAAAAAAAACAAGACCTCATACTCAGTTATTGCCAATCCCAAACACTCAAAAATAATGAATCTGGCTCCAAACTCCAAAGTTTAGTTTAAAAATAATGAGGTAATACATGTTGGGATCTTTTTGTTTACTTTATCTTTTCTGTTCTTGAGACTTCAGGGTGCACTTCAAGTTTTTCTCTGTAAATGCAAGAGCTAGAGAAGTCCTTTTATTTTTTTAAACAATGAAGGCTGAAATTCCTCACTTAATAAAAGGATCTGGGGCTTTAAGAATAATGTAAATCCTGAGAGAATTGGCAGCACTGTAATACATCTCTCTTAAATGCATTCTGTCCCTCCCTCGTTGGTTATTGAACAAGCAGTTTAGAGAAACCAAATCTGGTCAGAATCAAAGTAATTCTATTCATGCTAGACCCATCTTGGCAGTCCTATATGCATCTCTGCCTTCTGCTCAAGAGGGGATCCTCCTCTTGATTAGGTGGGTGAAATCCTGTGAAGACAGATGTTTACTAAGGGTGTGCGAGGCAGGCCCTATTGGATTCGGATTCAGCCAGAATCGGGGACAGTGATTTGATTTCTTGACACTGTCAGATCACTGTCCCTGATTTGATTCAGCTGAATCTGAAGACTCAATGCTGATTCAGAGAACTGACGATTTGGACACAGGCGCAGCTTTAAAAGTTTTTTCTACATACCTTGAGGTAGCAGGCGCGGCTGGCGATCGCTGCGATGCTGAGGCGCATGGAGCGTCCCACAGGAGTGCAAGGCGGCCCTCCATGTGCTCGGCGGTGAACCCGGAAGTGAATCGGAAATACTTCGGAAGTATGCAGAAAAAACATTTCAAGCTGCGTCTATGTCTGAATCTCTGAATTTTTTCGAATCTCTCCAAATTGATTCAGAGGGTTCCAATTCAGAGAGATTCAAGCGTCCTCCGATTCGATTCAGATTCAGAGATTTGGCCACCGAATCAGGCCAAATCTCTGCTGAATTGAATCAGGGGCCAAAGCTTCACACAGCTCTAATGTTTACCCAGATAGTAGCTGTGTTGCAAGAACTGGCGCTTCAGGGAGGATTAGCTGCCTGTCTTATCAATACTGTATTTTATGGTGTGTAGGTCAACACTATAAATTGACCCCATATTTCTGTACAAAAAAGTTAAGATATTTGTAGATCTGTTGTATAAATCAGAATAAATCAGTTAAATCTGATTCTACATCCATCCAGGTTTATCTTAAACCAGTTTTAGCCATTTTGAAAGTGGCTTGTGTGCACTGAAGTTCTGTTGCATTACAAACTTGAACTGTTTTCCAATCACTTATGCCTGTTTATATGTAATTTCTGTCCCTAACCCATCTGAATAATATTGATCTAATAGCTTCTCTGCCATTTCAGTGGCAAGGCACAGTTGATGCCCTTGCCTCCCCTGATTTTTACCTGTGGCACATTACAGGGCATGGTTGGTTTTGCTTACATACATTCTGTTGCGACTATCATGTATGAAGGGCTGGAGATGATGATTTTAAGGAGTCTTTGGAAAATGGTTGTCTACAAACAGTGAGGACTGGACTCAGTGCTCAGGGGCCCCTTGCAGCCTAGGTTCCTAAATTAGAAGAAGGCTTCTAACCATTATAGCAGTGAGGCTCTGGAATAGCTTCCCAGCATGTGCAGGGGTGGGGCAAAAACCTAGCTACTTTTTAAGATGGAGCTTGGTTAGCCTATCACTGGGATTATATGCCATGGTTCCCTATGACGGTAGAGACTGGATTTGATGACCCTGTCGGGCCCTTTCACTCCTATGGCCTGTGTTTATTCAAAGAAACATGAAAGAGAAAACAGTGCACAGAATTAGCAGTAGAGATGGTGCAGTTTTTCCCTTACAAAACAATTGCTGCCTTTTGGCACATTTTACTTGGAAAGCTTCTAAAGCAATTTTCATAGATTCAGGGGCATCCCTCATTAGTCCTTGCATTAACCCATGGATATTTGAGGAGGAGGAGAAGGGTAAAGGAAACTTGCTCAGGCAGAAGGTTCGCATACATTTGTAAATTTACATCTGTAAATTTTACTTCCTCTTCCTCCTCTACTATCTCTTCTTCCCACCATTTCCTGTTGTGAGACGGTATATCTGTCTCTGTCTGATGCACATTCTTCTGGTATTGCTCATTCACTTCTACCCATTACATGGTTTATTTTCTGGAGGTCATTGTTCAGTGAGCTCCTGTATACATTCTTCAGAAAAGCTCTTGTGGTATAATGTTAAGTCTGCTAACAGCATAGTTAGGAGGGGTGATGCATTGTCTAGGCAGAAGAGAATTATAATACAAACTGTCTCTTTTGATTTCATTTGTATTTCAGTCCTTAAATGGGTATTTTAATTGATGACCTAAATGAGGATTTTCCAAAGGAGTCAGATAGGCCAAAGAAGTGTGGTTTCATGGACATTCTATCCATTCTAGCCAAGTAGATTAATTAGCTATTGATCTACATAAAGTTGTTAGTTGTTAGGTTTCATTTTGCCTGTTCGAAGGAACCCAACAAGAGAGAGCATTTTAATAACTGTTCCTGAATATCTATGCCTGCCAGATGTCACAGTATTGCCAAATGGAAACATTCAGAAATCATGAATCAAGTGCCCCAAAAAACAATCAATCAGATTAATTTTAAAGAATTTTTTTTTAAATGACCTACTTTATTTTTATTTGCTACTTGCTTTTAGAGCCTGCAGTGTTCATGTTGTTGACCTTTTCTATGCCATCACAAGGGATAGAAGCTTGCTTTCTTTTAATTTAAATCTGAAATTTTCATGCACTCAGATCTTAAAGAAAAACATCAAATATCACCCCAGTTGACAACAGTGTATGGCACTTAATCCTTAGCACAGGCCCAAAGGCACACTGTGTTGGTGTTTCTTTTGTCTGCATGCATGTAGATTTATACAAGCAGCATGGGATTTCTCATTAGATGTACCTGGGAGTGTCTCAGCCTTCAACAGCACCTCTTTCATACTTTTTTCTTCATGCTATATTGGGTAATGCTTCTTAACCAGGGTGCCATGGCACTGTGATGTGCCTTGAGATCCTTTTAAGGGTGCCACATGTTAGCATTGTTAGGTGTGCAAACATGATCCACAAAACAAACTCAGAGGGTGATTGTACATGTGACAAAAATTGCTCATTTTTGCAGTTTAATTGAGTCCCGCTGTACATATGCAGGGGATTTTATGATTTAAGTGAGTTTGTTACGTTGCGAACTAAACCACATCTGCATGTAATTTAGTTTGCAGTATAATTATTTGTAATGTTGCAGCCTTTTTGATAGTTTGCCCCCCACCCCCACTGCAGGAGAGGCAGGCTGAAGGCAGAAGTTGCAAGGGGCCAATTTTATTTTTTTACACAAAGCCTGCCCATGTGTCCCATGGATGGTGGAGCAAGCTGCTGCTGAGCTGAGTGGCCTGTGAGCTGTGGGGGGCCCTGGTCCTTCCCTCTGTGGTGGCAGCACTCCCCTGGGGCCGCTGGGTCGACTGTTAATATGCCAGGGGCTGCCCCAGGTCAGACTCAGGGAACGACTGAATCGGGCTTGGGTGGCCCCAGGGGATGCCACTATGGAGGGAAGGACTGGGACTCCCACAGCTCAGGGGCTGCACAGCCCACCAGCAGCTCACATGAGCAGGCTCTGCTGGAAAAAAGAAAAAAAAAAAGGCGGCGAGGTGGCCCTTTTCTTTTCCTTTTTGCAGGGCCTGCCTGCCTGCCTCTCCCACAGCTGTGGGGGTGAGCTGCTGGCAGTCCCTGAGCTGTGGAGGGTCCTAGTCCTTCCCGCCATGGTGGCAGCAACCCCCAAGGCCAGCTGGACAGGTGGATGCTGCCCCAGTTTGGAGGTAGCACCTAGCCCAATCCAATTGTTCCCTAAGCCCAAGCTGGGGCAGCATCCAGCCTGCTAGCAGCCCGCTTAGGTGGCCCTAAGGGGTGCTGCCACAGAGGGAAAGAGCAGGGCTGCTCAGCCCGCTGACAGCTTGCCCCCTAGCTGTGGGAGACATGGTAGGCTATGCGGGGGGAAGAAAAAAAAAAGGGATCGGGTCCCTTGCAATAGCAGAGATGGAAGCCCCTAAATCAGGGGCAGGCAAAATATGGCCCACAGGCCAGAGCCAGCCTGCAAGGGACTTTCACCTGGCCCATGGTGCACACTAATGAATTGTACCCCACCTAGCTCTCCCTCCCATGAGTGGGAATGAGGCACCTACACGTGCCCCCCAGCATACTGTATTATGCCTCACTTCTGCCCTCATGGGCAAAAGGGCCTGGCCCATTACCACTGGGCAGGGCTGCTGCTGCAGGTTTTCCCAGTGTCCCACTCCCTCCAGGCATCAGGTATTCAAAGTGGAGGGTGGGGACAGGGCTGCAGCTGGGCAGGAGTGTGGAGCATGGGGCTGGGCTAGTGGCAGTGGAGACCTCAGCTGGGCAGCATGTGGCTGTGACAGCGGGTGTGGGGGGGGTATGAGGACCCCTCCCACACTCCCCCCCATGACGCGCAGCCCTGGCAGGCAGTGGGGGAAGCAGCAGCGGGGGGGAAGGGAGGGGAGGTGGCACTTGTACTTGGTACTGGTGCCTGACTCCGGCCATCGCTGCACATTGCAGTGAGGAGTGCAGCCCCCGCCAGGTTGTCATCTGTCGCCGGTGCTCCCCACACTCACAAGCCACAGAAGGGAAGCCCCAGGTGCTGGAGCTGGCTGAGGCATGGAAAGGCAGCTGGATCCAAGTGCAGTGCTGGCCAGAGCCAGGCACCAGCACCCTGAATATCCACGCCTGCTGCTGCACTATGGGAAAGTGTGGGGGGGGCACCGCTCTCATCTTCCCTCACACCCTACAAATTCCACACCAACACCACAGTGTTGCCTGTATTGACTGCAGGAGAGGAGAGTGTGTTCCAGAGCCATATCCCCACAAAAGCCACACAACCCCCCAACACACCCTGTGCCCCACACCCACAGCCACTCCCTCCACACCCCACCATGTACACACACACACACAAACGCACACCCCCCCCCACCACCATAAACACCTCCTACACCCCACCATACATACATAAGTATGTATGCACACCCTGCAGTGGTGATGCATAGGGGGTGCACGGGGAGGGGGCAGTTCCCCTGCAGCTGATCACACAGACCCGGAAGTGCCAGCAGCATGCAGCTGGCACTTCCAGGTCGGCGCGATAGGCTGCAGGGGGACACCCCGACCAAGTCAGTGCAATTGGCTGCAGGGGGATGCCCCACCCGTGGTTGCTGACTGGCCACTGGGGTGGCACTTGCCCCCCACCCCACCGTGCACATGCACACAATATAAAAGACTAAGAATTTATTTTTGAGTGATTATGCAATTGCCTCTATATATAGTACACAATCACAAATCATGACAATTTTTTTTTTTCATAGATCGTTTCATAGATTAAGGGTCGGAAGGGACCTAGTAGATCTTCTAGCCCGACCCCCCGCCAGGGCAGGAGAACAACAAAAACCCCAAAAACAAGAAACGGGACTCAAATGAGTCCAGCCAGGTAGGCATCCAGCCTCTTCTTAAAGACCCCCAGGGTAGGGGCCAGCACCACTTCCCTTGGAAGTTGGTTCCAGCTCCTAGCCGCCCTAACTGTGAAGTAGTTTTTGCGGATGTCCAATCTATACCTCCTCTCCATCAACTTGTGCCCATTACTCCTTGTTATGCCAGCGGGCGCTAGGGGAAACAGCGTCTCCCCCAAACCCTTCTGGTCCCCCCTAGTGAGTTTATAGACGGTCACCAGGTCCCCCCTCAGCCTTCTCTTGTGGAGGCTGAATAGGTTCAGGTCCCGCAGTCTCTCACTGTAGGGTCTGCCCTGTTGTCCCCGGATCATGCGGGTGGCCCTCCTCTGGACCCTCTCCATGTTGTCCACATCCCTCTTGAAATGGGGCGCACAGAACTGGACACAATACTCCAGCTGTGGCCTGACCAGCGTCGCGTAGAGGGGGAGGATCACCTCCTTGGCTCTACTCGAGATGCACCTGTGGATGCACGACAAGGTCCGGTTAGCCCTGCCAACCATGACCTCGCATTGTCGGCCCATGTTCATCTTGGAGTCAATAATGACTCCAAGATCCCTTTCTGCCTCCGTGCTCTCGAGTAAGGAGTTCCCCATTGTGTAAGTGTGCTGCTGGTTCCTACTGCCCAAGTGCAGCACCCTGCACTTGTCCGTATTGAAACGCATCCTGTTCCTGTTAGCCCACCCCTGTAACCTATCCAGATCCCTCTGCAATCTCTCACTCCCTGCTAGCATGCTCACCTCCCCCCAAATTTTGGTGTCATCAGCGAATTTAAACAGGTTACTTTCCACCCCATCATCCAAATTAAATTTAAATATGTTATAGTAGATGTTTGACTTTTAGTGTATGGGGATTTTTTTCTGGTTCTAAGGTGGCAACCCCCCCCCCCCACACACACATACAAAGGAGTATTTCTGCGGGTAAAAGGAGGGACATCTGGTCCCAAGTTGGTGATGAGGGGTCAGGGCAACTGTCAAGGGGCAGGGCTACCCATGCAACCCTCCATAGCTCACCAAATCTTGTTAGGCAGCCCTCCACCCAAAATAATTGCCTTCCCCTAAGTGCCTGCCCTAAATTGAAACAGTGGGTTTTTAATCATCACAATTAGGGGGGGACTAAACCCTGTCACATGTACAAGCACCCAGAGATTTCAAATAGGAGTTCATAGTCTTAAAACATGCTGACCTGTTAAGGTTTCTGTAAGTCTTTTGCAATAGACAAATTGCTCTAGAATGTTTCTGTTGTTTCTCTGGTATTATCCAAGGGATGCCTCAAATCTAAGAAAGAGTGTCTCAAGTCTAAAAACGTTGAGAACCAATGGTGTAAAGCAACCTAAATAGCAATGGGAATTGGGTGGGGTGAGGGCACTTTTCCCCATGTGGGAGAAATGCTTCAACAGGGCTGCTGACAGAAGTAAACAATGGGCACTGACAGAATTGACATTTTTGTCATGCAGTCGGCCCCCTGAATAATGCTCTACAGACATGCCCTAACAGAAGTGCATGGCTGCAGAGTGCTTTAAAAGTGACCAATCCTGCAATAAATGGAGTGCCTTCATTAACTTCTGTTAGTGCCTGCCTGGGAGCAGGGCTGGGCTCATGCAGTCCGGCTCTGCCCCGCCCCACCCCTGGTGCTGTCTTCAGGATGGGAGGGAGTTCAGTTTGGGGTTTGCCCAACCTGTGGTGGAGGCATGGATTGGAGCCACCTTGAGGTGTGGTGGGGCTCCAGTTCACCCAGCCCAGCTCCTTCCTCTCCCTCCCCTTCCCACCATTCTGAGAACAGCACCGGAGTGGTGTGGGGGGCGGGGGACGAGGGTGCTAGGGGAGAATGGCTGCAGACACACAGTTGTCTGCAAAGTGGAGCTTGATTTCCTCCCCCCCACACCGTACTAACAGAGAACATTTGTTGGGTTGGGAGGGTCACTAGTTTATAGCGCTTCCTGTTAAGTGCCATGAGCTACATAGGGGAGCTGAACATCTGTAAGCACCCAAAACAAATCAATAATCTCTAATCACACACACTTACTAAACGTGCATGTACACATCCTGCTCACTCTTCTTTCTGCTCAGAAACTGTGGGCTGCTGAATCATTCGAAAAACCTTACAATGGTGCAGATAACATTATTGTAGTGCAATTCCATAATTATGAATTGCTGGCTTTCAGTTATGAAAACCTGAAAATTATTTACCACAATTGTTGGAAATGAAGGTATAAAATCAATATTGGATCTCATTTATTTGCATAAAAAATACTTTTCCCAAATAGAGACCAATCACCTCAAATTAAATGGGCCTGATTTTATTGAGAGCACGTGACATAAGGAGATTATATCTCTGAAACAGGAGTGGGCAATTATTTGGGCCTGAGGGCCACGTGGGAGTTTTGATGAGCTGGTGTGGGACAGATCAACACCCCTCACCCTGCAACAACTCACCAAAACTCCCTATGGGGCTGTGGGCAGGCTGGGAGTAGTAGTCAGGAGTTGAGAGGAGTAGGTGAGGCTGAGATCACGGGGCCAGGCTGCAGGGCGATGACATCTCCAGACTGGGGCTCAGGCCGCAGGTCCACTCCCTACATGCCCCTGCTCTCCGGAAGTGTGTAGGGAGGGGAAGGGGGCACTGCCTGGACACTAAGTCCCAGGGGCCTGCTATTGATGAGGGTAGAGAGGCAGGATGGGATGTGTGTGCAGCACAGCTTGCCCAGATGGTGTGGTCCATGCTGCCCCCCTGGTGCTCTGTATGGGGCGAAGCATGGGCCAGGTGTTGCTCTGTACCCCCTACCTCAAGTGTTGGCTCCTGCTCCTGATCTTACCCCTACCAGTGTGGCAGGCAGGTGGCTTCAGCCAGGCAGCTCTTGCCCCAGCATGTGGGTCTCTGGCTCCAGTGCCCAGGAAAGTGGCTAGGAGCTGAAGCCAGAGCGCCATGTTCTGGGGCAGGAGTTGCCTAGCTGAAGCTGTTCGCCCGCCTGGCCAAAATGGCGCAGTGCAGCACAGCAGGAGCAATTTCCAGCAGGTTGTTCTTGCTGCAGCTGCAGCTAACTGGGTGCTGGTTTGTGCCCCCTGCCTCTAGCAATGGCCCCTGCCCCTGCTGTACTGCATTGCACCCTGCTGCTCCCAGCAGGTGCACAGGGCTCTAGCTTCAGTTCCCAGTTGCCTTCCAGTGGAAGGTGGCCAGGAGCTGGAGCCAGAGCCCTGTGCACAGGAGCCACCTGACTGAAGCTGCTTCCCCAGAACAGCACAGTATGATGTGGTGCTGTGCAGTGCAGCAAGGACAAGATCTCTGCTGCAAGAGGCAGAGAGTGCAGAGCAGCACCTAGCTGCAGCTGGACCAGGAACAGCACACCCGAAGTTGCATACACTGTCTATGGCCGGGCTGTGGGCACCAGCGGGAGCCCAGCACCAGCTGCCCCAGCATGAGCGGGTGGAGCTTGGTCTCATGCAGAGCACTTTGGGAGCAGCTACGAGCCAAATGCAGTCACCTGGTGGGCTGGATGCAGCCTGCAGGCTGTATTTTGCCTGCCCCTGTTCTAAAATGGCAACTCCTGGCCCATTTCAGAAGCAAAAACTGGAAGTCTAAAAGGCCCAAGACAAAGGCTTGTTTTTGTAATACACTGTGGTTTTTGAAAAGAAAGAAAAATGAATTAGGAAGGAGATCTTAGGTAAAAGCACAGCCCTCTCAGGGCAAAAGGGTAAGCAGTATAGGGAAAAACAAACTGATGGAAATCTTGTCTGTTTTCTGAATCCTGCCTCGAAATAGCTATACCTAGCGTCAGTCTCTCAAAGTGACAGTTATTTCCTATAAAGTATTAGTCAGACTCAAAGGGTAAAAGTATGTGTGGTAAGAAAAGAGCTTAAGAGAGGGGAATAAGCAAACCCTCATGGAATATTTGAATGCTGTTCCACAGAGAGAGAGAGAGAGAGAGAGAGAGAGAGTGTGTGTGTGTGTGTAGGCACAGAAAAACGCTTGTTGCACATGCACACACATGCATAAAATGTATGTATGTTAACGGATTTACATTTACATAGGCAGAGAAAGGCAAGGATTGTTTATGATACTTTTTATTAAACCTTCCTCAGCCACTTGATGCCCAAACACTTGTCTAACAAGTCTCCCAACTATGCACTAGGTTCAGTAAAAGATATCACAAAAAATCCTTGCCTCGTACATTTCCTGAAGTATCACAGCTACAACAGCAATCCAGCCCTCTCTTTTATGCATGTTCACGCACACAAAAATGTTTAAGGTGTTCTAGCAACTCCATCGGTAAAGATGCATTGAAGTTTGTAGATATAGCAGTATTAAAAAGTGGTATTTCTAAATTTAAATGCTGGGGACTACTGAACAAAATGGAAAACTTTATCCAAAAGCAAGAAAGGCTATTTATGAACTTTCACTGCCAGCTGTTCTGTTGGAGTGGTAAGTGGATTGATCCTGAAAGACATCAGAAAAGAGTGTGAAACCCAAAGAGAACTGGAAGCATTATGTAATCAAAGCAAAGTGAGAGGAATGAAAGTTGCCAGTGATGGTGGATGTGACCATTGCTTCCAGTGTCGATGATTGATTGATATGTAGTTGTATGGATGCGTGATTATTTGTATATAATTCTATATACCCACATGCATACAGAGGTATTATTATAGTGTCTCTAGGATAGTATCCCTATCGTGAGCAAAGATGCAAAAGAAATTACTTTCATTATGTATACTTAAAGCAAAAAAAGTTGATTGCATAGTGCCATTTGTAGCCTGGGTGTACGTGGGTTTGAACTCCCCTCTCCAACTGAGGGAATTATTGGCAGGGCAGTGTGCTGCAGAGGGACAGAACTGCCCAGGGGCCACCTCCATCCCCTATAAAGTCAGGCCCAGTCAATCAATTACTTAACTATATAAAAATTTATTACAACAAAACCATTAAAGGGTAAGGACATAAATTAGATATATGTGTAGAAATTTACAAAATAATAAACCCTATCACACACACACACTTTAAAAATACAGATGAACAATAGAATAACCCAAAACAAAGGATATTTATTGGGCAACCTTATAACTATTAATATACAAACTATTGCTTCAACTTATTCACATAAACTATAAGGCACAGTCTACAAATATAACCAGCAATCCGTAGACCACCTGGGTGCCCTCCAGGCCAGGGTACCCACTACAGGAAAGGAGGTGGGGGGGAAAGAAAAAGAAAGTTAGACTCCTAAGCTCCCCTGTTATCACCCAGGAGCAGCCCACATGGTGCCCCTTCGCCACCCTGGGGGGTGTCCCTCTCCTGTTGGGACCCTCTCTCCAGCGTAACTTACTACTCCACAGTCCCGGAGGGTTGCCTCCCATTCTCCAGGTCGAGCTCTGTTCCCTGCTGGGCTTTCCTGCCGCCCAACTCTGCTGCCACCATGTAGTAGGCACTTCACCTTGTGCTAGGGGTTGGAGGCCTGGACAGCCTTATGCAGCACCGGGGCTTGTTCTGCTCCCAGACCTTCTGGGCAGCATCGTCTGTACTGAGCTGCTGTCCCAAGCCACCTCGAGTGGCTCCCAGGGTCTCTCACCCTCCGTGCAGTGCCTCCTGAACCGAGCTTCCAGCCTCATGCTGGGGGCTATGGACCTGAGCCCCCCAAGGGGCTCCAAAGATCTTGCTCCATGCACTGGCCTGTGCACCGTGTCTCTGGCCGCACACCAGAGGTTGCAGACCTGAGCCGCTTCGTGCAGCTCTCAAGGTTTGGACACTGTGCTGTGCACTGAGAGCCTAAACACTGGAGCCGTCCACCGCTCCCCACTGATAGAAGTCTTCAGGGGCTCTTCGTGGGCTACTGCTTCACCCTGCTGAGCAGCTCTCATCAGCTCTTCTAAGCCCCGCTCTTCTCTGTCCCTGATGCATCTTCCTCATGCTGGGCACGCAGCTCCTTTTTATATGCTCCAGGGCTCCGCCCCTGAAGTCTTCCAGACCTGACAGTGTTACAGTCTTCAATCAGGTCCAGGGGAGCTCTTCTCCTCCCCTCAGGAAAGGGGCATGACTTTATTTCTCTTGCTGCCTCCTGATTGGTGGATGTGTGCCACCGATCAAAACAGCAGGATCTCAAGCCTGGGACTCAACCCAAGCTCTGAAAGGTAAGCCTGCTACACATTAAAAGAAAGTGATATTTCTCTTGTACCATGCATCCAGCCGTGTCAGACTCCTAAAAATGTTTCTTTATTCTTAAATTCTCCCCACATTTTCACACCTTTTAACGTCAAGGATTATCACAAGCATCATTTTCCAGACTAAGAATAGCTAGGTGAGACACAGTTTGTAGTCAGTGCTTGCTACTAGGCCTGTGCGAAGCGGCTAGTATCCGCTTTGGATTTGTATTCGGCCAATTTGGGGGACAGTGATTTGATTCGGTGATTTCAATCACTGTCCCAAATCAGTTCAGCCAAATCTCCAAATCACCAAGGCCAGGCCCAACCCCTGCCAGTTCTTCTAGCTCGGCAATGGCTGCCCCACCTGCCGCAGCTCCCAGCGCTTTAGGAGGAAAAAAAAGCCCCGATTCAGAGGGTGCTGCCGGGCAGGAGGCAATCCCTGCTGGCCCCCACTGTCCCGTGCTGCATGAGGGGCTCTTCCATGAGCCCTGCAAAGCCCCAAGGCTGTTGCAGGAGCCATAAGTCCCGGGGTTTTTCACGTTTTTTTCTTAAAGGGCCAGAGCTGGGGCAAGTGGGGCAGCCATACAGGGGGCTGGGAGAGCGGATGGGGGTTGGGGGGAGCAGGCAGGGGATGGGGCCTGG
>NW_017729022.1:67271671-67277805 GCF_001723915.1 Gavialis gangeticus
GCAATGGTCCCCCCCATGGTCCCCTCCCCACTCCTGCAGTCCCCCCTCCCCCGCCCCATACTTACCAGCTCCGAGTCTGGCTCCAGCTCCCTGCTGCAGCCACTGGGGACTGCCAGAATCATTGAAGCTCCCTGAATCTTTTCTGCAGATTTGCAGAACTTCAAATCGATTTGGAACTTTTTATTGGTTCCCTAATTCGATTCAGATTGGGCCACTGAATCGAGCCAAATCTCCTCCAAATTGAATCACCACTCAAAGCTTCACACAGCCCTACCTTCTACGGTAGGAGACATATATATTCCCTTCCAGTTTTCAGGGACTGAGCACACTGCATCCAGCATTGTCTTTATCTCCCTTTTAGTTCAAACAGAGAGAGGTGGAGGCAGGGATTTTAAGCCTTGTCTAAACCGAGGCTTTGGACACTTTACACTGCCATACTTAACTGGCGACATCAAACGAGTTGTATTCTGTTATCTTGGTAAACATGGGCTTATACACTGGTATAGCTATACAGAAAAAAGAATAAGCTTGGTAGGTATTTATACAGGCATCTTTGTAATGGCATAACTGCATCCAGCCCAGTGGTTGCTTATACCAAAACAACTAATTTGGTAAGGAAAAATTGCACTCCTTTTCAAAATAATTTTTCTAATATAAGACTCCTATGTAAAGATGAGACTTAAATCTCTCTCTCCCATCTAGCAGTATGGCATGTTGTTACAGGGCTAGCTAATTCACTTACATTTTGTGCTTCTAAATATTTGTGATTTTCCAATTTATTTAATGGCCAAAATAAATGCAACTTAAAAATATTTAATCCAATTATTGTTTGAAACATCGAGAATGCTGAGCCCAATTTTAGGTAGAAGTCAAAGCAAGAATAAGGGATAGAGATGGAAAACATTGAGAAGAGGCAAAGCTTTCATAAAATGTCCTAGGATGGCTTGGAGAAGTTTGGTGTGTGGGAATTTTAATGTAATTGTGAGTCATCAAAATGTAATTGCGAGTCTTCTAAGTTTCTGGGTCACAAAATTACAGAATGTTCTTGGTCTACAGACCATAATGTTCAAAAAAGGTTTTGAATTATTGTTTCACATTTGCCATACTTGATGCTGCATTGTTCAGCACTTTTTATGTAGTCAATTGCACCAAAATGAAACAAGTTTAAAATGCCACTGGATTAATATCAGACCCTCCTGTCTTATCTGTAGCTACTTGTTCATCTCTTTCTTTCTGGGCTGACTGCTTTCAAAGATCTTTGCCTGCAAGGTAAACTCAGGCTGGTAATGATCTCAGACTTGAGATTCTAGCCAAGGAAGTCATCAGGCCTACAAAAACCCACAGAGCTAAAAATATATGGAGCGATGGAAAACAGGAAATAATTCCTGCTGACTACAGGACTCAGGTTTTTGAAACATTAGCCAGCAGTGGCTTTTCCAATAGGACGAAGAAGATAAGTGAAAGAGGCAGAAACTCTTAATTTAGTAGATTAAGGCATACAACTAATGCCATGGGAAAGCAAGCATATTCCATTAGGTGTATTTGTGTACTTGAATGTTTTGGTGACAAGCATCTGGTAAATACTTTGTAAAGAAGTTTACACTGTGGTCAGTTTTGATGACATCACACAACCCAATTACATAGTTTTTACTGTGTAGAACAATGGGCATTAACTGTTGGGGACTTGAGACACCCTTCACTGGACTTGAGGCACCACTCCATAACTATGTGAATTGGGTGGCTCCCAATTTCAAAAACTAATTTATATATTATACTGCCTACCTCCTTGTAGAGGGGCTGGACAGTGCGGGCAGGGGAAAGTTTGAGCCTCTCTTTATTTTGCATGCTTATCTCCCCACACCTTCTGTCACCCTTCAAAGGATCTAGCAGCACCCTGGGATGCCCAAGAACGCTGGTTGGAAATCATTGGTTTTGAAGAGTCAGTGAAGAACAATAACCATTCTGCCTGAGTAAAGACCATATAACTAGATAAGATCCAATGTGACATATAACTTGCAACTAAATTCAGTTTGTGAATAATCTGTGCTTGCTTGTTTGCTTTCTATAGACCTTGCCCTCATGGGTAGGGACCTACTCAAATTGTGATTTCATGGAAATCATGAAATTGGGTGATCTCCATGAAATCCATGGGGGGGGGTGGAAAAACTTACTAAAAATAAAATGCTGGCTCTCTAGTGGGAGCCAGCTGTACTCCCTGCCATGCAGTCCTGCACAGAGAGGGCTGCCAACACACAGGCAAGCAGTCAAGGTGGCTGCTGCCCCAACCCCTCATTGCTGATTGGCTGAGAAGGCTGCCTGTTATGCAGCCTTTCTCCCCTCCACCAATCAGCAGTGAGGAGTGGGGCACATGACAAACAGCCTTCTCCACCAATCAGTGGCAGGGGACAGGGCAGCCAGTCAGAGGCTGGGGAAAGGGGGCAGCGATAAACCTGTGTAAATGGTGGCTGGCCCTGTGATCTGCCCACAAAATTGGCCAGCCATGGCCTGAAATGAGATTCCTATTCCTTGGTGCAAAGTTAAACTTTCCTGTATGAAGTTGACATAACTGATGAAGTGATGTTTACCTGAGCCTACAGCCTTGGGAAATATGGTGTCTCCTGCCTTTATCATTTTGCTGGATCAAAACTAAAGCTATGGACAGAATATCACTTGAAACAGTTCAAATGGCTTTCAAACACATGCAGAATAAACTGCTCCTCAGTGTGGAGGCAACAGGTACTACTTTGTGCTTTTTCATTTTGGAGCACTTGTATATGGGAGATCATTTCTCTGGTTATCCTACAAAGTAGTGCTCTTCCCTTCCTCCTCAATCCCCCCAGCCATGGTCTCCCTGTACTCTAGCCATTGTGGTTGCAGCATGGGCTGTTGGTCCCATTTCTCCTGACTACCAGGACTGAGAGTGCAAAGAGACACACTCCTTCCCCCACCAGGACTGAGACCCATAACCAGGAGACTAATCTTCCAACCCTAGCAGGTGAATGTGGGGTCTCCAGAGATGCTGTTTCCCTTTCCCAGAGCCAGGATTCCTGCTCTCCAGCCTCCAATCAACCAGCTTCCAGTAGAGGGACACAGGATCTCCTAGTTTCAGTGTGGGGTTGCTTTGGGAGAGCAGACAGGAGGGCACACAGTAATATCAGCTCCAATGATGTAAACATCTGTGGGATTTCCTTTTAGAGAGTATGGGATGCTATGAGTGTTAAATGTAGCTATCCCCTTCCTTCCTGAATATCGCCAATCCCCGGTCATGGGGTAAAAATCATAAAGTATTTAAAAATAACAAATGATATGATATTTTTATTTGCATTTTGGTTTCTGAGTCATGAGGTTGCACTAGCTTTGTGTTCTCAACCCTCTCTATGATTGTGAGGACTAGAAAAATGTATCTTTAAAAAAATGAAAGTAAATTCTCAAGATACTTCTTGGTTCCAGCTGGTTGAACTTCAAGAACATTACTGGACAGTGCAAGAATCCAGCTGGAACTCAGCTAATTAGAGGACAATATTGCCCAATAGTTCTTTCAACCTCCATCAAAGCTACCTTTGAATTTTAGAACAGGCTTTTTTTCCTGCCACTAAGTTCCAAGTTAATTTTTCTTCACCCAAATTTCTGGCTTATTGAATGTAAACAAAGTATTTCTTGCAGAAGAAAACCTTTTGCCCTGGGATCTTACACATGTACAAGTTTATTATCCTGCTTTAAATACTTGAGAAATACGCAAGATTAAATGTGCCAACACTTTTTCTTGGGACATCGCTACATGTGTCAGTGAGTTAATTGAAGGTCATTCTTGAGACAAGCTGACCAAGCTGTGTGGTCTTGCTGGCCATCTACTGGCAGGAAAGCATCAATGCAGCTTGTGTGTAAGTGGCTGTGCCACTCCTGTTTTGATCCTGGTCAAAACATGAGATAATAACATGACTGCCTCAAATGAAACATCTGTTTACACTCACTCTTGCAATGAGATGCATTCAAGTGGGCCGTTAACTTAACACAGAAGCCAATTATAGATTTTTGCATGGTTATATAGGTACACCTACTTTATCCATCTTAAAGAATCATGCCTACAGCAATAGACATGCTAGATAGGCATGCTATGCCTCTACAGTTTGTTCATTACATTGTGATTAGGGAATACTTTTAGAACTCTGGATATGACTGAGCTATTCCATCTGGTTATTAGCATTTACTTCTGTCTAATGTCCTATACATTTTCTGCATCTGATTTGTGTCCCTTCCCTCATTATATGTCACATTGGCAATATGACCTTTGGTTCATTTTTAAAGGATTATCACATACGTGGTATGTTTAGTCATTAGGGTAAGAGGCTTAAACCATAACCTGCAACATGCTGCAGACATAATTGCCCTGAAGTACACTGCCTTTTATTTCTTATTGCTTAATTATTCTCTGCTAACCTTTTTGTGAATGTGAGTCATACTTTTAAAAGAGAAATTAAATGTTTTAATAATTAAACAGTAATATTAATAACCTGCTCAGCTCCACTAACCTTTTATTAGATAAACCTTTAATAGCTAAACCTGTAAAGTAGGCTCCACTGTTTAGCACCTTTCTAAACCATGAGGGGATTTTTTTGTTTATTGTGGGAGGCATAAATCTTTAGTGTTTATAGCTGACCAGTGGCATGAAAATGGATTCAGACATAATACTAAATGTATACTTCCAAGTGGCTACTTGAATCAAGACTTGCCTTCTTTTTTTATTTTTCTGGCCTTCTCATTCTTAATTCCTTTCTTATTTCTTTAGTAGTTATTATTTCAGTAAATCCAATCCTGAGTATTCATGCAGCATTAGTGCTGGAGCCATAAACACTTCAGTACTAATTGGATCTACTACTGCCACATGGAAAACTTTTGAAAGAAACATTTCATTTCAAGACAATTCTGCTGCTAGGTCAATATATTTTTGTCTTTTCTGTTGTCAAGTAACCTTCTATTCTTTTACTTCACTTCAGGCTGAGTTCTCGGAGCTGAATCTTGCTGCTTACGTTACTGGTGGCTGCATGGTGGACATGCAAGTGATGAGGAATGGCACCAAGGTAGTGAGGTGAGGAGCATTAGCTTTCATTGCAAATCTTTTTTTCTTTGGAAAGATATGCAAGTAAGGACAATGACCCAAGAGACCTAATCTGTACCCTGGTAGGGGCAATGGACAGATTGTCAGTGATTTCCATAAGCTTTCAAGTCAAGTCTTTGGCAAGACTCCAGTTAACTTCACAGGGCTTTAGATCACATTTCATGTGTGTATGATTTCCTTATTGTTTTCCATCCACACCCTTCCCCACCTGTCAATACAGGTATACCATTTTCAGAATTATTCGAACCTCAGGCCTGCTGGTCCTGTGTACAGAGAACGGTTTTTCTTTCATTTTACTTTCTCTTCCTTACTGTCTTATGCAATCACTTTATTAACTGTAAATCATATCTTGAAAGCAGAGGCACCAAATATGTGGGAGCCCAGAGAAGAGGTCTGTCACCTGAAATACATAAAACTTTCCACATGTTCAACATCTTAATCCCCTCCCTCCCTCCCCCAGCAAAAATAAGTCAGTGCCTATGCTTGAAAACACCCACCCCATGCGCTATTGTTTGATGACATCAGACTAATAACATATCTGTAGGCTGTAAATGTGTTCCACGGGCTTTATCTACCAACATGACTTGCTCCAAAATGCTATCCTTCCATAAGAAGTTTTTCATTCCAGCATTGACTTCAGAATTGCCTCAAAGGAGAATTCCCTATCTCATTTCCAGCAGTGCTGCTCTCTGTTCATCTTGGCCATCCAACCATTTCATTATTCAATTAGAATTAGAACACTATTTACTTAAATTCAAAGAAGGTTATTTTCCCCATTCAAAATAGCAGGGACCCCTTGTCTTGGATTAGAGTACAAGGTGGCACAAACTGGCCGTTGTGGCCCTGGCCCTGGTCCCACACTGGGCTCAGAGTTGGAGCTACAGCCATTGGTCTTCCCCCCCACTGCCCCTGCCCTGCCACTTCTGCTCCACACTGCCCTGTCCCCCTTGATGCCTCACATACTGCCTTGTCCCTCATGCCACCTGCCCCCAACTGCCCTGCACCATCCTGGCGCCCC
>NW_017729022.1:67277869-67299456 GCF_001723915.1 Gavialis gangeticus
CCCCCCCCCCCCACTGCCTCTGCTGCATGCTGCCTCTGTTTCCCCATGCAGCCTCCCCCTCCTTACTGCTGCTTTTCCTGAGTCATGGCTCCTAGTCCAGGGGCCAGAGCTGGGGCTGGAGCTACTGCTATTGTAACCACTGGTGCCTGGCTCAGCCAGAGCCAGAGCTGGACCTGGAGCCACAACTCGAGGTAAGCAATGGCAGGTGGACAGGGGAGCCAGGGGTTTAGAAGGGGGTGGGGTCGGGGGGGGCATAGACACCATGGTGGTGGAGGCAGGTATGGGAGGGCAGGCAACAGTGGGGGAGTGGCAGGTGGCATAGACACTGCAGGGGGGGGCAGGTGCCAGGGCACAGGCATGAGGGAATAGGCAACAGGATGACAAGTGGCGTGGGTCAAGTTGCTTGACTCCTTTACTGCTTGCCCTCTTCCTCTCCTTTCACTGTTGTAGTGGTAGGAGGGATAAGCCCCCCAGTAATTAGATTCCATACATGGAAAATTATAACAAATTTATAAATTTTCCATTTATAGAATCTAATAATTATCGGGTCATCTTTAAATTTGAAGTGATCTTGGATTCAGGTAAACACAGTACATTTTTCTCCAGTTTGCGCAGTATTTGAATGCAGTATGTTAGGTGCAGACTGATTAGTGCCATATACAGAACCATGATCCCCTTCCTCCACTCCATTATGTGAAACAACTCTGCATATGCAACTTCTGATGATCTTTTTCTAAGCCCAGTTCCTATTTTGTTCCAGCAATCATGATCACATATATTTTGAGGGTTTAAAACTCATTATGTTATTGCAGACTCATTTTTCTAATTTGCCTAGTTCTTTTTGTATCATTGTATTGTGCTCACTCACGTATGTAAAGTAACATCTCCAAAGGTACTATCACCTGCTCATGGAATTAATATAGTCACTACCATTCTCTTTTAGTGTATTAGTGGAGGCAAGAGAGTTCAATAAGTCTGTGAAAAGGAATACATAAACATGGTGAATGTAACAGTGGGGGACTGGGCTCTATGACTCAGTCTTACATTCCTATGATAGCAAGAATCACGCTAACATCCTGCCAGAAGTCCACCACAAACCTGACATGCTACTACCTAGCTTTGTAAGTGATCTTTCAACCCATGTTCAGCCTGTGTGAAACTTATATTGTTTGTTTGTTTTTCATGTAAGATTACACAAGTCTCTGTTAAATACTTTACTGTATAATCCAGTTACATCCAATGTGGTCTCTTGCCTCCCTAATTTTTGTGTCTCAGCAAAAAAGTCATTTTTATGCTATGTGAACCTTAAGTCTTTCTTCTGTATTAGATGTATTATCAGTACTAGTCTACTCCTCTGTGGGCAGGTCTACACATGCTATTTCTGCACATGAATAAACTCTGGAGCTTATTGCTCCATAGTTAATTGCTCCTGCATGAGCCATTTGAATGTGCACCCAGGAGCAATTAACTTTAGAGCAATAAGCTCTGCAGTTTATTCATGCACATCACATGGAGCCGAGTCAGAGCAGTCCTGGCTGGCAGGGGGCCCCTGGGGTCAGGTTGCCAGCCTGGGACTGCTCTCCCCAGCTCAGCGTGCTGTAGAGGGGCTGACTGGGGCATGAGAGAGCTTCAGCGTGGGGCTGGCTGGCAGGCAGCCCCTGCATGGAAGCACCGTCATGCCCCAGCCAGTTTCTTCAGTGTCTTCATGTGCACTGCTGTGGAGCATTTTACTCCACAGAAGGATAGTACTTTTATTTACAAGTACAATCCTATTGCAGAGTAAATTAGTTTACTCCAGTGTAATAGAGGCACACATGTAGATGCCAAGACATCTACTGCACAGCTAATTAGCCAACTGCACAGTAAATGTCTTGAAAACACAGCGAGCATCTATACATGCACAGCATTGGAAGGTTTTCAAAGATCACCTGTGTAGAGCTGATCTTTAGTTTTCCTCCAATGCACTCAAAGACTTGCATCCATCTGTCATGACTTCCTTTCAGTTTTTTTAACTGTTACTGGCAAGACAGCTCTTTTGTTGTGAGTGTCTGGAACGGTAGAGGTTGTGCTTTCTGTCTGTGGTGAGTGAGTGGCTGTGTACTGTTTGTGCCGTTTTGCATTATTATTTATACCTGAGAGAGACTGTGTGCGTCTTTGTGTTTACCATGCTTGCTTGTAAATGCTGATCTTTTTATGATGGGAGGGTGAACTTGTAAGTGCATATTGGTATGGGTACCTGATATATATGGCTGAAGGCATGTGATATATCCGCTCTGATATACTATTGTGCACACTCAGCATTTGTTCACCATATGTGCTAATGTGGCCTCCTGCTCAGTTTGCTTGGGAGCACTACACAGTCGTCTTACATTACTACCTTTGGAGCAGTTTAGAAGACGCGAAGAAAGCAATTCTCCCTCACTTTTGAAAGTAACTGAAGTTGCACATTCCTAATGAACTGTGTGGAAAAGCTCTTCCCTTGCTTAATTCTTGGTCATAGCAGAATTCCCACAGTATTCAAGTTCTTTTGTGTAAAAATGGAGAACAGGTTTCCTGCCTTATTGTGTTGCAGTAAACTTTTATTCCCCCTCCTCCAAATCCCATATTGTTCCACAGATGTTTTCTAGCCCTCATTCCTATTAAGTCAAGCTAGAGGAAGATGTGTGCATTAGTGGCTACCATGTCTTATTTTCCTGGATGACACGTACATCTGGCATACTGTACACAGCTAGTTCACATTTGCACTTCATCTCTCTCCCTTTTTTCCCCTCCACTGCCCTCTTGCCCTACTCCTGTCTTCTATCTTTCCATGCAGCTAATCACAGCTAACATCTTGTACCAAAAAAATTAAAAACAGAAATATTGTGGTGTTAACATGATATTTTTTGGTTAACACATTGTTCACCCTGCTTGCTATTCTACACTATTCCAGTACCTTTCTATCCAGCTTATCTGTTTTGGTTTCTTGCACAGCATCTGATGAAGTGAGCTTGAGTTCATGAAGGCTCATGCTGTACATCTCAGATTTAGCTGGTCTATAAGGAGCAAATCTACCCTGCCTTTACCTGGCTCGAGACTAACTTGGCTAACTACTACTCCTGGTTCTTTGGGCCAGTAAGTGTTTACTGTTTGGTGCTGATATATGCAAAGCCCTGTTCCTGGTTGGTCCCCAGACACTGCCACATAATGATAATTCATCCAGCTGATAAACATGCAAATATGTATGCATATACTTCCTTAAGCATGGACACTGTATACCCATGGGCACATGTGTAACATATGCAGCTTGCCTTCCACCCGTGTGCAACTCACCTTCTCCACCCCCATACTTACAGTACTTCTAAGTCACAAGAATACATACTGTAGGAACCTATAAATTCACCCATACCACAGAATACACCACCCAGACACACCTCACAGCCCATATACACACAGACCTCTACTGAAGATAATTTGATAATCACTGTGGTTGAGTTATTCTAGTCCCAGCAAAAATAAAATGCTAAGAAAAATGGGAAGGATTGACAGGTCTGTAATATTGTGGGGATAAATGAGAGACTCTAAGTTAATGCTTATTCTGCAAATACTATCTTAGGAGAAGAGTACCTCAGAAGAAACAAGAAAGTAACTTCTATCTCTAAAACTCCTGTGCCAGGAAGTTTCTAGCTTAGGGAGCTGCTTCCATTCAGCTGAGAAACAAAAGACCTTTCTTGGAGCTACAGGAGAATCTAAAGAGAACTATACATTTGGAAACTGAGAATAAAGATTTGAAGAAACTAGAGTGACTGAGTAGTAGAATGCCAAAAAACACCCCCAAAAACAAAAAAAACAACTGACCAAAACCAAACAAGAGACTAATTTTTTTCCTGGGTAGAGAATTGTTTGGGCCTTTGTGTAGGTGAGGCACCTAAGCCATAGTTTATCTGAAATGATGCCAATGAGATGCAGTTCTGGAGATCAGATTTTATTGACATGCATCTCTTCTATAGCTCACTAAATCTCATTTAATTATCCAATAGGATTTTTACTAGCAAGTCAGAATACTTCTGAGATGGTGAGATGTAGTAAGTAGTGCTGAATTTTTAATGTTCTAAGTGCCTAAAAATCCTGTTAATAAAATATAAGAAAGCAATATGATAGTGCCTAACAAATCCATGCATTCAGTATTCCCGGCTGCAAAAAGCAATGTTCTGCTCGTGTTTCTCTCTACAACGGCAGTAACAAAATGCTACAGTGAGGGCTTGTATTATTAATGTAAAACAGTATGAATATTACAGTGAACAAACTATCATATTATAAATAACAATACCCATTCTTCATTCATAAATTAACAAATCACACTTTTTCTACTGTGCTTCCTTCACTTTTAGAATGCTGCTAATTTAATACATTGCTGGTTCACTAAATTCTGTCATTTGCAATAGGTCTCCCAGTTATTCGTGTGAATTAGAAGAGTTCTGTCCTTTGATTAAATCAGATCCCTCTTTGCTGATCTCTTGAATCTTTTCAGCATCTGTGATTTAAGACTTTGTTAGTCTAGTTTATTGGTCTTGCACTAGTAAATAACAGAGTGAGGGCCTTGTTCCACCTTGCACTGTGAACGACACAAGTGCTGATGGGCGTCAGTGCTAGCTCAGGTATGGAGCAGCCATATGATCAGACTAGCTGGGAAAAGGAAAGAATGCCCCCATCTCCCATTCTGGGCTTCCCCCTGCCCCTAGGGGCTCTTACAGCCCCCCCACCCCACTTGCTTGTGGCTACCCATACTGTCTATCTCAGGGAAGCAGGCAGGGAAGGATTAACCTGTCTTGCCTGCCATTGCTGCTGCTGGGCTGCTGCTCTTTGGGCTGAGCCTGGCACAGAGCAGGAGTGGCAGGCAGTGGCCATTCAGACAAGTTAATCCTTTCCTGAGTGCTTCACTGGGACAGACAGCTCAGGTACCCACAGGTAAGTGGAGGGGGAGGTGTTTACACTAAGGTGTAGCCTAGAGTGGCTACTCTTTAGTGTAACACAAGCTGGGTAACATGGATCAGAGAGAATCCTTCCCTGGAGTGGCATAATTTTGAGCCACATAATAAGTGCTTAAAACTAATTTCAGATGTTAATGTGCAGACAATCCAGATATTGAGAGTTCCAGGAGCCACCCAAAATTACTGTGCAACAAGGCCCTGGTCTCCTGAAACAGTAGTCTATTTAAAGAGATCTGATTTTTCTTAATGAATTTATGCCTACCATTCCCTCAGTCAGCATTTACAAATAATTTTGGAGGCAATATTATCAGCTGGAAAGAGCAGGAGATAAGAAGTTGGTTGTCCTCCATTCTAGCATGTATTCTGCCATTAACTTGTGTGTTACTCTAGATAACATTGTCAAACTGATGGCTGCAGTTAGGCATTTTTAAGTGGCCTGGCTTTTAAGACATGTGGTTCCCACAGCTGACATTCACTTCACTAAGAACACACCTCTGAAAATCAGCTCACTTATCTAGCTGCCTAAGGGTACAGACAGGCCTAACAACTGTACTGGTATCAGTTACCAATATAAACTGTTGCAATGCAACAGCTACTTCTGCACGAGCCTGTAGCAACACAAGTGTAGCAGAACTTCTCAAACTGTAACCCTGTTTCATTCAGGGTCTATGTCGGACCAATTTAGCTCACTTGCTACAGAATTGTGCAGAGGTAACAGTTGCATCATTACAGCTCCCCTTCCCCTTTTAAAGAAGCTAAAGAGTCAGTATCCTTAATAAAGTTATTCATGTCTGCATTTGAAAATGCTAATGTTAGCTTCTCTGTGTTTCGGTTTCTATATTTCTATAATATGGGGAAAGCACTTTGAAAGCATTTGAAAAGCATGATATACAATACTAAATATTATTGTTTTGCCCATAGCTAAATTGCTTGTAATCTTAATTTAATGCCTAATTACTGTTGGTCACTGGTAATCGGGTACAAGAGACCAGAAACATCATTCAATGGATTCGGTACATGCAAAGCTCCAGAAATTCAAAAGGAAAGAGACTAAGTTATGTGATGTCCCCAGTTGCGTTTTGCTATGCGACTCGGCTGCCATATACATTGCATCACTGGATTCCTATGTTTCCTATATATGTTCCTATACTTATGATCAAGGGTAAAGGCCACCCTCTTTGTGTATATTTCTGTGTGGTGTCTATAGCGGTGGTGCTTTGGCTCATGATGTGTGGTCCCTTTTATGCTACAGTAGCAGGCTCACCTTTCAGAGCTTGGGTTGAGTCCCAGGCTTGAGATCCTGCTGTTCTGATTGGTGGAGCCCATCCACCAATCAGGAGGCAGCAAGGGAAATAAAGTCATGCCCCTTTCCTGAGGGGAGGAGGGAGAAGATTTTCTCCGGACCTGACTGAAGACTGCAACACTGTCAGGTCTGGAAGACTTCAGGGGCAGAGCCCTGGACAGAGAAGAGAGATGAGCGGGACTTAGAAGAGCTGATGAGAGCTGCTCAGCAGGGTGAAGCAGTAGCCCAGGAAGAGCCCCTGAAGACTTCTGTCAGCAGGGAGAAGCGGATGGCTCCAGCAGTTAGGCTTTCAATGCACAGCACAGCGCACGGAGTCCAGACCCTGGGAGCTGCGTGAGGCGGCTTGGGTCTGCAACCTCTGCCATGCAGCCAGAAATACTGTGCACAGGCCAGTGCATGGAGCAGGATCTTTGGAGCCCCTTGAGCGGCTCAGGTCCACAACCCCGAGCACAAGGCTGGGAGCTTGGTGCAGGAGGTGCTGCACAGAGGGTGGGAGACCCTGGGAGCTGCTCAAGGTGGCTCAGGACAGCAGCTCAGTGCATACGATGCTGCCCAGAGGGTCCAGGAGCAGAACAAACCCTGGTGCTGCACAAGGCTGTCCAGGCCTTCAACCACTAACACAAGGCGAAGCGCCCACTACATGCAGTGATGCATGTGGCCCTAAGCCAGGCCGGTGGTAGCAGAGTCGGGTGGCAGGAAAGCCCCGTGGGAAGCAGAGCTTGACCTGGAGAATGGGAGGCAACCCTCCAGGACTGTGGAGTGGTAAGTTGCCCTGGAGAGAGCGTCCCAACAGGGGAGGGACCCCCCAGGGTTGCGAAGGGGCACCATGTAGGCCACTCTTAGGTGATAGCAGGGGAGCTTAGGAGTCTCTGGGGTCTCCCTCTCCTTTTCTTTCCTCCCACCTCCTTTCCTGTAGTGGTACCTTGGGAGTGGGGCACCTGCCCTGGAGGGCACCCACATAGTCTAAGGATTGCTGGTTATACTGGTAGACAGTGCCTTATAGTTTATGTGAATAAGTTGATGTAGTAGTATTATATTAATAGTTATAAGGTTGCCCAATCAATATCCTTTGTTTTGGGTTATTCTATGGTTCATCTGTATTTTTAAATAATAAGTGTGTGTGTGTGTGTGTGTGTGTGTGTGTGTGTAGTATAGCATTTATTGTTTTGTAAATTTGTACGTATATATAATTTATGTCCTTACCCTTTAATTGTTTTGCTATAATAATAAATTTGTATATAGTTAAATAATTGAATGACTGGGCCAGACTCTATAGGGGACAGAGGTGGCTGCTGGGCTGTTCTGTCCCTCTGCAGCACACCACCCTGCCAATGATTCTCTCCATTGGAGAGGGGAGTACAAACCCATGTACACCTGGGCGACACTACCATAGTACAAAAAGTAAATGACTAATCAGGAGACATGTGGGCCTGCAGTGATATGGATCATGTGTGTATCTAAATTGATTGATAGAAACAGACTGTCCCTAACAAGTGCAGTGGGTTAGTCCAGTTGGAAAAAAATCAAGCAGAATTGGTTCTGGCAGACAGAAAAGAGAGTTTGAAAAAGAAGAGAAGTGGATCCAGCCATTCTGGACTAACTCTTTCTCCTAGGGAAGAATCCCTATGGGACAAATGTTAGTTTCACATAAGAAGAGAAATGAGTACTGTAGACTCTGCCTTACAATTCAGCTGTTTTGTCTCACAATGTACAATATCACCCTGCTAACTGTCTGAAATGTCCCTGTCACTCTCAACTGCAGAGGGGGCCAATTAATGTTTTGTTTTGCTCCTTACAAGGCCATTCATATTACGGCTGTGTGAAATTTCAGTCCCCGATTCAACTTGGTGGAGATTTGACCTGATTTGGTGGCCAAATTTTCAAATGTGAATTGAATCGGAGATCCCTTTAATCTCTCCAAATCGATTTGGAACCCTCCGAATTGATTTGGAAAGATCCAGCAATTTGGACATAGAGACCACTTTAAATGTTTTTTCTACTTATCTCTAGGTAGCAGGGGCTCATGAACATTGCGATGCTGGGGCACATGGAGCATCCCACAGAAGCATGGGGGGCTCCCCAGTGTGCTGTGCAGCAGACCCAGAAATGAGTCAGAAGTACTTCTGGTCCATTTCCAGGTCCACCAGGGAGCATGCTGGTCCCCCCCCTCCGCCCCCTGGCTCAGCAACTGGTACCTCTTGGTCTGGGGGGGCACCCAGGGTTCCCTGTGGCTGATCACTGAGCTTGGGAGGTGCAGGGGGGGGCCAAGGCGCTCCACAGCAGACCCAGAAGTGGACTGCAAGTACCTCCGGTCCACTTCCAGGTTCACCGCTGAGCATGTGGAGGGGCCCCCACACTCCTGTGAGATGCTCCATGTGCCCCAGCACCACAGCATTCACAAACCATGCCTGCTACCTCAAGGTATGTAGAAAAAACATGTAAAGCTGCGCCTATGTCTGAATTGCTGATTCTCCAAATCACCATTGAATCTTCAGATTCAGATTTGGACAAATTGAATCAGGGACAGTGATCTGAATCAACACATCGAATCAGGGACAGTGATCTGAATCAATTAATTGGATCCAGTTGGGGCTGAATCTGAATCGAATAGGGCCTGCTTCATGCACCCTTAATTCATATCCCTTTAATTAACATTGAATTTTCTGTTGACTCGATAGCATGTGTTCTAATAATATTGCTGGGGCCTACTGCATCACAATCCCAAATCCCCCAAATATGTTCTCCCTAATTCACTTTTTCCCCCACTGAGGGCCATCATAGTATCTCAAACCCCAGGAGATAGCCACACACATGTGGGGAGATTACTGGCAATAGGGCAGGCAGGTGTTTTCCTGCTATTCAGTCTCCTTATCCTACAAGGCAAATATATTCCCAGTGTATAAGAACCCTTACTCCAAAATACAAGTATTTTAAAGCCAGTTGGGGATACCCAGCCCTCCCAAATGGATGTTTTAAAAATCCCTGCAGTATGGCCACACAGAGGCTACCTACCCAAAAGGTCACACAGGGGCTATCCCTTGCAGGAGGCGAGTGGTTTTCTTTCCTATGAAGTTGGTATTTTCTTGTCTCATATTAGTTGCTCATTGCTAGGTGATGGGAATTTTTTCACCAGCTAAGAGCTGTTCTCCCTGTAAAAGCAGTCATTCTTTGCACTTGTTCTACAAAGCAAGATTTCTGGGGAATACATATGAGCATTAGGGGAGATCTAGTCTATGCGTTGACACAGTAAGTTCTATGATGTGGAGCTCTGAGTTCACCTCGGAATAGTTCGTAGAAGAGCTCTGGCCAGTTCCTATTCATCATTTCATGAGGTTCAGCACAGCTTTTAGGAACCGCCTGCCTGCACTTTTTTTTTCAGTCAAACTATGGAAATCCCTGTGAAGCAAAGAGTGTAGGGCAATAAAAGAAACCGACTTTGAGAGTGTAAGCTCCTAAAAGCAAAATGGAGACCATATATTTAGCATATAGTTTTTCCATGGTTCACAGAATGTACTGTATTCTGTATATACATCTGTATAGTACATACTGGGTGCATCTACATGTGACGCTACATCACCATAGCAATGTGCTATGGTGACGTAGCATCTGCAGGCAAGAACTGTGATGCTGCAGCTACAGCACCGTAGCAATGCACTTTATAGCAACACATGTAGAAGTGCCGCCCCCTTCCTCCCCATTGGTGCAGTTTTACTGTGCCATCATTTAATACTTGCTTTAGGAAGTACTAAATGATGGCACACAATTATTTTAGCAGCTATGATGCCATAGCAGTGTGCTATAGCAAGATATCTCATCGCTACAGTGATGTAGCATCAGCATCATGGTTTGTGCCCACTGGTGCTATGTCGCCCTTCATCGCTGTAGTGTGTCGCTATGGCAATGTAGCATCACGTGTAGACATGCCCACTATATATTTAACACAGTACATACATTAGTAGTTGTAAATGTATTTCACATAAAATGTGGCAGATATGTTAAATAGGTGGCATAGTGCTGTGTTTCAGACAGTGTGCAGTGTTGTTAAATATGCATTTAAACAAAAAAACCCAAAACCCAGACTACCAGTAAACCCCTGCCCTCACTTAAGTGATCTGCAGTTGAGCAGTTGAAGTGATCTGCAGTGAAGTCAGTGGGTTAGCACCAGGTATAATTCAGGATAGCGTTTGGCAGCATTGCCATTACACTTTAAGCATTTTAGCATGTGTGATATATCTTATTAAACCTTAAAAAGTATTCCCATGGGAGGTGATTTACCTTAATCTTCCTCACTGTTCCCCATTTTTTTAAGCTGTAGCACAAAGAGGGGATTGGGGTATTTTTTTTTTTTGGTTGCATCCATTCCAGTTGCTGCTGTTAAACAGCTGCTTGGAGGGACTGTTTCTCTCATCGGGGTTTAGTTATCTCCCAAATGAATAATGTCCCTCTTTGCCTCTCCAGCAGCTGGCGTCCAGCTGATGTGTGAGCAAGATGCTGACAGTTATTGGGAAAACATTTGGAGTGGAGGCAGCTGCCAGAAAGCAGAAGTTGCTGTTAGCAGAGCAGGGCAGGGAATATCTCAGATTAAACCTCTCCCTGGCCTGTTCACATTTAAGTTAACTCCTGATAAAAAAAAAGAAAAAAAATGTGCAGCCTGATTCTAAATTGTCATTAATGAATTAAGCCTGAGCTAAAGTTAAATTTGATGAGGGCATGGCTATATTTTTTTCCCCCATGTTGATCATGTTTTGCTTCTATCTTCAATCACCTCCTTTATGCCTGGGTTTTTATTGAGGTCTGCTTCAAGGGAAAATGCATAATGGGAGTGATGGGCAAAAATCAGCTCTGTAGCGCATATACAACCCCATGGATGTCTGCTGTCCATCGAACTCAGGGCTGCCCAACTGGCGGGCCGCGTACAGCTGCCAAACAATTAGCATGTGGCCCATGGGCTCCCACCAAGCCACCATTCCTCCCCCCCATTGCTCCTGCCACAACAGTGGGTATTTTCGGGTCCCTCTCCCTCCCCAAGCTCTTTCCTGCTTCCATCTCTGGGAAAAGGGCAAAGCAGCAGAAAGGAGCTGGAGTGCCTGAAGTGCTCATGTGGAGTGAGAGGGTGCCAGGTTGCTTGTGCAACAAAGGAAGGAGCTAACATGCCCACATTTCAAGTGGGTGGCATACGCAGCTAGGAGGGGGCACTGCATGCACAGTGGAGGGAACTTAAGATGCCTGTACTGCAAGGGGTGTGGGGGGAAGCTTATGCCACTGGGCTGTCTGCTGTGCGCATGGTGGGGAAGAAAGGGGTGCCGGCTTGCCCTCACAACAGGGGGAATCTGGAAGGGGGACCCTGGATCAGCAGCTCACCCCTCATGCAGCTCCTGAGTCTGTGAGCCACATTGCATGTGTTCCCCAGTTCCCAGGTAAATGGACAGCTCTGGCACTTCTAAAAGACTCAGACCTCATAGTTCACCAGTGCTTAGTCAGTCACTGCAACCCTCCTTCTTGAAAATGGCCTACATTTTAAAAATGGTGTAGTGACAAGATCATGATCTTTATTACTGAGTTCCAGACTAAATTTGTTCAGTTTACAATCAGAATGTTTGACACCAAATTTTGGAGACTGTTACTGTACAGTTTGGGGAACATGTAACCAAATCTATTTCTGAACAGCACCTTGAGGCCGCCTCCTAGCTATTCCAAGTTATGATGACTGTAGTGATCCCTGCAATGGCTGTTATCCCACTTTCATTGCTAGTGGGCCACCCTTTCTGCTGTTTCTGGGTTCCTTTATGCTGAAAGCATCCTCACTTACTTGGTTAAGTCCTGCTTACCTACTTCACACAGCCAGATGTTTCACAGAGACCAAATCCCAGTGACTTTACTCACATAAATAGTCCTGTTGACATCACCAGGATTCTTCTGTAAAGCGAGACAGTATTTGCCTTTTTCTGTTTAAAAATAAAAAATGTGATTTTGGTTGAAAGGAGACTTCCTTTGAATATTTTCCATTTTACCCCAAATTTTAATATAACAAAAAGGTTGTTAACATTGTGTAACATTATGAAAGATGTAATAATGAATGTAAAACTGAAAATAGCAAAGCTTTCCAATTGGTTGTTGATGATGTCGTGACTGTATCATTAATGCTCTGGTAATTCATAAACAGGACATGTTCTTTATTTTTAAAAATGCCATTTTATATTAATTCTAAGAGGCCTGAGGCACTGCATTATTTAGGGATGGGGTTTTTTTGCACTTCTCAGGTAGTTTAATTTACTTATGTTTTGGACTTGTGCCTCAGAACATTGCCTGAAGGCTCAATTAATCTTCTAACAATGCACAGCTTGGTATATCTTATTGCTTAATTTTACATTTTCCATCTTTTGTTTGAGTATTGAGAAGGGGATTTAGAGGAGAGCCTTAGTCAAAACAGGATGGTTTGAAAACTGATTCAAGTATCTTAAAAGTTAAAGGAGGCTAGGAAAAGTCCCCTGTGAAATTTAAATGATTGTACAAAGAAAGAGAGCCCATCCTTCTTCCAGAGTTTGGCCCAAGAACTCATTGCTCACATGACCAGATGGGCGAGTACTGAAGAGGTCAGAGATGGGCAGCTGTTCTTTTGCACAACTTCTTCAAAGTCCCAGAAGTAATGAGAAAGTAACAAGAAAGAAGCTAAAGACTTAATTTTGGATATAGAAATAATTTTGACTGTCACCAAGTGGCTTGCTCATAGTGGGATGTGGAAAAGAGCTTAAAAGGCATTCTGACAGCATGACCTATTATTGAATGTTATTTTTTTCATGCTCATGAAGCTCTGTGAAGTTCTCAGTGAGTAGCTGAAGGACCAGGAAGCAAGCCAGAGCTATTGATATGTCCCAGTTCTGGTTATAGACATAGGAAGTCTCATTAAAGCATTAAATTTTCCACCAGGATTCACTGCTTACTGCAGTGAAATTTTAATGGTGGTCTTTTCAACTCTGATTTTCTTCTGGTTCCTAGAGCAGTAAGGCATCTTCAACTAGCAGACCTATTGCTACTGCTCCATCAATGTTTAACTATGGGTACAACAACAACACCAACAAAAACACCAACTCCAAAACCATTTCTGGAATTGGCCTTTGGAAGTTTACTTCCCAAATTCTAGCCCCCCCCCCCCCCCGATAGCTAAGAGCTGCAATTAAAAATATTAAAACACAGATTTTGCTAAAGATAGCCAAAGAAGTAGGGATTTGGATTTGATTTCCTACTTTAAGGAAAAGTTATGGGTATTTTGGATCCAGGGTTTTAATTTAAGCTAGTCTCTAAAATGTGGTCTTACTATTTAAAACATAGAACTAAAGCACGTTGGAGTAAACTGAAAAACGGTTCATTCTGTGCCAACCAAAATAAGTACCTTGCATTGTACTGACAGAGCATTAGCACCAGGGGCAATGTGTAGGGGGTGTATGCGCACTCCCTGTGCGTGGCAGTGTACTCCCTGCTACCAACAGTGGCAGTGCCACCAACAGTGTTACTGCCTGCTACCCTGCTGCCAACACCACTGGCAGCATCTGTGGGAAGTCCCTGATTGCCACTGCCAGCGGTGCCTGCGGGTGGTCGCTGACCCATGGTCAGCACTCATCACCCCCCTCTCTCCCTCCTGCCCTGCCGCCAACAGTGCCAGTGGCATCTGCAGAAGCTCCCTGCTCACCACCTCCATGCTCCTGCTGTCGCTGGTGCAGCCATGCCCACCCAGCTGCTCGGGGCACATGCCGTTCATGGTTAGCACATTTAAAAGTTTTCTTATAAGCCAGTACTTCCCAAACTTTTCCTCAGCATGGTCCCTCACTCCCCACCTACAGCCCCCTGTCCCTACCAGTGCCCCTTACACCCCATCCACAGCCTGTGGCCCTGCCAGTGCTCCTCACTCCCAACCCCTGAACAGCCCCCTGCCCTCCCTGTAGCACTTAAGCCACAGCTGCTGCCCAGGGGAGGCAACAGTTGCTGCAGCCAGAGCAGACCATGGAGCCCAGGTCCCCTTCCCTCCCCCATGGGGAGAGGAATGCAGGGGAGTGGGGGAGGATGCGGGCTGCCCACTGTGGACCTAGGGCTCCCTGCCCTGCTGCCCTCCTCTTGGGGGTCTCCGCAGCCCAGTGGGCAGGACCAGGTGTAGGAGGGAGTGCCATACCGCTATAGTCACCAAGTTGAGGTGCCCCCTGTCTGCCCAGTACCAGTATGGCAGAACTCCATACCACCGCCCCTGCTGCACCTCACCTTGCCTGTGTGCACACACATGCACGTGGTGCCCTTTGCCCCTGATCACCCTCCCTGGCTCCCCCCAACCCTAAGCACCCCATTGCAGGCTGGAACTCTGCTAGTCTACAAAGGGCAACCTGCATTTTCCTGCATTTTTCTCCTTTAAAGGAGGAAGTACGTTGGGAAAATAGTATTTTCTGTGAAGGAGCCAAGCCCTTTCCTTCCTGGTTCAATAGGGCACAGTTACTTGTTCATGTCTCTTCCCCCTTGGTGTCACGCACTTGCTAGTCCCACCCATGTTGATTCTTTGTGTGTCCTTTTTCATCTTTATTGCATTTTCTAATCTAGCTTCTGGTGTTTCTGACTAGTTTCTGCTTCTCTTTTGCACTGAATTTTTCAAGATTTCAGAACTCTGAGGGATGGAAAGTGATTTGCACCAAAAAGGCACGCAGTTTGAGAAGACTCCTCTTCATCATATGTACTTGCTTCCTGGTGGTTGTAGGCCCCACATTCTTGTGTCTTATTTTGTTCAAGATGTTCTGGGGTTGTAGTTATTTCTTTTGTTCAAGATACTCTGGGGTTGCAGTTATTTCTTTGGCAGCCTCTCCTTTCCTGCCTAAGAGGCTCTGTAGCCTGGCAGTGCAGTAGGGTAGAGTCTAACCCTCCTCTGTGCTCACCAGAACATGGTTTCCTGTCCCTTGTACTTCAGTTTGAGAACTATTGAACAATGAACCTGAGCTGATCTATTATGCAGAATTTAGATAGGACTGCATCATTTACTCTGCCTTCTTATTTCCATCTCTTACGCTGTGATCTCTCACTTCCTCAGTCTCTCAAAGAAAACCATTTGATCTACCTTCCATCTGATAGAATCAAGATTAGATTAGACAGTGTGGAGTGTGGATTTTCTTAATTCTTTTGTGTTCCTAGATAGACGAGTCATCTTTAGTTTTAATGACACACAAAAAGGAAGCAAAGGAGCAGGTCATCGCTTAGAACCTAGAACATTTAGCAGCCCAGTGGAAGCATTGAACCCAAAGGGTTCCTTGTTCCAGCGAGTTAATTATTCCTTTCTGGGGATGTTTCCCTGCCTGGTGGTTGCTTTCCACCTGGAAGGCTTAGCAGAAGTCAAGCAGTTAAAAATTCCAGGTTTGCATTCACTTGCTGTTTCTCAGCATGGTGTTACCACTTGTCTTGCCTCATTGACATTGGGAAGGTCCATAAATCAACTGCGCATTAGCAAGCATTGCCCTCCGGGCACGTATTACACATTTCACTGATTGAGGAAAATGCCACCTTTGCTGCCAAGCGCATTAAGGAGCCCATCTGAGTTTATGAAGATTGCACAGCGTTTCTAAAGCCTCTGCATCATAACAAGAGGAGGGGATACTTGTTGCTACATCTAGATTAATAGCAAGTGCCCAAGGCCAACAAGTAAAATAGAAAGCTTAAAACAATAAGCAGTTCCAGATTTTCACTGCAGTGTGTGTTGCCGCAGTCTGGCCCAGAGTCACCATCTCAGAGTTCCCAGCCAGAGTGTCGTAAATATAAATAGGAGCTATAAACCCTAAAGATTTCCAGTTTTGTACATTCGAAGGATAGAAATTATAGTCTCATGCAAGGAAAATGTTCAAGGGCAGTGAGGTAATGGGACCTGGATATGGAACCTATTTCTCTTAAGAACTTTCATGTAATTTGGAAATTTTCCTAATGCTCTTGATGCTACCTTTTATTAAAATATAAATTTTCCCCATGTCTGCAGAGAGTCCCTCTAGTACAGTGGTTCTCAATCTTTTTGATGCAAGGCACCCCTCATTGCACTCAAAAGACTCCTCCATGACTTTGTGAATTGAGTAGTACCCACTTTCAAAAACTAATTTATATATTACAGCATGAATGACGTGTGCCCCCCGAGGCCCCGAGCAGCATCGCCAGCCCTTTTCTCAGGGAGTGCACTGCCAATCACAAGGGGTGCACATGCACCCCCTGCATGTCACCAATGTAGTACAGTGCTTAGTTTCTTGCAGAGGGGCCTGAGCCTGGAGGCTTTTACTGCTCATCTCCTCACACCGCTTGGCACCCTTCAGAGGATCTGGTGGTACTCCATGGCACCATAGATGAGAATTACTGCTCTAATGCATTAGTTCTCAACCTTTTTAGAATCAAGGCACACCTCGTTAGACTTGACACACCCTTTGAAACATGCCATCTCTTTCACTTGTGTTTTGAGTACAGAAAAATAATAGAATAATTTTTCTGTTGCAGAGAACTCAAAAAGATCACAGCAGGTCAGAATGTTTTCAACACTATTGATTCCTACTTGAAAGCTCTAAGTTTAATTTGAGTCATATTTGCACACCCAACAGTGCTAACATTGTATGGCATCCTCCACCACCCTTGTAAGGATCTCAAAGCACCCCAGGGTGTCACAACACCTTGTTGGGAATCACTGCTCTAGTGCCTTCAGAAACAAACTGCTTACTGAGCATTGTTTTGGGTAAGCTTTCCAATTGCTGTTTCCAGATATTTTGAATTGATCCTAAGATACAATATACAAAGTGTCACTTACTGGTAGATTCATACTAAAGCTCATCTATCAGTTCAACCAGAAAAGACGTCTCCTCTCTGACTTGGTTAACACTTCTCCCTTAAAATTGTAAAGACCCCAGTACAAATCTTAGTTCTGATAATGTGCTGGATTCCTACCACTGCCTGGAGGACACTATTAATTTGGTTAACTGCTTTGTGATATCTGTTCCTACTTGGTTTTTAATACATGGAAGTGTCCAATACGTGCTCTGCTCTCTATGTGGTAAATTGATTCAAAGTGAATGTGTTTAATATATGCATGTGTGTCACATCACTTGAAATCCTGAATGATCTACTGATCTATTTTGCTTCCTTTCTGTAGCTATTCCATTCCACCATTAACAAATCATCTTTTGCTTCTTTATCTGCTTAGCACATTGCCACTAGTGTCGCCAGCTGTGACCAAAAAACCCCCCAAACTGGGGAGAATTCCCCTCTCAGAGAATATATGATGGTTAGCAGCAGTTGTTAGTTGTTCCCATGCATGTCAGACTGGAATGGAAACTAGCAAATCCAAGTAGAGTGTTTCTAAGTTCCTATGCTTGAGGCTACATAGGATTTTTTATTTTTAAACACTGGGTTTATTGGGGGTTGGATTGTGTGTGTGCAGGGAGGGGTTTTTATTTAATTTAATTTTATTTCATTTTACTTTTTTTGTAATATAATTGAGACAGTACTGCAGGCTTGAGAAGTGCAATGTATATGAAGGAAAGCAAAAGGGAAGGATTGGGGGGGAAAAGGCAGGGGAGGAATGTTGATGATTATTTAAAAAATTTACTCTAATTATGTCTTGTAGATCTTTCAAGCCCGACTTTGTTCTGATTCGACAACACGCTTACAGCATGGCCCTTGGAGAAGACTTCCGCAACCTCATCATTGGCTTTCAGTATGGTGGAGTTCATAGTGTCAACTCCCTATACTCCATTTACAACTTCTGCAGCAAGCCCTGGGTGGTAAGTGCTGACCCAGAATTATTTCTCTGGCAGGATGCTTAGTGTACATGTCATTTTAAGAGGGAAAGCTGGATGAGAAGCAGCTTTGAGGTGGCAAAGGGGGATGACTTGGAGACTCACTGGACTGGAGGAGGGCTGGGCTTGAGCCATGTAAGCCCAGAGCCTGAGATGATCAGGGAATCTAGCCCTGAGAGCCACAAGGAAGGGAGCTCTTTGCAGCAAGGCTCCTAAACGACCAAGGAAGTAAGTTAAGCAACTCTGTGGGCCTGGGAACAAGGCAATATTCCCCGAGGCAGAAAGAAAAGGGTTTTATGCTGGCCAGTGTCTTTTATTTTCTGTTGGTACTCTTGTTTGAGTTACATGCCTTGAGCCCTGCTGGAGGCAAGCTCGAGGCACTCTGTGAGCCAGTAGCCCATAGAGGGGCTGAATATGAAACAGGGCCCAGCAAGGAGTGCAGGAACTCAGAGAGAGAGAGAGGGGGGCCTAGCAGGGAGTGAGGAGCCCAGGCTGAGGGTGGGACCAGGAGGTCCAGGAGCCAGAGAGTGACTGATCATGGGAACGGAGGGTCCACCAGCCCGGAGGGCTGAGCAGAGAGGACCAGAGGGTCCACGAGCCTAGAGGGTGGGATCAGAGGATCTTTGAGCCCAGATTGACTGAGGGTCCAGGAGCCCAGAGAGAACCTGAGAGTGGGGCCCGAAGGTCCATGAGCAAAGAGAAACACTGAGAGGGGGACCAGAGGGTCTACAAGCCCAGAGAGAGGGCTAAGCAACCCAGGGGGTCTGAGAGCCCAGAGGGGTCTGAGTGACCCAGAGGGCTGAGTGACAGACCAGGGGGTCCAAGATCCCAGGGAGGGACTGAGTATGAGACCAGAAGGTTGAAGAGCCTAGGGAGGGACTAAGTGTGAAAGAAACATCAGGACAATAACACCTGCAAGGCTTAAGGTGTGGTGTTGGGGTGGACAGAACTACACAATTGGGCTTTAAGGTTACAGTGCCCTGGAGGGACTTAAAGAGGCTGAGGGGGCCCATTTATCTCAAGTACTGAGTGGAGATTAGGGGTGCCTGGGAGGGACCAGTTGGAGATTCTAATGGACTAAGGCTCACTCTAAGGCCTGTGGGCAGCCTTCCTTCCCTGATATTTATTAAGAACAAGGCATGGCAGGAAAGTAATGAAGGGAAGGATATCTTAGAGTTCAAGCCTGACAGGATCCATACAGTCACCAGGGGGTGTCACAGTTGCCCATGGGGCCTGGTCCTGCCACAGCCTCATTAATGCTAGAAAGGAGAAATCTGGAGCTGAGGAAGCCCCCAAATCAGCCTCCAGTGGCTGTGTCCACACGTGCATGGATGTTTGGTTCGCCAGGGACAACTAGCAGCAGTGCTTCTTGTCCCTGGTGAATGCCTACGTCATGCATGCTCTGGAGTGCAGCAAGTAGCCCCAGGAGTGGTATGGGAGGCTGGGGCCAACACTGGGCTGGCCTTAGCAACCATATCTGGGGTCCTGAGAGTCTCCCAGGGCTGCAGCAGTGGTAATTCTGCTGTGTGGAGCCTGGTTGGCAGCTGTGGTGTAGATCCGGGCAGCCCAGCTCTGCTTTTGGGTGGCACATGCTGCCCATACTTGCACTGCTCCGCCTTTTTTCTCCATGGATATTTTGACCCCTGGATATCCAGGGGTCAAAAAAACCCCTCCGTGCTGCTCCCTTGCAGCACAGAGAACAACTGAGCGTGCAGTATGTGGCGCCACAAACATCTGCATCACCACATACCTCACAGCTGCATGCATCTGGATGCGGACAGTTTGTTTATCTAATATGAGCTCTTTTGTTCAAGTTATAAACATCACTGGTGGACTCAGATCTATACTGGGAGTTCTTTGACAGCCTACCAGCATTTCTACTTTACCAACCTTCTGGGCCTAATGTTAGCTTCATCCTCCTCTTTTTTGCAATGCTTACAATGCTTCTTCAGCTTTCCTTGAATCTGTTGTCTGGATGCATAAGAAACAAGAACTTCATCTTAAAATCTGGATCTCTTTCATAGGAGCTCATACCAATACTGCTGGGTTTCTGGACTGGCAACAAAGTTTATTTGAACTTGACAGAACCAATTGCTTATTTGGTTCTAGCAAGTCTTTGGATGGTCATTTCTAAGAGAAAATGTAATTGTGTCCATAATTTTGTATTGCAGTAGCACTGGGTACTCCAGCTAAGATTAGAAACAAAAGAGAGTCTCTGCCCCGGAGATCTTTGGATTTGCAGACATAATTTGTATTTATTTATTAGATTTCTCCCACCCTATCCAAAAGGCTGAGGGCAGCTTTTGTGCCACCGGGTTTTGTTTTCATAGCTGTTTTCAATTTATGGAAACTTAATTTTCGGGGGAAAAAAGGAAGATAGAGGAAACTTTTTAAGTGAAGTATGTTAGAGAAAAATGGAGGAGGGAAAGGAGAGCATGGAATGACATGCAAGTAGGGTAGTTCATTAATTTTATGGTGAAACAAAGTTTTGTTGAGCCTAGCAAGTTTAATTGGAAATACATTGGATTCAGCAAACTTTTTCCAGCTTCAAGGCAGGGTTCTAGTGGAATCCATGGAGTATCAGGGATTCTGCAAGCTCTGGGGTGCCTGGCCGCAGATCAGAGTTATTTGGTGCATCTGCCATGGGAACCTCCTTCAGCTGTTCAGTGAAAATGACATTCTATCTACACTGAAACTGAGAAGAAGCTCAGTTTTACAAAGGAACTGCAGGGTCTTAGGAGCTTCCAGTTTGTGGGACATTTTAAAAAGGAAAAAATGGTTTGGGGTTGATGCACACCAAAACTAAAATGAGAAACAAAAACAGAATTTCTTATGAGCTGGAAACCCTTGCTCTTTGGCGGTTTCTGTGTATGAAGGACCAAACTGCCAGTCTGTATATGAGACAGCCTACAGTATAAAAACAGCTGATTCATTCATTAGCATTTGCAGACTCATGTGGCTACTTGATTATCTTTAATTCTTCCTGTTTCTTTTTTGGCTGGCTCTTACAATCACTTTGTTTCCCCAAGCTCAACCCAGCGAGAGAGGAGCCCTTCTTGAGTGAAGGTGCGCTCCAGGATTGAAGCTGTGGCTTCAAGGCAAGGGGCTTTGGGACTACAGACTTCAACTTATACTAGCTGTGTAAGAAGGTGATGGGGAGAGGGCACTCCCCAGTATCCTCACCTGAGTGTCCTTGCCAGTGCAACTCTAGAAAAATCCTTATGTTACTAGGGGTGTGCAAAATGAGCTGTATTCGATTCAGATTCAGCCTGAATTGAGGACAGCAATTCAATTAATTGATTTGGGTCACTGTCCCTGATTTGATCTGGCCAAATCTGAATCTGAAGATTCAATGCTGATTTGGAGAATCAGCAATTTGGCCTTAGACACAACTTTGAATGTTTTTTCTACATATCTCAAGGTACTAGGCATGACTTGTGAATGTTGCAATGCTGGGACGGATGGAGTGACCCACGGAGGTGGGCCACATGCTTGGTGGCAATCCCAGAAGTGGACCAGAACTGC
>NW_017729022.1:67304456-67350163 GCF_001723915.1 Gavialis gangeticus
AACTTCTGGGTCTGCTGCTGAGTGTGCTGGGGAGCCCCCTGTGGTCCTGTGGGACACCCCATCCACCCCAGCATTGCAGCATTCACAAGCTACCTGGTACCCTGAGGTACATTGAAATAACATTTAAAAATGTCAATGTCTGAATCTCCAAATCTTTCCGAATCAATTTGGAGGGCTCCAGTTCAATTGAGAGAGATTAAAGGATCTCCTGATTCAATTTGGATTCAGAGATTCGGCCACCAAATCAGGCCGAATCTCCACCAAATTGAATCAGGGACTGAAGCTTTGCACAGCCCTATATATTACCGTATTTACTTGAATGTAAGATGACCCTGCATATAAGACAACCCCCCAATAATTAGATTTTATATATGAAAAAATGATAAACTTGTTATAATTTTCCAGGCATTAAATCTAATTAATTATTGGAGGTTTGCCTTGCATTTATCCCTCTTCCATTGCTACAGCAGGAAAAATGAATCTGGTGAGGGGTCAGTTAGCCCTCTTGCCCTTGTCCCCCGCCCCCCAAAACTTCTACTTCTTCCCCTGCAGCCCCTTCCTTCCCTTACTACCAGACCCTGCTTTCCCTGAGCACATGGAAGTAAGGGGCAAATTTGAAAATACTGACTTTGAAACACATGCCTGTAGTAATTTAATTAATCTAGAATTGATGCCTATTACCTTTTTTGAAACTGCTGTATGTTTTAGTACAGGGACTCTATAAATGCACTTTTAAGTAGCACTTTTATCTATATATTTATACAAATAAATAAATTAAAAATACACATATTAGTCCAAAGCCAAAAGGGTTATGACTTATCCAGTTCATTGGGCTGGGCCCTAGCAAAGTCAACAGAATTTCAAGCTATGGTGACTGCAGCAGGGCACTAAGGGGCCTGCTACTTGAAGAGTAGGAATGGTCACCCAGGTGCCGGTTGGCGGGGCAACCAGGAGGAGCTAGGGCCTCACACCTGTTGAGTCAGCTGACTGGAAGGGGCAGGCCTAGCTCCTATATAACTCCCAGGCTGAGGCCAGGTGAGGAGGCCCCTGCCTTGCGACAAAAGGAGAAGGAGCTCTGCCCTGAGTGGAAAAAGGGAGAAGTTTGTAGGTAGGTGCAGCTGGTGATACGGGGGAGAGATGGAGCACTTGTGGGGTGGCTCAGAAGATGTTTTAGCCGTAAGGCCTAGATTTAAATTATAGTGCGGAGGCTTGTGTTTTGTGTTCGTTGTTTAAACCGGAGGACCGGGAGAGGCTATAAGGGGATGGAGGAGGCCTCATAGGGGGCCCATGGCAGTGTGAGAACCCCAGCCCCAGAGAGAGGGGCAGCAAGAAAGGTGCCAGCGAAGGCACAGCATTTGGGGTGTGCAGACCCCAGCCTTGGAGCAAAGGGGCCAGGCATGTCTACGGCCACCTGAGCCCACCTGTGGGGGGGCTTGAGACCCCGAGGAGGAGAGCTGGGGCCAGGCACGGCAATGGCCGCTTAAGCCCCAGGGCTGTGGTAACCCCAGAGCAAAGGCAAAGGGGGCAGCACGGAAAAGGCTGCAGAAGCCAGAGCACCTGTGGGGTGCGGTTCTGACAAAAGGCTGTGGAAGCCAGAGCACCTGTGGGGCGTGACTGAGAGACAAGGGCTGCAGAGAGCCTGAGCACCAGAGTGGGCGCAGAGTGTGAGATAGACCAAACAATGTCCGGTCCATCTGCGAGGCGTGGGGTGTGGTACAGGGATGGTTGGAGCCACACATAGCCCATAAGGCTGGGGTGTTTGGAACCCCGTTTTATAAACAAGGATTGGGGTAATAGGAACTGTGACCAGGAAGCCGAGAGGCAACCTCTCTTTTACTTTCAGAAGTTTAAGATGTGGCAGCTGAGAACGAGGGTGCGTTAACACAAACTTGGCATGGTAGGAGGCGCTAGGGGAGAGCACGGCAAGCCTAGGATGTTTCCCCAGCCTGGTACAGTGATCCCGTAGTTCAACACTGCTCAGTATGTCTGTGTACTCCAGATACCCCCATAAAGGATCCATGAGAATTAGCCCACCCAGTCATGACTGGTACTGGGTGTTCTTGGCAAAAGTCCTGGAATCCTCCAAAAATGAGATGCAGGGCAACCTAGTCTGGCTGCACCTCATGAAGGACAGACTCACAATAATTGTACATGACAGGCTGAGAGGAGATGGCAGAGGGATTCTGGGTGATCTGTTTGAGGCCCCATTTGGTGATGTTTACTAGACATTCAAGGCTGGTGAAAAAACAGGAATCACTGGAAATGGGAAAGAAAGGCACAGCTCATCTGTGGGGGTGAAGAGGAAGTCAAAATGTATACAATGTAGTGGCTGACTATGACTTGAAAAAGTTGATGCTGAGGAAGACTGAGTGCAGTGGGCCCCAGCAAAACTCTTCTGGGAGGGCACTGAGGTAGTTCTTTGCATAATTGTGATGGTTAAAGGTGATGGGCATGCAGGAACACTGGTGCATAGATGCACAGTGCAGTTTTTCTAATGGGAATAAAAGTGCTTTAACTGTAAAGGTGTGTTTTGGACTCTCAAGTGAACCATAGCAGTCACAAGGCAGGTCAGTAGGGGTATCATTATTATATTATATTTTGTTATATAATTATTATATATTTTTATGATATAATATAATATTAAAAACATTGCAAAAATACCCTTATCCTTGTGGTAGGTTCCCATCAGTATGTTTGTCCAGTATGGACCATGTGTTTTATAGTCATGCTCAGTGTTAGCTGCATTTAATCAACTTCATAGTTGGTTTCCATTACTGAGCACACGCTGCTTTTAGCAGCAGTTACTTAATGATAGACCACATATTTAATGAGGTTTCCTTATACACAAGGAGCATTTTTCCCATGCTGATTGGGGTAAAAAATCTTGCCTTATATTTGAGTACATATGGTATTGCGCAAGTGCCTCAAAATGCTAAACAGAGAAATCATGCTTGTACAAAGAAGGTTTCACCCCAGGCTGTTTTCTGTGTCTTTCTTCTTTGGGTCAAATACAGCATAGATCAGTAACACTTGAAAACTGTTTCCAGTGACTGGGCTTGGTGGCTTCAATCCATTTCCTAATAAAAAGATGGCTGTGTTACAGAGGCAAGCCTTTGCAGTTTGCACTGTTTTTGTTGGTTGGTTTCATCACTGATACCAAAGGTAAAATATTTCTCAAGGCCAAGATTTATTAAAATAGGGGCCTAAAGCTGGCTTCTGAATCTGTATTTAGGCACTGGCTAACGTTGCCTGAGTTTTGAAAGCATTATATACCCAGAAGCTCCCACTGACTTCAGTGCTGGTTGATCTGTGGAAGTGTCTTGAGATGCCAAAGATAATCTCTGCATTTGTGGATTAAGATGGGTTGTCAGTCCAGTTTTCAATCTGGGGGTGCTTCTGGATCCTATTCATGGAGTCTAACATAATGCTGGAGACCAAGCACATTTGTTTACATTTGAAATTGGTGTAGTGATTCCAAGTATTACTTGCTGTTCTTTAAACCTGTGCAGAATCTTGTCTGGAGGATTTTAGCACTCTGTAAATGAGGTTCTCTTAGGGTATGTCTACAACTTGGATTGCTGCTAAGAAGTATCCTCTGCCTCTTGCTCCTGCTCAGCATACACTAAGGCTAGGAACAGAAGTTGCACATAAACTGGTTTAAATAATCAGAACCTAGTTTAAACCTTTAACTGAACAAAGGTTCAGTGTACATAAGCTAGTTTCAAAATGGTTGAAACTGGTTTAAGATGCACCTGGTTGAATGCATTATCAGACTTAACTGATTTGGGTCAAACCAGTTTATGAAACTTCTGTCCCAGACCCCTTCCTGGTTCAAGTTAAATCAGAGTCCCTGAGCATCCCTGCATGGTTTCCAGCCCTAGGCTGGGCTGTGCTGTCTGCTCCAACAGAGAAGGGTTGTGAAGAATAGGGAAACAGGGACTGCCCTGCCCCAGGCAAACCACAGCTGGGATCGGGGGGGGGGGGCGTTAAACCCCGCTTCCTCTGGTTAAACCACCACTTCTCTGAGTACAGCGCTGCCCTGCCCTGCAAAACTTACTGAACGTTACTGCTGGCTGTGACTATAGACTACAAATCCCAGAGGGACCTGGAAGCAGAAAGAGGAAGTGAAGAACAACCCTGCAGAGTCCTACTTCTGTGATTCTGGACTGCAAATCCCAGAGACCTTGGGGGCAGCAGGAAGAGGTGGTGAATACACAGCCCATGCTGGCCATATTCCAGAGAGTGGTCATGTTGTGCCCCCCAGGCTTCTGGCCTGAGCCACAACAGGCATGTGGCTGTATTTCCTGAATCAAAAATGAATGCATGTCCAGTTGTTTCTCAGTTTTTTCTCTGCAGCTAAGACTAACCTGCAAAGACTGAATTGATTTAGCCTCGGGCTCTTTGACTGTCTGTACTTAGCTAAAATGACAGAGCTGAGGCAGTTTAGCCACTTTAGAGTAGCCCTGAGCACATACCAAAGAGCACAACCAAGATAGAGAGGATGAGAGTGGTGCTGGGTTATATATCCTCAAGGCTGCTCTAGGGTAGCTACACAGCCTCATTCACAATCCCTAGTTTTGAATGCCAAGGGCTGTTAAGGAAGGTATTTTCAATGCAAGGGCCTTCTCTTTGTAAATGGCTTCCAGTGTTGTTCCAACAAAGCATGCATGTGTTAATCTTTGGGCCCAGGTGGAAAGCGTCTATGTTTACACTGGATCTTGCTGAGGAAGGTGGTGATGTGATGTATTGGTGCTATTAGTTTGATTTTTTTAGTTGACAAATAACTTGTTTTTTATCATTCTGTTTGTGTCTGTGTCTAGGGGCTTAGTGATAGAAGCAGTAGGCATATTTTTAGAGGTCTAAAAGAAAAGAAAATAAACACGCCAATGCTTTTATGAAAATGAAGCAGGCTGGCAGGACAGTGTGGGAGAAATTGGCTCTGGCCAGTGTCTCTGCTGTAGCTATTCTGGGCCTGATTCTGCTTTGCTTTACTCATAGTGAATACTGCCTTGTGCAACCCAGCAGCCCCAGAAAAGTTACAGCAACCAACTAAAATAATCTATACAAGTTTTTCTTAAACTACTCAAACTGGTATAGCAGTTAACTTAATCTACGATCTCAAGTTGACGTTTGAGTTGGGGTTTGGCCCCACTAGCAGCTTTATCAATGTAAGCTGGCACAGGCATGCATTTCAGAAATGCCTTTGATTCCCTGGAAATGTAATCAGAAAGTTTTGTGGTAGCTATAAAACAAGAGCTAGACACATCAATGGCTTTTTTGGGGGACAAACAATATTTTTTTTTCCCCATGTGTGTTATATTTTGATTTGTAAAATGAGCATCCTGAAAGCAGGGGAGTGTTTGACAAAGATTACTGGAAACTTTCTGGACGTGCATAATTGTAGGGGAGTGTGAAACGTGAAATGAGATAACCTTGGGAAATGAGCTGTTTCACCTGGCTTGAATTTTCAAAAACAGTCCAATTCCATGAGGAACATGAAAGATTTTGTGGCGTGTTTCCCCCTCAACAGTCTATAACAAGGTTTCCCTAGTAAAGGTAAAAATGGTCAAGTGAGTACAAGATCATGCTCACTCAAACACATGTTCTTTTGTGAGAGAGATTACTGAATTTTTCAGAAACCTGAGTGATAGAAAACAATTTTCAGCAAAAAGGCATGCAGTTTGAAATGTGTGCTTCTTACACCCCTTGAATTTCAGGTTCTGAGAGTTCCAGAAAAGTTGTGCTATAACCACGACGGGCATTAGCCAGTACTGTTACAAACATTACATATGAAATATTGTAGGTCTCAAGATAGTGACTTGCAGTAATGGCCTTAAGTGAGTAGTGAGATGCCTTTCATTTCTTCAGGGTGTGGAGTATTAGAGATCTCTTAAGCTACAATGTTCTAATGCAATTAACAGCACATTCTCATTGTCTTTCACAGGATTTTGGTTCCTAAGTTGCTTAAGGACTTTCCTTCGCCTTAAGATGCACTGAGTGCCCCTTGTTCTGTTTTAAATTCTTCTGCTCTGATGTAGAAGAGCCCACCAGCTTATATGACTGTGTAGGGTATGTGAGAACCCAGATCCCACCTCTCATACTCACCATGAGGAGCTATGTGGTCTCTATATGGAATCATTGAAATCAATGGAGCTCCAGCATTGTATTGCTGGAAGTGCCTTAGCAGAATGGCCTTTTGGATGAATGAAATGAGAGGGTTATATCTAGCCAAACTGCTGATGATATTTCTACAAACTTAGGACATGCATATGAGGAGGCTGCTTCTTCTCTAGAGGTCATGTATCTAAACAGAAACATGCAATTTGCTGTATTGGGTCTGCTTTTCAGAGTCTCTTGTCCAGTCCCTGCCTCCAACAGGTATGACAGTGGCTGTTGGGGCTGTTATCAAAGCTGGTCCCTTTTTCAGTCTTGACATGTCTATATGAGTGAGGCCAGAAAATGGGCCAGACTTACCTACACATCTTTGTGCCATACCTGTTGTTGTAGCTGTGACTAATACCTCTGCTTGAGAGAGAAGGCAAACTAGTAAGCATATATACCACATGTCAACCAGACAATTATTCAACACTTCTAGATGCTTTGTGTATATTCCTTTGTTGGGGTAATACAGAGATAGTTTCTCTGTCACTGCCTTTGTAAGGCCACTTTTGCTGTGTGTATGCAGTGTGGTACATGTGCATCTCTTGGCCTCTGTGTTTATGTTCCTCTCTGTGTCTCCATCTCACTGTTTAACTTTTAAGTTCTGTTTGCTCACTTTGCTAGTCAAAACAGGGTTTTGTTTTCCTTTGTTGGGATGTGCAGGGTTAGTGAAAGTAGTTAAGAGAAGAAAGCTGTCCTCTCCTCTACATCAACACCTTCACTGCCAACAATAATTATATTCTAGACATGGAGTTTTTCTCTTATCTGCGGATGCATGGAGAGGGGGTGGTTGTTTTAGAGATGAGATATGCCAGTGATAGACGATTTCTGGATTTTCTCAAATGCTAGATGTTATCCCAGGAGATTAGGGAAGGGATTTGTCTACAGATCTAAGGGCAGCTGCCCATTCAGCACGTGGCCTGTATCTACCACCCGCCCTGTAGGCTGTTTTTACACATTGGCTTCATTTTTCAGGCAAGAATTGCCCTTTAATTCCCAAAGTGTTTGTTCTGCTCTGCTAAGAAATTAAAGATTACATTTAAAGAAACAGAAATGCATTTGCTAGGTTGGCCCAGTAATTGCAATGGTGTGAGAAGAACCCAGATGAAGGCACCACATAAAATGTTCTCAGCAGACCTCAAATTATCTTGAACTTAGTTCTACAGTTTATAAACCTGAGCTGATGCTTGTGAAAGTTTAGCCAGCACAGGCTGATGTGGCTAGCAGGGATTCCCTGGCAAAACAGGGAGCTTTTCTCTCTCAGGGAATCTGTCTCCCTTGTTCCTTGAACAACTATCCTCTTCCTTTAACCTATCCTAGACCATGTGACCAGTGGGATGTTTTAGGTACAAAGATAGGTAGTTAGATGCATGATTCCTAGTCGCAAAGACCTTAGATCATTCAGATGATATTTCCTCCTGGAGATCCAGACATTTTCAATAATATGCTTCACATGGTGCTACCTTTTTTCATCTACTGACCTTAGGGCAAGCTGTGATCATAAAATCTGTTGTCTTTGTTTCAAGGAGCTTAGGTAGCAGCTTTGCCTACCACCCTTTTCATTATAAGATTAATTTTGTTTTGCCCTTCACCACTAAAAATTTATGGAGTAGGCTGCATAGCAGACCATATTGAATAATGCAGAGCTTTGCTGATTACCAAAACAGAGTTGAAACTCTTTGTGATGAAGATGTGTTGTATGTGAGGTAAAAAGAAATCAAGCCTGCTTTCTTAGACATGTTTTCTTATCCTTAACAGGTCCTCAAATTATGGGGAACTTTGGGTCTAGCTGTGTGTCCCGTAATGATAAACAGTTAATAATATGCATTCTGTCTTGTGTTAGGCTATCCAGTATTACCCCTTGTACAAGGATTTGTGAGGAGTCTGTTTTCCAGCATGGAAATCTCTCTCAGAACGATGTCCTCTTTGGACTCCCAGTGAGAAAGTAGGAGTTTTCCTTCCACCCCCCCACCTTTTCCTTCTGTGTGCATCATGCTGAACATTCATGAGTGACGTTCTCAGACAAACCTGATCAAAACAGGTGCCTATATGACAGACATTGGGTCATGTTTCCAATGTTTGGTGCTTTAACTGAGCGCTATGGAAGACTCCCTCAAGCAAGTATCTCCACTGACTTGTCTCATTCCATTAAAAACAATTGATAAATGTGTATTTTTTTTATTTTATTGATGGGTTAGAGGGGCTTGCAAAAGCATTACTTTTTTCTGTTGCTGTGCTTGCAAGATTCCCCTTACTCCTGTCCCAAACACTTCTGCAAGCTTTTTTCTCTGGGCTGTCCATGGGCAGATCTGGGATTTTGAAAAGTGGGGTGCAGGTGTTGTGGTACATTATCCCATACAACACAACCCATATTTTTATCCAGGTAAAAAGAAACTAGAAGCTTTGCTAGGGGCCTAGAGCTATATTGTTCAGTTTAAGATTAAAGAAAAAAACTATGTAACTTTATTGGAATGAGTTAAAAACAGTTGGCAGGGCTATAAAATAGAAGCCACATTACCGGGAGCATCTAACAGACAGCAGAATTGCAAAACAAAGCATAGTTTGATTAGTGGACTATCAAGACTGTTAAAAAGAGAGAGGGTCCTTAACACCTGTGAAATGAGTTTAAAACAGGGGTGGGCAATTATTGGAGTTTTGGTGAGTTGTTGCAGGGCAGACAACTGATCTCATCTGCCCCCCACCCACTGCCAGGGGGCACTGGATGGAGTGGGCTGGCGGGTAGCGGGGTCTCCGTGGAGACCAGCATGGGACCCCTGAGGTCAGGGCCTGCTTGGCCAGGCAGGTAGGATGGGGCTGTGGGAAGGCCCCCATGAGTGGTGTCCAGGACTGGGATGGGCAATCAAGGCCGGGATCACAGTGTGACGACAGCCCGGGGCCGGGCCCTGTAGCGGAGCTGTAATCCACTCCCCACATGTACCTTTGATGTGCCGGATCTGCAGACAGGGATGTGCAGCGAGTGGATCACAGCTGTGCTCTGGGGCCTGGCCCCACAGTGTTACCACCCTGCTATCCCAGCCCCCGCCCTCCTGTCCCACTCTCAGACACCACTCCTTGCCTGCCTGCAGCCCCATCCCATCCAACCGTCCAAGCACACCTGGCCCACGGGGGTCCCAGGCTGGTCTCCATGGAGACCCCAACTGCCCCATCCAGCACCCCTGGAGGTGGGTGCACAGCAGACAGGCTGGGGTGCCCAGGCAGCAGGGCCAGGTCCAGCAGCAGTGGTGACACTGGCAGGGGCAACTGGAAGGAGGTGCTACCATGGGGCTACTGGGAGCACAGCCTAGCTGTTATGCTTACCCAGGCTCACCATGTGCCCAGGGTCAGTAGAACCAGCCGCATGCGCCAAGCCCTGAGCTGCTCCCTGTGCCTGGGCCAGGCAGGGCTGAGGGACCTGCCGTGGGCCGGACAGAATCCCTTGGCAGGCTGGATCTGGCCCGTAGGCCATATTTTGCCCTGGTTTAAAAGGAATCAGCTAAATTTTAATAAGCCATGTAGTCAAGTGACTCCCTCAGCTAGGGTGGCCATCACAGAGGACACTCCAGTTTTCTGCTACTCTGTCCTCTGTTGATACGAAATCGGGCACCTTCAAGAGAAAAATAGAGGACATAAAGGTGCCAGATTTTGTATCAATAGAAGACAACCGGACTGTCCTCTGTGATGGTCACCCTACCCTCAGCATTGCCTGAATAGAAACGTTGCTGCCACTGCCACGCAGTTGGTTTTAAACACTAGGTGGAGGAGGAATCAAAGTGGGGTGCAACTGCACTAGTGCACCCCCCTTCCTCCCCCGGATGTGTCCTGGGGCTGTCCTTACTCTCAGCCCATCCATGCTTTGAAAGCTAAACTTATTTTTAATGGTTCTGTAATTGAATGCAAAACGATGTGCCACCTGCCTCTCTCTGGGCCTTCATTAACTGCTACTTACTCTCATTGTGCAAGGATTTTATACTGCCCATCAGAGATGAATGTAAGGGACTATTCCATATTCACATTTTTCACCATCGTCAGCAGAAAACTATGACATAGAAGGAGGTGATTCTTCCTTCTACTGCAGCACTTTTTAAAGGGCTAATCTGTTGTACAATAAAGAGCTAATGTTTGTTTTTTTCCTCTTTCTTTAGTTTTCTCAGCTAATTAAAATCTTCAACTCGTTGGGTCCTGAGAAGTTCCCACTTGTGGACCAAACATTCTTCCCAAGCCATAAGCAGATGGTGAGTGCCTCATGTTTATTTTGATAATGGCATAGTTGTGGGGGGGGAAAGCAGAGAATGTGTTGGAAGTGAAAGGAGTCATTCTGGGAGTCCTGGGAATTTATACAATACCCTTGACTTTGTAGCCAAGAAATCACTGAGAGAAGAGCCACAGGTATATAATAAGGCTGTGCGAAGCTTTGGTCCCTGATTTGATTTGGCGGAGATTCGGCCTGATTCAGTGGCTAAATCTCTGAATCTGAATCAAATCAGAAGACCCTTTAATCTCTCTGAATTGAATCAGAACCTTCGAATCGATGCGGAGAAATTCAGAAAGATTCGGTGATTCGGACATAGAGACAGCTTTAAATGTTTTTTCTACATACCTCTAGGTACCAGGAGGCTCATAAACATTGCGATGCTGGGGCACGTGGAGTGTCCCACAAGCGTGGGGGGCTCCCCGGCGTGCTCGGCAGCAGAACTGAAAGTGGACCAGCAGCACTTCTGATCCACTGGGGAGCACATGGGGGGGGGGGGGCCCCCCCCCCCCCCCGCCCCCCCCCGGGGGCAAAAGGGGGGGGGGGCCCCCCCCCCCCCCCGCCCCCCCCCGGGGGCAAAAGGGGGGGGGGGCCCCCCCCCCCCCCCGCCCCCCCCCGGGGGCAAAAGGGGGGGGGGGCCCCCCCCCCCTTTTGCCCCCGGGGGGGGGCAGGGGGGGGGGGGGGCCACACCCCTCTGGGTCAGCAACTGGTGCCTCCTGGGTCTGGGGGGGCCTGGGAGTCTGTCTGGGCTGATCGCTGAGTGGGGGCAGTGCAGGGAGACCCCGTGCACACTCCCCAGTGGACCCAGAAGTGGACCAGAAGTGCTTCTAATCCACTTCCAGGTTCACCACCAAGCACATGGAGGACCTTCCCACGCTGCTGTGGGATGCTCCATCTGTCCTAGTATTGCAGCATTCATGAGCTGCACCTGGTACCTTGAGGTACGTAGAAAAAAATGTTAAAGCTGTGTTTATGTCCAAATTACTGATTCTCCAAATCAGCATTGAATCGGGGACAGGGACCCAAATCAACGAATCAAATCACTGTTCCCGATTCCAGCCAAATCCAAATAGATTAGGGCCAATTTCACACACCCCTAGTATATAATACACTGTTCAGGAGGCCCCTTTTCTTTCCCACTGAGAAGGTGGGAAGGTAGGAAAGAAACAAAAATAAAATAAAATTTCTGTGTATAGAGGCTTGTTCTCTAATGCAAGGAATACGCTCATTTGGATGAGATTAAGTTGAGTCTTTGCCCTGTCATTGTTTATGATGCATGGAAGATTAGGGCTGCAATATATTACACAAGTTTGTTATATAAGAACTCTGCTATTTGTTTGCCTCATCTGTGGCATAGTAACTATCTAATAAACAAACTTACCACCCCTAGCATTGTTAGGTGAAGTTGGTTTGACTTCTTGAACGTGAGCTCTTATTTTCTTTGGTTTCTATCATTTGTTTTTGCATAATTGTTCTTGGTGTTTATTATCCGCTCAATGTCTCAGCACATATTATGCCTTAGACTCGCACAGTTATTAAACATGCTGTAGGCTCCTTAAGGACAACTGCTTCTTCAGAGCCTTGCACACATGTCTCCCATGGCAGGGAAAAGAGATGGGTGCTTTTACACTAATTAGCTGTATTTCTCTGGGCTTTACCTTATAAGCAAACCTGATCCCATGCAAAGAAGGCTCCTAGTGGGGCCTTTTGATAAGTTTTTTACTCTCAGCATGCACCTATATCCCCCCCATATCCCAGTGACTCCTGCTTCTCTCAAAGGCCTGCATGGTCGTTTCTGTTTATTAACCATAGCCCCGTGTTTGAATACCATGTGCTCTTCAGTTTGTTTCCCTGGGCTTATTCTGCATTCTGAAGCAAGGTCAGTGGGATGGTCAGCCAGTGGGCTTAAGATGTATTTGGAAGCTAATCTGTGGCTCTGGAGGCCTGAGCGCAAGTTCCTGTTCTGCTACATCCTATCTTGGAGCATGTTGGGTAGGGCCAGACTCTGGATGACATATGTAGGTGGGCACTGGTGGGGTTTTTTGGAAGAAGCTAAAAAAAATCCCTGGATGCTTCTGAAAATCCTGTTAAATGATGATCTGCATCATAAGACTTAACTACGTTTAAAAATATGACCTGCAGGCTGTCTTTGCTTCTATTTTCTTATCTGTAACAAGGGGCTAATAGTACTTCTGTGCCTCATGGGGTGTTGTGAAGAAGTACAGTGAGGACTTAAGGTGGTCAGAGGCTGCTGTGATGGGGTTATATAATTCACTGGGAAAGAAGGGTAAATGGATGCGCTTTTTACCCGGAACTCCAGTTTGTATTAGTTTGTCACATCATGTTTGTTTGTAGTTGTCCATTTAATCAAAGGGCGGAAAATTCATAAGGGAGATGCTTTGCTACCTGGGTCACTACAAAACAGTGGTCAATTTGCCTTGTCCTCCCCTTCAAGTGCTACAATTTGAGCAGAGCTGGTCAAAATCTTTGTTGCATATAAATTAGCTAACAAATTTAGCCTTTTTTCTGTTTGGAAAACATTTGCTGATACTTTAGGCAAGTATATTTATTGCTCATGGAATTGTTTGGATTAAAAATGACCAACCCGCAGGTTTTTCATGATTTATTTTCACGTATAGTATTTGGTTGCTCACTTAATTGCACCTCACATTGTGCTAGTTCTTGGAAAGAATGATGGAACCTTTGGGAACAGGGCAATAATAAAGTGCAAATAATTAATAGCAAAAAGTCTTCCTTGTAGTTAAATGTGGGCGCGGATTCCTAAGCCTCTTGCTTATGCTGAGTGTAACCTTGAGCAAGGCATTCACTCATATGCATCAGTCTCCTCAAATATAAAATGGGAATAATTTGTTCCTCACCCCTGTTTAAATCTGGGAGTTCTGAAGCTAAACCTGTTGTGGTTTAAGTCTTGAGATCCGTAGTTGATGGACACTATCAAATAGCTATAAGGGTACACTTAAGCTCAGCCTGTTCTGTAGAGAAATTTCATCTTTCTGGACGTTTTTACGTGTGATCTGGGAGGTGTGGGGGGCGCTTTAATTAGTGAGCCTGAATGTCGTGTATTAGCATCCACCATGCTGCCAAATGGCGGTGGGGTGCTTTGAACTAAAGCTCATCGAACAAGCTTTAGTTGAAAGTGCCTTGCTGCCATTTTTTGATGTGGGGACGCTAATACATGTGACACCAGAGTCTGCTGGAGCACGTTTATTTCTGATTAATCGAGGCTGCTCTGACACGCTGGATTCCTAGTGCATCAGAGCTGGCTCCCTGCATGTGTGTAGATGCCCTCTGTGTCCAAACTCTTCCACATCTTAATGAGATCTTACTTGGAAAATAATATGCATCAGGATTAGTAACAGAGCTGGTCAGAAAATCTCTCTCTCCTCCCATGCACAGACAGAAAGAAACACATACGTGCACACACGCACACCATTCCAACAAACTATTTTTTAATCAATAAAAAAGTCAATGCTATCCAAAGTTTTAGCATAATTTTTTATTTATTTTTGGCCTGAAAATCAAAATGTGGGTGCCTTTCTGTGAACATTTTTCTTTAGCTGAAAATTGAGTACCAGGTCTTGGAGGAAAATATTCAGCCCAACATAACTACTAATGTTACAGTGATATTACAGGGGCTGGGATAGTCATATTGGAAATATTAATTTTTACCTTTTGTCTTCAGGCAGCCAAATTATGTGCTTCAAACAATTCTACATTAAGCAATTTTTAAGCTGCACATAGAACCTCAGCTTAAATGTTCTTGAAGAGTGGTATCAGTGCTATATATTATATATAGGGTATGTATTGCTCTGTAATGACCTCATATGGTCAATTAAAGATCTGGAAACACAATCTGCAAGGACATCTTCCAGGTTTTGGACTGGTAACCCTAACAGGTCCTCAAGAGAGATTACTCTTGAGGAAGGCCTCAGGTGCAGAAGAAAAGCTGCTTGTGGTTTAATTTCTGGATAGGGTCTAATGAAAAAACAGCATCCTTTGGGCACGAACAAATACAGACCCAGATCCAGTCATGTTTGATAGAGACTAACACAAGTGAGACGGAGACAGAGTGTGATAGAAATAAAACCACTTTACTGTTTAGAATAAAAGGACACTATAAAAAGTGAACATTATGCAACATTACCTTAAAAGACAATATACATTCACTGAATACAAAATTTATAAATAACAAGGAGGAAAACTGTAAACAGTGCTACAAAATTTAGCAACAAATACATTCCTTCGGGACAAGATTTTTCTCCTGGGCTTGGCTTCCCTCCCCCCTGCAACTATTAAGTACAGCAGAATGGCCCTATAAAGGAAGGAGTGTAAGGGACAGCAAAGAGCAAAAGCAGTAGAATAGAATTAGTGGTTTTTAAGAGGATTTTGTTAAGGCTGATATATCCCAAACTGACTTGCTTTTAAAAAATAATTTGTTTGCACAGTCCTTTAAATGTTGCTCCTCCCTCAGAAAACCCAAAGGAATCAGATATAAAACACTTTACTTTTGAAGCATGTAAAAAAATATACCTGGAGGCCCTATGAAACTTGTTCCTTTTACTGGGATTACATTTTAGGAGGTGCTATTATAAATTAGAGTGATGTGTTCATAGTACCCTGAAGTCGCATTTTGAAGCACTTGATGAGACTGGAGTGGAGATGCAGTGGTTGGCATTTAGTTTAATCCTATTTAAAGGATCATGTTTGACCTTCCAAAATTAGAGAAGTTTGGTTCCAAAATTGTTTTTGGCTCTAAAACAGCAGAACCCCATTGGAGCCTATGGGAGTCCACCCAGGACATTTTACATTTAGATATGCCCTTCTACTGTTTTTACTTTAAGGGAAAAAAAGTCATTCCTCTCCAGGGTGAATATGTGCTTGCAATTTTTGAAACTCTAAAGGACATCATTTTTAAGCAAATAAAGAGCCCTCAAATCAAAACCCAAACATTACAGTCTTACGTTTGCGTTGGAGAACTGGAAAGTGAAAATGGTCACGTACTGACTGCAAAAGAAGTGCAACTGGCCAATCTGTTTTCCAGGCTTACAGAAAGGGAAGAAAACCAAATGCCAGTAAAGAAACAAACAGCAAAAATAGTACAAAAATGTGAATGAAGTATGTAAAAATGTAGGCTTAATAACATTTAGAGAAAAACCAAAATGGTATTTCTGTTAAGGTCCTGATCCTTTTTACTCATGTGAGGAGCCCAGATGACAATGTCCTTTTAAGCACACTATACTAGTGGTAGACATGTGAAATATTCCTGCTAGCTACTTGTGCTGCTTCAACAGCAGCATGATGGTCAGGCATAGTAATGCACTGAACGGTGTTACTGTCATCCAGAAAAGAGGGTGCCTTCATGCCCCAAGTAATCTTTAGGGTGCTGTGCCTTGGCAGACAGGAGCAATGTTAAGTGAAGCAGGAGGAGAAAGGGTAGATAGAAAGGCAGAAGTTTAGGGGGCTGACCTGCAGCTAACAGAGTCCATAGAGTAAGACCCATTGACTCGAGCAGGCTTTGGGTCAGGCCTTTAATCCAGGTGCAAGGTAAAGCTAAGCCCACAGACTACATGTCCCTGATAGTACTCATTAAACATATAGGAAGTCTTCCAACAGAAATGTATTTTTGCTAGTCTCTTTCCCCTTACTCTTTCCCTCCATTTGGCTCCACATTTTAAAAAGCCTCTGTGACTGCTTCTTTATTTAGCAAGGGGGCAGGTTGTTTTCCAACCCTCTTGCCACTCTTTCTGTCTGCATGTTGAAAGTATTTTTACCCTCTGCAATATATAATGGAAATCTGTAAAGAAAATACATTTGTTGGTGGTGGGGTTGTTTTTCATGGTGGTGGTAGTTGTTTACAAAACACACAGATACATTACAGCTACTTAGGAACACATCTTCATAGTAGAATAAAAAGATCTTCGTGATAATTTGATTGTAATACTGTGGTGTCTCAGCTATTTAAATGATCTGAAACTATACAGTCAGTGAACAAGTAAAATATACAGAGCTATAGTTCAATGGAAATTAATCCCCAACACCTCCTTACATGAGAGGCATCTTCATCTTGCTTTCCAAAGCTGGGAGAAGTGGCTGTGGCCTGGTGATTTAACTCTTGCTAAAGCACCTTTGATAGAGCAGTTGAGTTTGACCTTGGTGATCTCCAGCAATGGTGATTCCTCAAGTTGCAAAATGTGCTGGTGGAGTCGTCATTGCTGAAGATGCAGGGCAGAGGTACTGCACTGAGTGACCCCTGTGGCTTCATTGGGGTTGCGCAGTTCAAATGGAGCAGAAAATTGTCCCCTGCATTCCAGGCTTGACTCATTGACACTTATCTCAAAAGGCAAGTTGACATAGCACCTGATTCTGTGACAAATGCTGAGAATTACCTCCCCCTCTCACTGGTTTCAGTAGGAGCCAAAGATCAGGTCCAAAATTTAAGGGTAGGGACAAGACAGTGGGATTTTCAAAAAAAAAAAAGGCCACAAGTGTTCTAGGAGGATGAATCCCATTGAGTTGTGATAAGCCTCCTGATCTGCTGTCACTCAGGTGCTAACAAGAATCCCAAACAAGATTCCTTCCGACTCAAGCAACTCTGAAAATGCTGTTTCAGCCAATCTTAAAAATAAGGCCATGTGCCTTCTGTGGTAGTTCTCCCATAAAACAGGCCATTTCCCATTTAGATCTGCAGAGCTCCAAAATGTTACAGGAGATCACACCCTTTCCTCTCCTAATGTCCTGCTATTATGGCAGAGAGGCCTCAAACAAAGCTCCACTAGTGAAATGACCACTGAACGCAAAATGCTCCGTTACCCCCATCTGGGGTTATTACAATGCCTTTTCTTGCTTACAGCAGCTCTGCTTCCTAAGTGGAATGAACTGAAGATACATGGAAATATACGATAAATAATTATAATAATAAAAAAAAACAACACAATGAAGTTAATTGTAATCCTCTTCTTCCCCCCACCCCACCCCTTCAGCTCAGTAAAACATAACAGTCACACAGTTTGTCATCACCCCTGCATCAACATTAAAACTTAAAATATTTTTATTTGATAAGAAAAATTTATATTATAGTTTTCTTGATAAAAACAAAACAGAACAAAATCCTCCAGTCACCAATGTAGCAAAGCCAGGATGGCTCTTTCCCCCTTCCTCCTCAACCTTGTTACTACAGGACTCGTATGTGCATATGCACAACTCTGCTTAACAATGGCTAGATGGGAACACAGCACTTGATTCATGCTGCAATCCTCAGGACAGCTGAGATATAGGGCTCCAGGAAGTGCTGCCCACTTTTTCTCTATATGCAAACACAGCCAGTGTCACTGCAGGAGGGAGAGCCACGGTACTGGGAGGTGTGGAGGAAGCAATGGATCTATCCGCTCCTGCAGATACACTGGACTTTCAATATCTTAAAAAATAATAATAAAATCACTGACTTGGAATGTCAAGATTTCTGTCTTTTCAAACACAATCAAACCACTGTTTGTTTATAACACCAAGTAATTCCACGTCCTGTCGAAAAATAGCTTATGTCATTATGTGTATATACATCTTAATTCAGCTAAACACTATTTTGGCAATAGATTTTTTTTTTTTTTTTAATAGCAATAGCCCTAGTGCGTCTCCCCTTTTCCCCCTCCCCACATGATTGACTTAGTGATGGGTCTTTCGCATCTGTTTGGTTTAAGATGTTCACCAGGTTGTTTTGCTGTCGGAGTTAAGCTGCAAGAATTTCCAGGGCCAGCTCTGTTTGAAAGAGGGAGGTTCACCTTACACCTGCTCCATTGGAAGTGAATGTCCTCCCAGAACGCAAAGTAGTTTCTAAAAAATAGCATAATACCTTTCTCTTCCATTGTATGACTGAATGGGCCCAGCACCCACTCATCCCGTGCTGCTTTCACACACAGCGCAGAGCTTGGCACACAAGCTGAGTTCTCCCACCACTGTGACCAATCACATTCTCAGTTCCCCATATGAGAAAGGGTTTGTTTTGGGGGTGGTGTGTGTTTTATTTTGGAGTTGGTGGGTTTTTGTTGGGTTTTTTTTGCTTGTGTTGTTTGCTGATTTGATGGATGAAACCTGTTTTCCTTCTTAGGATTCCCCAATTTGAGCACTGAGTGCACAAGTAGGGGTTGGGGAAGCTAGGGCCTTGAGGAAAGTTACAGGGCCCACCTGGCATAGTTTTTAGATTTTTGTTTTCCTAAAAAAATAGAGATTATATTGCTATAGCTAATGATACACACTGAGAGCAAGGGCTCCGGTTTTTTTTTCTGGCGTGCAAACAAAAGTTCCCAGACAATTGTCACCTGACCAGAATGAGCAATATTAAAACCAGAAAAAAGATGATTAAAACAAATTCAGTATGAGAGCACAGGCTTTTGTGTTTAAGTGTTCGAAGTGCTAAAATTTGCAAGAAAACAGGCACTAATTTCATTGTCATCATCAGGATCTGGTAAGAGTTAGTGTCCAAGGGAAGTTCAGCCACAATTAAGGGAGGGAGGGAGACAGAGAAGGGATTATGTGTTCATGGATCTGTGGCGTTGATGATAGTTTTATCAGGAGGTGCCCATCCTCTGTACCAGCTGCAGTAACCTTCCACCCGCTGGATGCAGGCGTAGTTCTTTGATTGGTACCCTGAATGGCCGAAGCTGGAGAGCATATCTGTCCAAATGCACTCACTCTTAGACGTAACAAAGCAGGGCAAGTAGTAGCAAGGCCTAATCTGCAATTATAAAAAGCAAATGGGTAAGGATACATTGAAGGCACATTTCTAGACCTTTGGTTTAAACTGGAAACTGATATTTTGAATTCCCTCTTCAAAACTTTAAGAGTAACTAAAAATTAAATAAACGCTTAAATCTGTGCTTAACTGCACATACACCCACTCCACACCCCTTTTCTTCATACTGAAGTCAATCAGACTTTTCATCGTCTTAAAGTTAAGTGCCTTGTCCTTTGCAGGACTGGAGCTGTTCACTGAGGGTCACCTCTGAGCTTGTAAATGCTCAGAAGATTTACAGAGAAAAAAGGTCCATTTTGCCAGCGCTTCTGCACATAAATAACTGATTTTCAAATTGATTTTGCTGGAATTTTTCTAAGATTTCCACCTTCCAAATTAAAGTAAACAGCTTATAGAAGAGGCACAGACAGAGCATATTAAGTTATTCATTAAGTTGTGAGACCAGTGAAAAGGAAAAGTTTTGTCACTCTCTTTCTTCTATATAAAAATTTTATCTTCCGTTTCCTTTCCTGACTCTTCACCTGCATTATTGATGCATCAGCTGGAATAGGTACAGTACTTAGACTTTTTGACTATGTCTAATTGAAGACAATACATACCTTGCATCCACAGCCCAGGTGGTAACGATGATTTAGTCCTTTGCGTTGGGCTTGGGTCAGTCTGTCCCATTTCTCATACCAGTTACACAGACCGGTGTAAACCTTTCCTTCATATACCCGGCCTTGAAAAGATAGAAATGGACACAAGTGAGTCCTCCTCAGTTCAGGCTGTTGTTTAGTTTTCCACACTGACTGATGTTTGTCAGTGCCAGATATTTGGCTTTCATTACTGTTCAGCAGTCACTTTATTTTATATTATTGACTCTGGTATTAGTGAGAGCCATGGCACACATAGGACATGTTGCCACATCTGTGTTAGTCCTGACAGTGTGCAAGTGAATAATACCATATACAGCAGGGCAAGGCTTAGACATGCTGACACTTTCACAAGAAATGAGATTCATTGTGTGCTTTGCTCCTGTTCTCTTTTCATTCTTATGTTAACAGCTCACTTTGCATCAACTCATACTGAAAGAACTTTTCCATGTCCAGGTCACTGAACAGTATCAAGGTATTTCCATTCAAGTGGCCTCTGTGGGGTAGATGAGCTATCTCAGTTACAGATTAATAGCTACTTATTGCCCCCCCCCAAAAAAAAAAACTGTTTGTCGCAGGTTATACGGTTGGGGGGCTGCATACATTTAGGAAATAAAGGAGGGATGTGTTGCCAGAAGGGAGCCAAGCTCTTGAAACTGAACTGCTACTGATGGATTATCACTGCATTCTGAGTTCTGTGCAACTTCCTAGCACAGAACAGCAGTTGTGGTGCTTTTGGGAAACTACTTATAGAAGTGATCTACCCAGCTGCCCCTTTCTGTGCGAACCATTCGGCGGGTACAGCTACAGACTGAAAAGAGGTCTTGAATCTTAGGAAACCCAGTGGTCCCTTACCTGTAATCAGATACTGGTACTTGTTGACCTCCAACTTGACACCACAAAGACTTTCAGAGGCTTCTGTGTAGATATATTGAACGTGTGGCATAATCTGAAAGCCTCTGTACATCTAGAGAAATAATGAGCACGTTAGGCTGGGAGGACAGTTTTTCACAGTTATGTTGGAATTTCGTTAAATCTCTTAATGCTCTCAGGCTATCGGTCTGGGCAGTGAACTTTAGTACTCATGAAAGTGAGGGACTGATAGCATTAGTTGAACCCTGGGGTAATGCAGGCATGTGATTTGTTGGCATTCCTACATAGATCTGCCAATAGATATCAGAATCCTCTTATAACCCATTACTATACAGCACCAGGACCCAGCTTGCCCCATTCCCAAGTTTTAACCAGGAATTAACCCATCTCTTAGAGTGCCAAGATTTCCAGATGTCCCATATTTTAAGGTGAGGAAAGGGAAGAGGGATCAGAAGGGGAGGAGAGGTGAAAAATGGATGAGTTTGGGAATCTCTTTTCCTGTAATTTAACAAACTTCTCCTTCCCTAATGAGATTTTTAAATAACTCGGGCTCAAATTGTCCAGCGTCCATATTTTGTACGCTTCAGTTTTTGGAGCCCAACCTAATACGGCCTACCACATAGCCTGATTTCTAAAGATGTTTAGCACCCACCATTCCCCAGAACTTCAGTGAAGGCTAATGCTTCCCTGGCTAAGTGTTCTCAACCTTTTTGGGGATCAGGGCACCCCTCAAAAATGCCACGTCTTAGCTTTCACTTGATTTTGACTATGGAAAAATAGTACTGTAGAATAATTCTGCTGTTGCACAGGACTCGTAAAGACCACAATAGACTAGAATGTTTTTAACACTGTGGATTCCTATTTGAAATCTCTGAATTTATCTGGTCAATCATGCATCGGCACTTGCACACCTAAAAGTACTAGTATTGCACAGCATTCCACAACACCCATAAAAGTATTTCATGGCATGGTTGTACAGGAAAGCCTCTGCTGTGTATAATGTGCAAAACTCTCCTACACCCTGCAAAGCTAGTCTGGTATAAATGGGTGCCATTGTGCCAGCATCTCTCTGGACAGTTTATTTTTTCTAGAGAATCTTTTTCTATCTTCCTACACCTTTTTTCATAGTCTCTCATAAGTGGAGCCCAAGTTTTTTCAGTGTGATTGACTGAACTCTGAATCCCTAAATCTTCAAATAAGTTTAAACTTGAGGAGAAATTAGCTTGAGCTTCCCTAGTCTGCACTTGCAGCAACCATACTGTAGACTGCAGCTTCTTTTGAACACAAACTCCCAATCACATACAGTAAGTTTTGTCTCACAGATAAAATAATCACAAGAATGAAGGCTGAACTTGGCCATTTTTATTTATTTATTTGGTTGGTTGGTTAATTTTGAATTCCTGGTGACTATTTTTCTCAAAATAATTTCAAAAAATGCATGACTCATTTTTATAGCGTTTTTTTTTCTGTTGCTCTTGACTAACCATACAGCTGGCCGAAGTTTACAACTCAGATTGAAGCAAATGGAGGACAAGAGAAACCAGAGTTTCAAAAGATGCTGTCATGCCACACTCCCTGCCTCTGCTTGCCTCCTTGATTTTTTTTCTGCCAGTTTTAATACTGCAATGTTAGTGTATGATCAAATCCTAATCAGAACTTAAACCATGAGGAGGGGCTGCTTGATGCACTGTCCCTCGCTACATCCCCTCCTGTTTTGCCATGGTCCATTTTTTTCCCCATCCTTTTACTATATCATCAAGACGACATTTTTTTTCCAGCTTGGAGACCCAATCAAACCCAAAGTTACTGTTTTTTGTCACTGTCAGCTGGGAAGAGTCCTGTTCATTTTTTCTTCCAAGCTGTTCCATACTCCTACCATCCCAGAGCAAACATTAATATTCATTCTTCATTCATTTCCCTCCTTAAAAAAAAAAGCTCTTTTTCCTCAAAATTCACTAGGTCTACTTATAATGAGATTAATGAAAAGATTTCTATCGACTTTGAGCCAGAGCCTAGCACTGTTGCAACATTCCATTAGGACACTTCTTTTAAAAAAATTAATATCTATATCTATACTGATATCAATATCTATATCAATATTTCTATATATTGTATAGCATCTATATAGATCTATAGATATATCTATATATCTTGCTATGCTCTGAGATAAAGCCATCTGCCGAGTATGCAGGAGCTTGCAACCTATCTTCTCTCTCCCTATTTATATAGCGCTGATCAGAGGGATGATCGAGCAGTTTAATATAAAGCAAAATTCATTCCACAGGGCTTATATTTTCCCATCTTCCCTCTAATTATGCCCAGCAAATATGTAAAGAAAGCATTTAAAAAAATTAATTATACCATATCAGCAAAAAGTACAAGGATTATGTCTGGAATGTGAAACTGCTTCCTTCACTGAGCATGGGCCTCACTGAAAGCTGAACAACTGATCCTTACCTCATTAGTGTGTGATCTTTGCTACTGTGTTGGTGGAGGAATGATCTCCAGATGATGTGCTTAGGTTGCCCTAATTCTGTCATGCCCTTGTACATAGTCCAGCAGTTAGAGCACCAGCCTATGATTTGGGAGATGTGTTCAAGTCCATGCTTTGAAACAGACTTCTTTTGCATCGTCAGACAAGTTGCTTAGCCTTAACAGGCCTTAGTTTTTTCCACTGTAGGGGGATAATAATCGTTCCCTATCTCATAGGGCTACTAAGTGGATAAATACTAGGGTTGTGCGAAGCTTCGGTCCCTGTTTCTATTCAGTGGCCAAATCTCCGAATCGAATCAGAGGACCCTTTAATCTTTCCGAATCAAATCAGAACCCTCTGACTCAATTTGGAGAGATTCGGGGATAGAGACAACTTTAAATATTTTTTCTACATATCTATAGGTAGCATGTGGCTCGGCAATGCTGCAATGGTGGGGCAGATGAAGCGTCCCACAGGAGCATGGTGCGCTCCCCAGCACGCTCGACAGCAGACCCAGAAGTGGACCAGAAATACTTCTGGTCCACTTTGAGGTTCGCTGCCAAGCATGTGGAGGTTCCCCAACACTTCTGTTTGATGCTGCATGTGCCCCAGCATTGCAGCGATCTTGAGCCGCACCTGGTACCTTGAACTATGTAGAAAAATTTTTTAAAGCTGCGTCTGTCCGAATTGCTGATTCTCCGAATCAGCATCAAATCTTCAGATTTGAATTCGGCCGAATCAAATCAGGAACAGTGATCTTGAATCAATGAATCGAATCACTGTCCCTGATTTGGCCCAAATCTGAATCCAAATCAAATAGGACTCGCTTCGCACACCCCTAATAAGTACATCAAACATCATGAGATGCTAATGTAATGGGTGCCATACTAAGTATCTAGGATAGACAGCATAAGGTATAAGATCTTTGTAATAGATGGTGACTCCTTTATTTTTGTATAGCATCAAGCACATCAAGACTACTTAGGAGTTAACTAATGATAATGCACTACTAGATGAGGCCCAGTTTCAACTTCTCAGTCTGTTCCCTTGATCACTAAATTATCAGGAGTTGAAAGTGTTGCCTAAGAAAGTATGCTTACTCCTTGAAAGGAGTTCTTCTGTATCACTTAGCAGTGACTTCTCTGGCTGATTCTGGTAGACATGCTGCTGAACAGTAGAGAAATTCTCATCTGCCCCCCTTCAGTGCATGGGACCACAAGCCTTTGAGAAGCTACAGAGAGGGAAAATCACCTGCAGAGGAGCCCTTCTAAAAGATAAAATATAAAATTACACCAAGTATTATTTTTGGTTGCAAAAATATCCTGCAGGTGCCATTAGGATAGATGAAAGAAAACCAGTCATAAGCTGGCCTCTCTCCTCACTGCTACTCTGAGTCCTCCTGTCGCCACAGAGGTATATTTTAGGAAACTTAATGACAGGGAGCAAAGTATTAACAAGCATTGCATGGGAGTGCCTGCTAGCACTGTTCTAGCTCCGGTTGTGTCAGCATTCCCATTAGCAATTCCCATGCTTGGGGATTAGATTGAACTCTGCCACAGAAATACACGTGCAAATCATGTGGTTCTTTTTTCATGATGAACTTAGTACTATGAAGTCATTTAATAGGATCTTTTCCCCTATGAATTTTAACTGAGGGCAATCTAGATGCTTGTTCTTTCCCCTTGTGACTATCGGGTTTCATCCTTTTACCTTACTTTAAAGGTGAGCTGCAAGCTGAAGAAAGCCAATTTCCTTTAGGCAGCATGTGCTGAATGCTTCTATTTAGCCAGACTAAGAGGGGATTGAGTACGCATGCAGAGCGGTAAAATCCAATTTCTGCATTTCCTTTTCAATTCCCTGAAGTCAATCTGGACAGTTCCTAGAATGCGGTGTGATGTCACAACTTGCAGTACTGGACCACAGAGTCTGGTCACATCAGGTCAGTGCAGATTTTCTGACAGCAGCCTTGTAATACTTTACTTTTCAAGAATTTTAGAACCCGAAAAAGAAAAAATAATAATGGCAAGATTTTTTTGGAATTGCACACCTCTGTACTGAAAAATCTGCCACTGTGCTGTGTCTGTGATCTGGTCATATGGTCCATCCAAGTCCCTAGGAAGTCTACCTGTAACATCCTGTGATGAACTCTGGGGCATCACAGAAAAATGGGAGCTGGCTAGAGTGAAGTTAGGGGACCAAAAAGGAAATGGCAAGAGAGTTTATTACTACTTCATTTTTTTTGCAAAAATGTTGTTGGTCTAATATAAGATATCACCTCTACCCTGAGCCCTGATTGCTTATTACTACTTAATGTACTTAAGGACCTGCTCGCCGTGCTTAGCTGGGCCACTCAGCATATGTCAAAGTAAACGGTTTATTTTTTTTATTTATAGGTGTAGGAGAATATAAAAGGGACTGGCAAACACCGACATGTTAACTTTATTGTCAGTGCTACTGACATGTTACTGTGCAGAATCAAATGCATAGTTAGTTTTTTTTTCCAGGAGAAGTACAGATGATCTTCAGTGGGGTGACACAGGGAAAGGTATACTGCATTAGCCTGTATTCCCCCACAGCATACAACTGAATACCCTCTTACAGTGAATACTTTCAGCACAGCAGAGAGACAGCAGTGTTTAAAATAAGATACTCAGGTTATCTGTTTATTGAAAGTTATGTCCTCAGGACATTCCAGTTAAGCTGAGCATTGTGATTGCTCTGTTTTCCTTCCTGTCCAAGGTCAGGCTAAAATGTGTGATACATGTTTCACCTCCCACAGAACGGCACAGTGTGCCAACAGAAGCTCATTTGCCAACTGTTGATCTGATTAATTCACTGTCTTTTGTTGGACCATGACTTCTGTCAAAATATTTCTGATCAGCTCTTGCAAAAGAAGGCAATTGTTCTCTTGTCACTTGGCCTAGATAGGTATGGATCAGTACGTCTGCTCTAAAGTTTCCCACCCTGTATTATAGCACAACCTAATGCAAACAGATCTGGACAAGTTCACACATACTGGCTTTCTTCATTTTTAAAGGTTTTCAGGTTACAGTTAGGTGACTTTTCACAATGGAGTATCTCTCCTCACTCAATTCTTTCACCTTGTCTCGTGTGGCACCTCCGCATCTTTAAGCACGTGTGCCTTTTCTAATTGACAGCAGAGATGCTATCGAAGTCTATTACAGTCTATTTGGCAGCTCGGATTCCAGTGAGAAAACTGTTCATTGCTGCCTGAGAGTACACCCCACTGACACCCATCTGCTGACAATGGGGCAAACTGTGTTTTCCCTAGACAGAAAAAGTCCTATCTGACAATGCCATATAGACTCATGGAAATCTGTGCTTGTCTTGCAGCAGCCAACTCCATCGTTGCCAAACCAGGCCACCTTCCTCTATCTGATAGTGGAACAGACATCTCTATTGCCTAAGGCAGTGGTCTCCAAAGTGGGGTGTGCGCACCCCAGGGGTGCGCAAGACAATCCATTGGGGTGCGGGAAGAAAATATTAGGACTTCTATTTATATTTATATTAATATAAATATACATATATTGGGGGTGCGTGCTCAAAATTTTTTTACTGCTAAGGGCGCGCGGATATAAATATACATATATTGAGGGTGCGTGCTCATAACATTTTTAACTGATAGGGATGCGCGATCAAAAAAGTTTGGAGACTGCTGGCCTAAGGTATTCTTCAGGTGCCCTTATTACAAGATTAGTACTTCCCCAGTTTCTAAGTTGGGGACCAAATGTGGGATCATAGAGGAATAGGGCTGGAAGGGATCACATGACATCATCTAGTCCATTCCCCTGTTCAAAGTCAGATTGTCCCTGACTAAACCATCCCAGTCTAGTGTCTAGGAATGGAGATACCAGAACCTCTCTAACTTACTTGTTTCAATGCTTAACTACCCTCACAGTCAGAAAGTGCTTCCTAAACTCCAACCCAAATCACCAACCCAAATGTAAAAGCATTCCTCTGCTGCAGCTTGAGGCCATTATTCCTAGTCTTGTCCCCTAGAGTCACAGAGAAAAGTCTGTTTCTATCCTCTTTATAATCTCCCTTCAGGTACTTGAAGGGTGTTATCAAATCTCCAAATAGTTTTCTTTTCTCCAGACTAAATGGTCCTGGTTCTTTCAGCCTTTCTTCATAAGTCATGTTTCCCAGGCCTCTAATAATTTTTGTCACTCTCCACTGGACTCTGCCCAGTCTGTCCATATCTTTTTTGAAGTATGGGACCCAAAACTGGACACAATGTCATAGATGAGGACTTGCCAGTGCTGAAGAGAGCGAAAGAATCATTTCCCTTGATCTGCAAGAGATGCACAGTTATCCTGGAGATAAGTACTTGGAGGTTGTCACGAAACAAATAAACCACATTTGTTTCCTCGCTTTCTAATGGTATTTTTGCATAACTCACTCAAGGCTCTTGGCAAGTAACCTCTGACCTTCAGGAATGCCAGATATGGGACAAACAGTACTGTGTTGCCCTCACCTATTGGTACTTGAGAAGACAGAAATTAGCTGTGTTGTTATGTCTGATGGGGAAAGTTCATGTTCACTGATTTTCATTCCAACAGCAGGTGCCATCCGCCTGCTTGGAGAGGGAGCATGCAATGGAGGTCTAAATTAGCAGGGGATACTTTACAGTAGGAGAATAAGAATAAGAATCAGATGTGACCTGAGGGAGATGGAGAAAGAATAACATATGAAAACTTGCAGCAGGCAGGTGCTGAGCAGTGGTAGCCATGACTGCAGTGCATTAGCTCAGCAGGCAGGTGGAAAAGCAGGACTGGAATAGCACAAGACGCTGCTAATGAGGATAAAGGAGTGTTGGCCAAAGGTGGGGAGTGGCTGCCCCATGTATTCCTCCAGCCAGTGTTACAGAGCATTGTTCCCATTAATATGCACAATATTCATTATCAGACTTTTTATTTAAAAGCAGAGACAATTATAGAGGTTAAAAAAATATAGAAAGCTGGTACTTTATACCCTCTGAGGTGAAATGCAAAACTTCTACTCAAGAAGGAGCTCTGCCAGGGCTGATTTTGGCAACGTATGTGTTTTTTGCGATAGTTTATGAAACAGGCTGTATGTCTCCTCCTCGCAGCTTTGTTGCTTAGCTGTAAACTGCCTTATAAAGAGAGTTACTGTGATGAGGCAGGCAAGTGACTGTGTTTTTTTTCCGTGAACCTTTAGTTTGTCTAATATGTTTCAGATTTCTGCAATCCATGCCAAGACTTTTTCATTCTCTCTCTTTTTTTTTTTTTGCCCTCCTTCTTTTAAAGACATAAACCAGTCTTATGACTGGGATGCTGTAGCCAAGAAAAACAAGTGGGCTGATTTTTAACATTACATAACAAGAGGTCAGTTCACACACACACACCCAAAGGCCCAAAGCAGCAGGCTACATGCAGTCTGTATAGTGACTGTAAGACTTAAGAGGGAGTGACTGGACAACTCTAGGGACTGGTAACTTCAATGCAACTTTTTCATCTCTAAATCACCAGTTCAAAATTAACTTGATTGGTAGCTGCAAGCTACTTTCTCTTTCTGGGTGGCTGAACCATTTTGTGTGCTGGTTCTCATGTGTACCCACATGGAAAATGCTATCATGCTAACTGGCATCCTTGGTGTCAGCAAAGAGAACAAGGTAAAAACAAAACCTGAACAGCCTCACCTTTGACAGAAAATCCTTCGAAAGGTAGGGCTGCAACTTAAAGAGAGTGTTTATGCATCTATGAGTCTCCTAAGGAAACTTGTACTTCCACAGTCTACACTGCATCTGTAGATGACATGATTGCATAACTCAGAGTTGCCCATCTAGCTTCTTTCACCAGCATAATGGTTAAGATGAGCCCAGATGTTCAGCATTACATGGTTAAGCATGCCCTAATACCTCTCTCTTTCTCTGTGTGGGTATGACTATAAACTTCTGGCTACCCTCTTTTTTCATTGATCACAATGGGAGACAAAGATACTTAGCAACTAGCAGGACTGGACCTTAAAAGCTGTGTATGCTGGTGTTCAGAAAGTAATTGGAATGGTCTTGGTGTCTAAATCTAGCCTGAGGTGTCTGCACACATACCTTCATCTGCTTGACGGTGTATCGCATCGTTCCAAAAGGTCCATCTTTCATGAGCTTCTTCCCCACCACTTTGGCCCGGATGACTGTCATGAGAAAAGAAAAGCAAGATGTAATAAAAAGCATGCCCACTAGGAGACTAGAATTCCAGGCTCTCTGGTGGAAAAGCGTTTAAGGCATCCTGCTATGACACTAGAAAACATGAATTCAAAGCCTCACTCTGCTCTATGCTGAAGGCTGCCCCAAGTCAACCCAACTTGTAAGTTCATACCTGGCCATTCAGACAGGGGAGTCTAAAAGAGCTGGACATGATGCTCCAACATCTCTCCATTTTGAGTTGTTTGCTACAGAAACTGAAGTATATTAAGCATGCTGGCCTGATGAGCCACTAGGCTCAAGTGGACCTTGGACTTGAATCCAGACAGATTTAGCCTACACCCTTCATTTTAGTAAAGCCACATGGATAGATCATTGTGTAAAATAAAAAGAAACCCCATACCCCAACACATCTGAATTTCAGATTGATTGTGTCCAGGGCACTGTTGTTTGTCCATCTATTGTGTGTATCCAGATTAAGAAATTCAGTTTTAATTCATATGGTTCTCAATGGCCAAATGTGTGCCTTCTATTTCTTAAAAATAAATAAATGAAATCTTCTTTTATAATGGAAGGATTCTGACTCCTTATAATAGATCTGTACTCACTGAGCTAAAATTAACCCTGGTGTCTATGCCACTGGCTGGGGAGAGAATCTACCAAGAAAGATTTCAACAGCACAACATGGCTATAACCATCCTTGCCAGTTGGTGGGAGATGATATAACCTGAACAGTGTGTGTGCTTTCCGGGGAGGGGCATAATTAAGAAATGTAATTTAGCACTTCCCTTCAACAATCTCCACCCTCCACTGTGGGGCTTATATGAGCCCTGACTGCAAAAGGGAGTTCTCCTCCTGTAGAGGTGAATACCATTAGGATCCATAGTTAAGCACTTGTAAATCTGGTGCAGTGATCAAATACTGACCAGTTAAAATTGTTTGGTGATGTTGGACTTTCAAGTAACCTTAGATGCTGAAATGCTTGGGTCATTTCTAAGAAATCTGAAGTATACATATATGGCAATATGGCCCCTCTGGGTCCAGAGTCTATAGCTGTGTAAAGTGCTTAATACCCAGTTTTCATTTTGCTCTCTTACAAAGAGGATTGGGAAGCAAGCTGCCTGGAGATCCAGAATAAAGAAATAATGATGGAGGTCTTTAGTAAGGTGAATCTGCCCTGTACACAGGGCAAGTATGAGCTGAGGGCTACCGCTGTAAGGTAGAGGTGTAACAAAGTAGCTGGGTGTCCAAGGTAGGGGGACACATAGGGGAGGTGGCAACTTCTGACTGCTGCTATTTTATCAGTGTAATTGTGCTGCTGTGGTAGCAGCTGCTATTTTTCACACCGTCCCCCAAGCTGGCACCTAGGGCAGCTGCCCTGGTCTCCCCACCCTAGTTACTACTACAGTAAGGTCCCGTTTCAGTCATCAAAACAAAGCTTAACTGGGACCTGAGTGGTGCAAAATCTTTTCACTGGGCCTACTAGGATGTTCTTTCTGAATGCCTTAATTAGCGAGAGTGACAGAAGGGCGTTCAGCAAGCAACTTTGCTTTTCTAAATGTATTTATGATCTAAAAGTAGAAATGTACTCCACTCCTGGATCTCCCAACAAGTGTAAAGCCTTAGTATGATGCTCTGTGATTGTACAAACATTAGGAACCCTGTTGCAGGCTTGAATCCATAGGATCCCAATGCAGTACATTTTTTATGTGTACTAATATTGACATTATTCTGGCTTCCCATACGTGTTCTGTTTCAACTGGAGTTACTGTTGTCTAAAACACCACAGAACAATGCCACTGTAAGTCCCCATAGTGATTGAGAGCAACACCAAGGTCCTGAAATCAGTTCTGTGGGCCTTTAAGTTGGTTCACAGTTACCTATACTGAAATGTCCTCCAGCTCTTTAATATTTCACATATTTGGCAAATAACTCCCATTGCATCTCCCCTGTCCTTTTATTTTCCTTTTGGAAAAGGTTGACAGGTCACCCTCAGTTCTCAGCAAGAGAGCAAAGATTAGACAGAAAGAGAGGCTAGCTGGTATTACTCAGCTAAAGCTTGCTCCTCCCCAACATATTATCCAAGCAACAGAAGTGATTTAATCTTTACTACAGCAGCACAAAATGAGATTGGAAAGGCTTAATCCTAGGCAATATAAAGAATACCACTTTGTCTCCTCAGCTCCCCATCACCCAAAAACCTCAAACCCCAACTCTTATCACAATCAATGTTTTTCAAATAGGGTGCTGGGTGATCCTTTTAAGGGTGCCGTGGGGTGCTGTGCAATATTAGCACTGTTAGGTATGCAAACGGCTACACAAGTTTCACAAAATAAACCTAGAGATTTCAAATAGGAATCCATGGTGTCAAAAGCAGTCTGACTGGTTGTGATTTTTCTGAGTTCTTTGCAACAGCAGAATTGCTCTATTAATTTTCCATAGACAAAACACAAGTGAAAACTAAGAGCTGGCCTTTTCTGAAGGGAGCCCTGAGTCTAATGAGGAGTGTCTTGATTATAAAAAAAGAAATATTAAGAACCACTGCAATAATCATTTTAGCATTAAAACAAGTCCAGCTAAAGCCTGTGGAAAAGTTTTCATTTTCCGTACAATAAGCTTTCCTTTATAGAGAGCCATTTAAAACTTCAGCTATACTTAAATAATCCCAAGAACACAACATTTTCACAAAGGGAGTGAAGATTTTGACATATTTTCTTAAATAGTTTCCTTTTTTGGACATTCTAATGTCTGAGGAAGAGACACCGGACCAGCTCTACAGCTGGTGTGCATCAACGTAAGTCCTTTGAAGACAATGAAGCTACACTGATTTACACCAGCCAAAGAGCTGGCCCGGTGTTCTCAGGTTTCTGATATGCCAATAGCCAAAACCAGCCTCATAAATACTGCTTTTCTCTTGACCTTGCTAAAAGTCTGGTATTGACTCATTGGACTGGGAGAGGGGTTACTCCCTTCAGAGAAATTCAACACACCCTTTTATCTATATTCCATTCAATGTGTGGATCCCACGCATGGTTTTTTTAAACAAAAACTGAAATTGTTATTTTGCTGAGGCACAATCCCTTTGACCAAGTTGGGGATTTAAAGGCACAATCATGGTGGAAGAATGTCAATGGAATTTTGAAATGTAAGCTGTTTTATGACAAATCTTGACCGCTTCCAGGTCTATTAAATTATGAAGAGGCATGCCTCTGAAGTCTGAGTGGGGGAATGCTGCATCTTTCCCCACTGAAGGAATATCTGACTCAGACTGTGCTAGTTATAACCCATTCTCAGTGAAAAAAGAAAAGAAAAAGAAGAGAATTCTTGAAAACTGAAATATGCTGTAATTTCCAGCACTGGCACTAGAAATGTTTGCTCTGATTTTAAGCCCTATACACACACCGCTCCCCCACCCCAGAGGTTTGAACGACACTTCATGGGGTTGACAGTCAATGCAGAATTTAGGCACGAGTTTGAAAGAGCTTCTCTGTGCAACTCGTGTGCAGACAGTGTAAAGTCAGGCACGGCCTAGCATTTACAAAGTTTTTGTGTCTCAAGTGGTGTCAAGACTGTTCTCCAGGATCAGAAACAGACTGGAAATAGAGGGGAAAGAGGTCAATTTAACTGAAAGACAAACACAAATAATCTTTCACTGTGTCCCACCAAGAAAGACTTAAGAACTTCTCTCTGTCCTCTGTTTCAAGGACCTTTTTGTTAACATCAGCATGAGAGGCAGACTCTCGTCAAGCAAGATATGGCTATGGAGGTACCAGTAGTGCTGAATAAAAGTGCCAGGGACAAACCCTGCCTGTTAAGTTTGGAGATTAGGTTATACTTATGCATCTTTTTTGCAAACATTTGTTTGCTTTCTTGTAATCTTGTTATTTCTTGCATTACACTTGTAATGCTACAATAAGATGGACTCATAGGAGGAAAATTGTATTATTTGAAATCATTCGGTAGTTATAGATCAGATTTAGATATGACCCCCTCCCACCTTGCTTTGGCAAATATTACAAATTTGGTGAAAAATGCCCTTGAGCAGGGACTGGCAACCTACAGCCTATGGGCTATATCCAGCCTGTGAAGGAGAGGGGGCATCCCCAGGATCCTATCACCTGACTTGTTCTGTCTGTTCCCTCCACAGCATCTGTTGATGGCTCAGCTCTCCCTACTTGTTTTCTAGGATACCACCAAATTTAACTCTTTCCATTGCTCTTGGCCACTAGAATCAGTGGCAAGGGTAAGCACAGGTGGCTTGGGTACTCTCAGGGGTGGAGATCATCAGCCTGCAGCAGGGTTCAGAGTTGCAAATGGTGGCCCACAACAGCAAAGGGTTGCCGAACTCTGCCCTTGAGAATGCTGAATATTGTTAGAGTTAGGTTGTTTGCTAATTCCATCCATTTTTTTTCTGCGAACCCTCAAAAAATCAAAGTACACCAAAAGTTTTAATTAGAATAAACACAGTTCCAGCAGGGCAGAAAGAATTTCAGCTGACATCACAGGTAGTATTTGTGTCCAGCAACGGGAGTGAACAAAAGAGGGCCAGGTCAGGTTCTGCTGGGTATTAAGGTATTGTGGGTGAGGATAATAAATTGATGTTTGCCAAAGAAGACTGAAATAGTTACTGAGAAGACCTTGAAAACAAGGGAAAGATATACTGTGTCAGAGGGGGAAGCTTGAAAGCTCTGTGATTCCAAGCTGATAACATGTTTAAATGTAAAGATGACAGACAGATTCTTAGGTTCTGACAAAATAAGTGAACATCATTTTTCTTCGCATACTTGCCTGTCCCCTTGGCAGTGGCTTAACAAAAAAACATTTAGAGCAGCATGGAGAGTTCATAAAATGCTGGCTTTGTTTTTTATAGCAGTCAACACATTTACCAGTGAACTAGAGAATTCAGAGCTTGGATCTTTACAAGCCAATGAAAAAAGGGCCTATTTTCAACTAATGCCACAGTTGTGAACAGGCAGAGTGGTCTGCTAACTAAACAGTCTTTCATGCCTCCTTTCCACTGTTCTTAAGGTAACCACCCCATTCCCCAGGATGGTCAGACAGCAACAATTTCACTGCAACCCCAGAGCTCCCCTGTCAGAGCTATCACTTCAGCCCTCTAGTGCAGTGGTCTCCAAGCTGTTTTGATCACGCACCCCTATCAGTAAAAAATTTGTGAGCACGCACCCCCAATATATGTATATTTATTTATTTATAAATTATATACATGTACTATTTGCGTACCGTACGTGACCATCTGACATACGGACTGAGTGAGGGCACCAGCGTCAATCCGTATATTAAATATTAGTAAAGCTTAATTTCTTGCTTACTTTTTTAGATAAAAAATAAATATAAATAGAAGTTCTAATATTTTCTTCCTGCACCCCAATGGATCATCTTGCACACCCCCAGGGGTGCATGCACCCCACTTTGGAGACAACTGCTCTAGTGAATGGGTCAAGTCATCCTTACTCCAAGGCAGCCAGCCTCCTTCTGTCACCCAAGCAGCATATCTTATATAGAGTTTCCTGCCCTTCTGCTGGAGAACCTGATCAGCCTGCAAACTCCAAGTCAGTTTCATTCTCTTCCCCGAGCACACAGAAGGGGAAAACAAACCTGTTTGCCAGGAAACAGATGCTGCTCTAATTTAAGTCTATCCATATGTCCTGGAAGCTAAAATCCTGCCCTCAGGGTCAGACTGGTAACTGCAAGATAGGCAGGATGAGAGGGAATGCTCCTGGATGGGAATGGAGCTGCTCTACAGTTGCTCCTTCAGCCTTACAGTTACATCAGTGTGTATCCCCTGAAGCTGGCCAGCCCATACACCCTCCTGTGTAAGAGCATGCAGTGAGTCCTCCCAGAATTCAGGCTCCTAGCGGTGGTGGAGTTTATGTCCTCTATTCAGCCTCACAAAACAGAAATGCTTTCCTTCCCCTCTCATGTTGCAATCCACCAAATGTATTGCAAGATACCCCTTTACACCTGGGCAGAGAATACAGAATATGCCACAGAGTGGAAAACTTAAAAATGAAACATATGATGTCTGTTTTCCCAATGCAAGTTTGAAGGTGTTTTCTCCTGTAGAACCCAAACTCTGCAGTATTTCTGCTGCAAACTTAATCCAAATTACCTAAGGAAGCACATTTACTCGTGGAGACTCCTATTTTGTCAACACAGTGCACACTAACCAGCAAAAGGTGCCATGAACATTCCCCCAAGTTCTCTCCTCCTCCCTGGAGTCCTGTTACAGCCCTGCTATTACTGATGGGAAACTTTATCCCACACAAGTGGTCACCAAAATAGCTGCATATTTTTAAACCATGGTTCCTTTGAAGTGGTGCCTATAAAAATACTCTGAGATAAATGTTTCTCAGTACTTTGGGGTTTCAGGTTGGGTCACTTTGTGGGATCGGAGCGGTTGGCAAGGTCTCACGAGCAATTCATAATTATTTATGTAAAGCTAAATTAGATGGGGCTATACATCTTCAATAAGATAAGCAGAACAGCCATGCCACCGCTTAAAAAGAACGCAGTGGGCCAACTCTCAAAAAATGTGATGTTAATTTAAAAAAAAACAGAACAAAGAGTATTCAGGGAGAGAACCATTTAGTTGTGTTTCTGAATGAATGGTTTGAAAGCAGGGTCAGCAATGTGCTGGATTGAGTCCTCAGACCCTTTGGATCCAGCTCATGGAGCCATGGCTTCAATGGCATTTGGTGTCGCGGTCTCTCCCTGTGCCCTGCCACAGTCAGCTGTCTGGGCCTCCAACAGAGGGGGAGCTCTGCCCCTGCCATGCTGCAGCTAGGCAGTACAGGCTCCAGCGGAGCAAGGGCTGTCCCCATTCCCTGCTGCAGCTGAGCTGTGGGGAGAAGCAGCAATGACAGCTTGGAGCCTAATGTCTGCCTGCTTCTCATCCAGCTTGAGTAATTCCAAACACTGCTCCCCCCCCCACCCCACTGGAAAATGTGGCTGAACCCCTGGTTTAAAACACCCCTGCTGTCTCCTAGGACTGTGGAGTTGCTTACATTGTGAATGCCAAAAATATACCAGAGTTTACTTATCTTTGTCCTTTGGGGGTTTTTTTGGGGGGTGTAAATTTAGCACTTGGGAAAGCACAGAGCTGATAGCACTGGCTAGCCATGTGCCTAGTGGCCCGCAAGTATCTCCATCAGAGCTCTGTATTTATATTTTATTAGCATCTGCAATGTGGTAGGCACTGTGCACAGTCTCTGGCCAAAGGAAGTGACCAAAACTTTCCCCTGACATGAACGGACACTGGATCCTAAGTAGGATCCAGGCAAGCAAAATCGGAAAGATGTAGAAAGGCTCCAAATACTCTTTCTTCTCTTCGATTAAATAAGTGTGAATCAACTCTAGTCAGGTGTTATTTGACTTATAAATTGGCCATTTTCTAGAGCCAGTGGGATTGGAAGCAGAAGACAACACAAGACTTGCAAATCAGATTGGATCAGTGAACATCCCCTTCTTAAAGAGCACTGTGCAAGAACAGGAGAAAACTTGCATGGCAGAAGTGGCCAAGGGTGAGATTAAGGCTAACATCATTTGCAGAGCTGGGGAGGCAGTATGATATAGTAGGCCTGTCATATACATATAAGCACCAGCTAGCCTGCACAAATACAGCAGCTCTTGTTCCCATTTGAAAAACAAAAAGCCACTATTGCTGCAGTTCAAGTGGAATTTCCATCTGCGGGCAGTAATATTAAAGCCTGGACCTTTTCTTTACAGACCTGCCACTAGATGATGACATTATCACAAATCTGTCATTACATTAGTCAGAGGGCAGTGGTACGCATACAAAAGTAACCAGCATTTTAAATGCTCTGTTATTGTTGATCTGCAGAACTCATTGCCACCTGGGTTGCTGACATCTGAAGAACTCTTCTAGTTGCCAGAAACAAAAAGGGATTTTAAAGAGGAACAAGCACCCTGTAAGGATTGACATTAACCCAAACCCACTTCATTTCCAACCAAAAGCTGACAAAGATAGCAAACAGCAGGCTTTGCATTTGGGTATCAAGGAGTCCATTTATGAGTGTGTGATTTGGGAATTCGTAAGCAGGAGGTTCTGGTGAAGGCGTGTGCTCTGAGAAGCTGAGACTGTTGCTAGCTGAATGATTGCTGCCTGTGCCTAACACAAACCCTAACAAGGGAGCTGAGCCAGTCCAAATCCAGCAGGGTATAAAAGGAGTAACTAGGGAGTGAGTGAACAGGGGCAGCAAACAGGGCAAGCAGTTTGCAGGCAGTTCACTGGTCAGTTCGCAAGTCGGTTTGCACCCCAATCCTTTGAGGAGGAAACCTTTCAGCTTGGTATGAGGGAAGCAGGCAAAAGGGACCTCTGGGAGGTGGGCAAGGATCAGTAAGCAGGTCAGCTTCCAAGCAGATTTGCTAGGGGAAGGTGTTTTTGCAAGAAGAGCAGTAAGAGAGAGGAGGCAGATTAAGAGACCCAGGGAAATGGCTGGAGGACATCGCAATACTAAAGCCACTGCCATTGCCTCTGCTTGCACCTGTGAGGTTTCTGTCCAGACAGGACCACTCACCATTGAGGCCAAGTCTAGATCTGGCACTGTGGGGGCTGCGGCTTGCAGGTTCTCTCCAGTGACAGCCAGGTGGGGGAGTGCCTGCCATGTAAGCAGTGCTTCCTGATGGTGTCTCTCAGGGAGCAGGCAAGAGAGCTACAGGAGGAGGTGGTGAGGCTCTGAAGCATCCTCCGCTGTGAGTTCATCGATTCGATGCTGGAGGAGACCTCTGGGACTGTGGAGGAAGCACTGCCAGAAGCAGCACTAGAGAAGAGAGAGGACATGGACTCCTAGGAAGGTGGAAGCCGGAAGCTTGTGACCTCTGGCAGCAAACAGAAATCTTCATCTCCACCTGCAGCAATTCATCTGGAGAACAGATATGGAGTCCTAGCAACAGAGCGGGAAGAGTACGTTCCATTGGTGGAGGAGGACAGGACAGGCCTCCCCAGGGTGGGAAGGATTTAGACCACCACCACAGATGATGGTGGTTGGAGGCTCCCTTCTGCAGGGGACAGAGGCATCCATCTGCCAGCCTGAGCTGTTGCCTCGGGAAGTCTGTTGCTTGCCTGGGGCCTAGATCCAAGATCTCACAGAGGGACTACTGAGACTCATTTGACCCTCTAACTACTATGTCATGCTGCTCATCCATGTGGGCGCCAATGATACTTCCAGGGGAGATCATGAGCAGATCAAAAGTGACTACAGGACTCTGGGTGCAAGGGTGAAGGGGACGGGTCGGGCTCCTTGATCCTTCCAGTCAAGGGAAAGGGCCCAGAAAGGAGTGGGCATATCTTGCATAGCTGTGCAGGTGGTGTCACCAGCAGGGCTTAGGCTTCTTTGACCATGGGATGATATTCCAAGAAGAAGGATTGCTAGGAAGAGATGGGATCCACCCAATAAAGAGATGGAAGAGCATCTTCACAGACAGGCTTGCTAACCTAATGATGAGGGCTTTAAACTAGGTTGGCTGAAGGATGGAGACCAAAGCCCTGAGGTAAGTGGGGAAGTGGGTGACCTGGAGGAAAAGCAAACAGGAGTGGGCAACAGGGGAAGTGTTCTCATTCTTCCTGAGAAATCAGGGCAATTGGCTAGTTACCTCAGGTGTCTGTACACGAATGCACGGAGCCTTGGAAATGGGCAGAAAGAATTGTAAGTCCTCGCATAGTTACGGCACTGTGATGTAAGTAGAATAGACTTGGTGGGACCTCGCATGACTGTTGCAGTGCACCCATTAACACTGTCATGGATGCATATAAACTGTTCAGGAAGGACAGCCAGAAGGGAAGAGGTGGAAGAGTTGCACTATATGTAAAAGAGCGCTATGATTGCTCAGAGCTCCAGTATAAAGCTGGAGCTAGGCCTGTTAAGAGTCTCTGGGTTAGAGTCAGAGGGGAGAGCAACAAGAGTGATGTCATGGTGGGGGTCTGCTATAGACCACCAGACCAGGAGTAAGTGGTGGATGACGCTTTCTTCAAACAGCTAGCTAAAGTTTCCCGATCACAGTCTGTGGTTTTCATGGAGGATTTCAATTACCCTGACATCTCCTGGGAGGGCAATACAGCAGTGCACAGGCAATCCAGGACATTTTTGGAGAGCACTGGGGACAACTGCCTGGTGCAAGTGCTGTAGCAGCCAACTAGGGGCCGTGCTCTTCTTGACCTGCTGCTCACAAACAGGGAAGAATTGGTGGGGAATGTAATAGTAGATAGCAACTTGGGCAGCAGTGACCACAGGATGATAGAGTTCAGGATCCTGAGGAAAAGAAGGAAGGAGAGTAGGACCCTGGACTTCAGAAAAGCAGACTTTGACTTGTTCAGGGAACTCAAGGACAGGATCCCCTGGGAAGTGAGTCTGAGGGGGAGAGGCATCCAAGAGAGCCAGGTGTACTTTAAAGAAGCCTTACTGAGAGTGCAGGAACACGCCATCCCAATGTGCAGGAAGACTAGCAAGCATGGCAGAAGATCAGCTTGGCTTAGGGAACTCTTTAGTAAGCTAAATCATAAAAAGGAAGCTTATAAGAAGTGGAAACTTGGACAAACAACTAGGGAGGAGTATAAGTGTATTGCTTGGGCATACAGGGATGAAGTCAGGAAGGCCAACGTGCAACTGGAGTTGAAGCAAGCAAGGGACATGAAGGATAACAAGAAGGGTTTCTACAAGTGTGTCAGTAACAAGAGGAAGATCAGAGAAAGTGTGGGTCCTTTACTGAATGGAGGAGGCAACCTAGTGACAAAGGATGCAGAAAAAGCTAAAGTGCTCAATGCCCTTTTCACCTCAGTCTTCACAGGCAAGGTCAGCTCCCAGACTACTGCACCTGGCAACACAGTTTGGGGCGAAGGAGAGCAGCCAACTGTGATGAAAAAACAGATTAGAGACTGTTTAGAAAACCTGGACATGGGGCCAGACAGGATGCACCCGAGGGTGCTGAGAGGGTTGGCTGATATGATTGTGGAGCCATTGGCCATAATCTTTGAAAATTCATGGCAATTGGGAGAGGTCCCAGACAACTGAAAAAGGGCAAGTATACTGGCCATATTTAAGAAAGGGAAGAAGGAAGATCCAGGGAACTACAGACTGGTCAACCTCAACTCAATCACTGGAAAAATAATGGAGTGTATCCTCAAGGAACCCATTTGTAAGCACTTGAAGGAGAAGAAGGTGATTAGGAACCATCAGCATAGATTCACCAAGGGCAAGTCATGCCTGACCAACCTTGAATGCCTTCTATGATAAGATGACTGACCCTGTGGATGCAGGGAGACCAGTGGATGCAGTATACCTTGGTTTTCACAAGGCTTTTGCTGTGGTCTCCCACAGCATTCATGCAGGCAAGCTAAGGAAGTATGTGTTGGATGAATGGATGGTAAAATGGATAGAAAATTGGCTGTATCATCAGGCTTAGAGGGTAGTAGTCAATGGCTCAATATCTAGTTGGCAGCTGGTATCAAGTGGAGTGCCCCTGGGGCCGGTTTTGTTCAATATCTTCATCAACAACCTGGAAGATGGCATATAGCACACCCTCAGCAAGTCTGCAGATGACACCAAGCTGAGGGAGCAGTAGATATGCTAGAGAGTAGGAGTAGGATTCAGAAAGACCTAGACAAATTGGAGGATTTGGCCAAAAGACATCTCATGAAGTTCAACAAGGACAAGTGCAAAGTCTTGCACTTAGGACAGAACAATCCCATGCACTGGTACAAGCTGGGGGCTGACTGGCTGGGCAGCAACTCTGCAGAAAGAGACCTGGGGGTTACAGCAGACAATAAGCTGAATAAGAGCCAACAGTGTGCCCTTGATGCCAAGAAGGCTAACACCATACTTGGCTGCATTGGTAGAAGTGTTGCTAGCAGGTCAAGGGAAGTGATTATTCCCCTTTATTCAGCACTGGTGAGGCCACATCTGGAATACTGTGTCCAGTTTTGGGCCCCCCACTACAGAAAGGATGTGGACAAATTGGAGAGAGTCCAGCAAACACCAGTGAAAATGGTTAGGGGGCTGGGGCACATGGCTTGTGAGGAAAGACTGATGGAACTGGAATTATTTAGTCTAGAGAAGAGAAAATTGAGAGGGGGGTTTAATAGCAGCCTTCAACTACCTTAAGGGTAGGTCCAAAGAGGATGGGACTAGACTGTTCTCAGTTGCACCAGGGAAGTTTAGGTTAGAAATTAGGAAGAACTTTCTCGCTAGGAGGGTGGTGAAGCACTGGAACAGGTTACCCAGAGAGGTTGTGGAATCTCCATCCTTGAAGGTTTTTAAGACCTGGCTAGACAAAGCCTTGGGTGGAATGATCTAGTTGAGGATGGTCCTGATTTGAGCAGGGGGGTGGACTAGACAACCTCCTGAGGTCCCGTCCATCCCTCATTTTCTATGATTCTATGGTTCTCTGAAGGGAAACTCTTTCTGCTTCTAAAGACCTGAGAATGCAGGGTAATTTATAGGTAGAGAGGGGAAGGAAATAAATCCTATTCCCAGTCGCTGTAATACAGAAAGTGCAAAAAAACACCCTGCTGAGCAATCAGTCCTGTGAGAGAAAATGGTGATAAGAAAAACAGAGGCTAGCAGGGAGCTGCCACTTGGGAGTGTCATTTAAAGCAAAGGGAGAAGAGAAGTCTGAACTCAAGCCAGGGAATAGGGAGTTAAATCTATGAGAGGATGCCACTACCCACATGTATGTTCTGGGCATGGACATAGCTTAGTATGGTAATAGGGGATGAATATACATGATGTCTAATCTTTCACCCACAAAGGCAGTGAAAGCAAAGGACGTGGGAGCAGCAATGTGACGAGGACAGAACTGTGGCCAGGCAAAACCTTATTTGCCTCCAAAAGAACAATGGCCTTCAAGGAGCATCCTAAATACTGGTTTTGTGGAACCCCAAGGATCAGAACTGCCTTTTAACCCAGCCTATGGGCCACAATAGGGACTGTGTTCGCCTGTTGCTGTAGTTAACTAACGCTTTGTACAGAAGGGATTTGCAGCCTTCCCTTTCAGCTTGCCCTCATAAAATCTTCTTTCTGTTCACATGTGCGTGGGAGGGTTTACTGAGAACCCACCACTTGGTGCATCCTGCAATACCAAAGCAGTTGTCTACACCTCTGGCCTGTAACCTAGTACCTGGCAAGATCTGGCACGCTACGGCACTGCCAGGACCCCCCAAGCAGGAGCCATTTACACAGCTTTCTGTCACTAGGCAGATGCTGACAATCCTTCTTGGCTGCTCTGTCCTTAGAACAGGCTCCCTCTGTGTGTCTCCCTCTCCCCGTCTCATGAGCTGCATTCCTTTCTCCACCCCTCAGGCTGATCTGTTAGTAATTACACCAACATTGTTGGCTTCTTTAGTCATAGAAGACCAGAACTATGAGCCAATTGTGACCCTCTGGCAAGGCTCTCTTGCTTAGTTTTATGCAGTCTCTTGAGAGACTTCCTTAAAATTGCCTCTTTTGCTATGTGGTTATGAAACAGGCAAGTGTGTGATGGGGGCTTCCCTTGGACAAGAGGCAAGAAGCAGTAATGCACCCACCCCAGTATCTCCACAGCAAAGCAGAATTCAGAGTTAAATATAGTAAACACTCAGCAAGAGAAGGGAAAAGCCTCTTGGTTCTTTTGCTGGAAGCTGTCTGCATCAGTAAAAATCACCTGCTCCAAATAACAACACACCATGTGAATTAAAATGAGAGGATTCTTCACAGCTTTGTATGTCGGGAGGGTTTGCGTGGGAGAAGGGAGGTCAGAGGAGAATCTCTTCTTACAACACCAAATCCTTTCCAGCCAAATCCACCACAGTGCATCAGTCGAGCCATTCTCTTTGGAACTAGCCTCTGCTAGCCAAGCTGCACCCGAGGACCATAAGATAGCCCCTTGAAGGGGCAAAAGAGGCTGTGAGGCTAAAGATACTGACCCACCAACCTAACAACCCAGTGTTCTCTGCTCCTGCGGGCCTAGGGAACTAGAGGCCCACAACTTGTTCTCCCATCCCTCTGACACTGTGTGCAAGCTGCTGGAAGCAGTGTTTAGCACAGCGGTGGGAAAAATAGCGGATTCAGCCGGCAGCAGCACTGACAGGGCACATGGCTGGGCAGGGAGCTGCTCCAAGGCCGGGCTGGGATCTTGCAGCAGTGAGTGTGATCAGGAGCCGGGACAGAGTTGCAATCCGCTGCCTGCGCGTCCCTGCCCAGGGTGTGCGGGCAGCGGATCACAGCTCTGCCCCGATCCAGACCATGGGCCAGACATTGCCTGCCCCGGTTTAGCACCTGGTGCCTTAAAAATTGGGCATCTCAAATTGGACACCCAGCATTACTTTTGAAACTTCTGGATTTTTTTCTGGTGCCATGGGAGATAAAGACTGCAGCTTCTTCCCTCAGCATGGAGAAAAGACACTTTCTGACTAGTTGTCACGATTCTACTCCCATGCACTTGTTTGGGGTGCTGCGGCCAAATAAAAGTACAGGACAGAGCCATGGCATCCATATGTATACCTTACTCTTTGCTGTAACCCACAGCACATTCCTGGTGGGAACTGAAGTCAGAGGGATGCCATGCAAGCATTGCAATTTAATTTCCAGTAGTCTAAAGAGCTCTGACTCCATGCAGGGACTCCACTAGCAGCTGTTCACTGCAACTGCCTTAACCATGGAGCTGGATCAGAGATTGATGCCAGCACTACAAAGGAGTGTTTTGCTGAGAAAGGTCCCATCCTTTAGACTGATATGGGTGAGGTATTTGTCATATGCCAGAGCACCACCCAGTGCGGGGCAGAAGGTGGTGCATGCTGCCAGATCTCTGGAGGGGACTGGAGCTAACTTGGGAAAAATGCCTAGGCACCTCCCCTCCTGTGCACATGCCAGAGCTGAATGGAAAATTCTGACACACATGAAAGTCTAATAGAAACATGAGGTGGGGGGACCAAACTCTCTCCCCTTCCCATTATTCAAGCAGATTTAATGCATTCCCTTCTGGCCTGCATCCAATGACTCCAAAACCTTCCCCCATCTGGCATATGGCAGGGCTGCTTGGGGTAGCTTGAAAGAGATGGATGCATTGCATCTCTTGGAATTTGAAAGCGGGGGGGGGGACTAAGTGGCTTCATCAGGGTCCCAGAGTTGTTTGACCCAGCCCTGACCAACTGCAGTTGATGATAAATCTCCTGCTGCTAAATATTAACTAGGTTTGTCATGTCCTTTTATTCTGCAAATTTCCCCAACACTAAAGGGCTGTTTGTTCCATTGCCTATAATGCCTTGGCTTCCTACAATGCAGAAGCAATTGGGGCAATGGACTTCTTACCAGAGAAGCTACAGTAGTATCAAGCATCATGTGGTTTCAATTAGTTGTGAGCTGTACTGACAGGGCTTTCCAACCTGGGAATACAAGACCAAGAACTGAAGTAGCTAAGTTGCAGACTGTAAACGAAAGGACTGTGGTTGTGATGGGGGGCTCCTCCATGTACCACAATGGGATGACACACTGTTATTTGCACTGTTTTAGTACCTGGGAGAGCCCTCATCACAAAGGCCACATGACATCTGATGACCTCAGTTCTAGTGTTAGCTGTTGAGCGTTGGAAATGTGAAAAGCCAGGGTGTAAAAGGAATGCTTTATAGTCAATTAATTGGATATTGTTTTTAAACTTCCTGCACTAGTAACAGTTGTATGTTCCTTGTTGCAGTTGTATACCTCACACTCCTGAGGCCTAGGTATGGTCCCTTTTGAAACCTATCCACAAGACCGAGACAGAGAGAGGAGAAGCTTCTATTGGAAAAGATTTAGCAGCCTCCCATGGGGTGTTCAGGTCCCCATAAACAGTCCAGCTGAAGGCTTCTAAAATACTTTTAATTGCACCCTTACTATTCTCTCTTTATCTAGCTCATAATGTGCAGCCTAACCCCTCTGCTTCCCATCAGCTGTTGCTACTATTGTTTTAAACAGAAAGATTTCTAACAATTTGTAACTTGAATCTTTACTGTTTGTGTGCACATGGTTTGTTTTTTGCCAAGAGACCTGGTTTCAGGAAACACCTTGCGGAACACACACACAGCAACACTAAAGGAATTACAAAAGTCTTGGGAAAACATGTGGGGTCCATTGTTACTGGCTCGCCTCAAGAGAGGACAGGCAGGACGGAGCGCCTCACTGGAAAGCATACAACGTAGCCGTTTGAGTCATAAGAATTCCACACGTGTCATTAGTTTAGATTCACAGTTTAGTGTCAGCAAAACATTTGGGGCTGGCTATTGATTTAACCAAATACGTGTGAGCTAAGGCCTGGTGCGGGCTGAAGGACAAGCATGCTTCCAGCCTAGAGAGGCCTTTAGCAAAAAAAAAAAAAAAAAAAAA
>NW_017729022.1:67350431-67373013 GCF_001723915.1 Gavialis gangeticus
AAAAAAAAAAAAAAAAAAAAAGCCCTGAAAGCATATCTGCAGTCTTTCCTTTCCTTTCCTTCCATCTGTTCATCCGTCCTCCCATCCTTTCTCTCTTTCTTAGCTGCCTTGGGGTACAGCTTGGGGACACAGCGCAGAAGGCAAGCAGCAGAATTAATGCAAGGGTGAAAACAGGGTGTGTAGGGGAAGGTGACGCATGAATAGGTTCCAGCTGAAAGGTGCCGTTACCTCTCCATGGGACACTCGGTGGAGTTGACTGTTGGCTCATTTCATTCCACTAGTGATTGCCAAAGAGGAAACTATTTCCCTTCAGCAGAGGCTAGTGACAGTGGGCAGGCTGGATGGCAAAACCAATGCTTCCAGAGCCAATTTTGACATTGGGTTAAAAATAATGCACGCTTGACCTGAAACTGATTGGGGCAGGGCTTATCCCGATGCACCTCTACAGCTTGATCTTGGTTCCTGTGAACTCTAGGGGTTGAGCTGTAGCCTCTCCTCTGATTCTGGAATCATTAGTGGGAGCAGGACAGCACATCCTGGAAGGGTGGAAGTCACTCTGTGACAAATAGGCTGTGTTTTCTCACATCTCTCTTGAATTGTTAGGCCTCCATGTTCCATTTGGAGAGAATATGGCAAAGCCGAGGAGAGACCAATTAGGGACAAATGGAAACCACATGCGGTTTTAATGAAACAAGGAGCTGGTGCGCAGGGCTTATTGCTGCAGGAACATTTACTGCCTGACTGGAATGCGCATCTGGCATTGATTGTTTCCTGACCCATCAAGTGAGTGGGAATATGGAAAGCAAATTGAAGCTTATATGGGAAGATGAATTTTCTAAAGAAGTGCAGTTTGGGTCATAATCTTTGTGAGGAAGAAACACGTTCTCTGTATGTCGCTTAAGGCGAAAGTTAGGGGCAAAACTGGTTTTACATCTCTTCAGATCGCAGCGTAGATGCTGAATGTTGTGAATAAGTGGCTTGGCAACGAAGAAGCACAGGGGGATGTATTGGAGAGCCATTTATCACAGAAGGCCCCATAACACTACCTATGCTCACACTGAACAGTAATTTGTTCCCTTGAAATCACAGTAGTAAAGTACTTCGTATGGGGTACAAAATGGGGACCTGTGACATGAAACTGTGGCCCAGCTCACAGTTCACAGCCTCAAAAGTTGTAATTGTTGTGCGAAGGGCACTATCAGTGCTTCAGTTATCTTGCCTGCAGTTTCACTGCCAAGTAGGCAAATTTTAGCCCAAACCAAAGTGCAGCCTGAGATCAAGGCCAGCCTGGTGAGCACCTTCAAACCTGTGAGAACAGTAAAGGGGCTAAAACTAAACCGCAGGTAAAAGCCCAGGTTCAGGAGGCGCTACTTCATAGTCAGGGCGGCTAGGAGCTGGAACCAACTTCCAAGGGAAGTGGTGTTTGCCCCTACCCTGGGGGTCTTCAAAAGGAGGCTAGATAGACACCTAGCCGGGGTCATTTGACCCCAGCATCCTTTCCTGCCATGGCAGGGGGTCGGACTAGATGATCTGCTTAGGTCCCTTCCGACGCTACCAACTATGAAACTGTGCAGTGTAAACATACTCATTTCTGACAGTACTAAGCAATGCAGGGGTAAGCTGTTCTGTGTGACTATTTCCACACGGGAGATGTGAATGAGTAAGCCTGCTGCCTTGCAGTCAGTGTCTGTAGCCCAGCACAAGTGTGATAGAAAATTTTCTTGTGTGTAACTAGGAACAGGGCGGCTGCTCAACAGCACCAGAGCAGTGGAGCTAAGCTATGCCATTTTCATTCCTTGCTCTCCACCAGTACTGCAGTTGCGCACCATTTCTGGGGCCTTTACACTCTAATATAGTGAATGTTTTTTCATACCTTGCTTTTCTCACTGAAGAATCTAAAATGAGGCAGAGAAATGGTCTCCTCCTTTTTAATGAATTACTCCATTTCTTTCCCTGAATTATCTCAGGTTAGCAAATACAATGCACCATTTTTTCAAAGAGCTAATTTTGAGCAAAATCTGCCCCTCTCCTACTTCTCCAAACCCGCCGGCCACTGACGTCCAAGTGATATCCATAGTGAGGAGGGGGAAGTCCTGCAGGATGGCAGTGCCTGAATTTTCTGCTAGATAGGGCAGTCTAAGCAACTGTATAACCTTTATAAATAGAGTTGACAGCTCCCTGCTTGGGATACTTATGAGTCTCTGACGTGCAAGAGGACTCTCCCTTCTCAAGCACCTCGCCCAGCTGGGACCAGTGCCAACATTTTGTGAGGAGACCGGACTCCCCGATCACGTTTTACACACATTTTTGCACGTACAAGCTAGAGAATAAATGCAGTTTGGGAACATGTATACATTTCAAGAATACTAGGTGGGCCTGCAAATTCCTTCCTGCAGTACAAAACCTGCCTAAACTTATAGACTAACCAGCTGTTTAAGCCAAAAAGATGTATCTTCTTAAGCAGGACCAGACCTATATGTGCTACTTTGCTTTCCTATTTGCTTGAGACCTGAAAACAACCTAGTATTAGGCCTGCTTCACATAGAAGCTAAACTGGTATGCAAACATACCTTCTCCCTGTGAGAAGCCTGTGTCCTTGGCTTACCAGTCTGCTCTGAATTAAGAGCTGGTAGTTATCAGTTGCAGTAAGCATGACAATAAATATGTCCATGACTCTTTAGATCTGTGGGTAGGGCTGGGGATTTTAATAATATGCTACATTATTAATTGGTGAGACAGTAGTCAAACTACAATTCATGAACAAATAATTAAATAGCACAAGTCTTTTTGCACTGAAGTCTGGCCACCATGTAAAGGTATATGCTTAGAGATCTTAGGACTGGGTTCACTATCTACTGAAGTCAGTAAAACAGGGGTGGCCAGAGGTACGCACCCTGGGAGCCACATCTGGAGTCACGTCAAGAGTGGAAGCGGGGAAGAGTGCTGAGCGACCCGGAGTGGAAGTGACCACCCCCCGCCTTCCCTCCCCCTGCACTGCCGAACCGCTTCGGCTTTCCCCACTGGGAACTCACCCTGGGGTAAGTGGTATGATTGCAACCCCCACCCCGGCAGGGGAAAGCCCGAGCAGTGGGAGGTGCCAGACTGTGCTGTCCCCTGGAGCTGCCAGGGAGTCGCAAGTATTATGTTGGTGAGCCACATGTGGCTTGTGAGCTGCGGTTTGGCCACTATGGCAGTAGAAGTTTGTGTATTGACTTCACTAGGCTTCCCTTGGCATACAAATCCACTTCCTCCTCCTCCTTTTAGCTTAGCCAGTTAACCTGGAGGCTTTGAAGTCTACGTGAAGCATCAGTGGATCTTCAGTGAATATATCATGCTCTCCTGGCTGATGTATCCAGCAGTGCAGAGGTTCCTGGTATTCTAAGAGAACTTGTGATAACCAGGATCCTGTATCTTTTCCTTAATTTTGAACCATCAGGGTGCCATTATAAGTTATAGGCTCTCAGTGAAAATGCAAAGTGCAGCTCAATTCTCCATGGCAAGGTTGGTCAAAATACCTGAAATGTCTAAGAAGATGTGCTAATGGTAAAATAGTATATATGGGGGAATGGAGAGCTAGGAACTTTCTGCTATTAAGACACAGAACTTTCTAAGTGGAATATTACTGTAGCACTGAGGGCTGAGCTAGGAAGTATATCTGTTTTATGAACAGGTCTAAAGATTGCAGCAATGCTAACAGGTCCTAGGAAAGATTAGTCAAAGATGCAGTTGTTTGGGTTTCCAAAATCTTAAGACACTTATTCCAGACAGGGGGCTACCTAGCTCTTTTGTCAATGTATGGTTTTTCAGGAAAATTCTTTGTCAAAAATTCCAAGTAATTCTAATAATAATATATTTGTAGAAGTTATCTGTTACTACTGTGGTATGCTCTCATACATACACATCCATATCTTACTAATACAATATTATTGAGAGAAACTTCTTAGCTAGACTTATAATAGTAGAGAAGGTAGCAAAAGTAAACTGTATGCAACATCCACCTTTCACAAATTACTATTGCTCTTTTCTGTACAATAGCCGCTTACGGCTCCAAGTCTAAACCATGTGATTTACTTCACAATCATTGCCATACATCTGGCTCTCCACTTGGATCTTCCACCATATTCTAACTTGGATGATCCTGCTCTGTATTCTTGTTCCAATTGCTGATGTCTTTTTTTCACCCCCTTAAAAACCGTCCAAATTCTGACCTGGTAAATCCGTAAATAGCTATTACTGAGCCTTGGCAACTGAGTTTGCATATTGTAAGGTCCATTAATTGTTTTGGGAATGCGGATGTTTTCTGGGCACTGCTTTTCTGAATGTTTTCAGACCAGGGTAATTATTTCCAGGGAGCAAACCAGGCTTGACTGCTTCCTGCTTGTCTGGATCTCCTGAGGCATGACCGCAACAGGATCATTTAAGTAAAATAATGAATTCCAAGTACCCTCCCAAGAGCCAGCATTTCATGGTTGTGGTGCAATTTGCACCTGGTTCACAGGTGTAAGCAAATTTTAAACACTGGCAGAGAGGGAACTAACAAAAACAGATGGCGAAATACCTCGTCTCAGTCCATTGGCAGCAGCACAGAGACAGAGTTGTTTTTTCACTAATGGAGCAAAACCAAGGTGAAATGCCCATTGCCAAGGACTGGAAACAGACAAGGGCATGTGGAAGTTGGTATTTGTATTATACAAAGTTCTCAACATTTGGAAAGATTTAAGGAGACCTGGAATCTTTCATGGGCTGTTGCCTGTTCAGAATCAGCAGGTTTCCAAAGGAGGAGGCTATCACTGTTAGACCATAAAGAATAGGACTGGTCGAAACACACCTGACAAGTCCTTCCTGTCAGAAATATGGGGTTTCATCCAAGTGAGAATTTTCTGGGGGGGAAATCATTAACTTCAACAAAAGCATTTGTTTTTTCCATTCAGAAAATTTCATCCCGAATTGACATTTCTACTTAATGTGACTTGAAGTCTAAATGTTGGTTTAAAACTACCCGTCTTTCAAAATCAACAGTGCTTGGAATCGACATTTCAAAATGTTTCATTTTGACAGTCAATTTTTGTAAAACATTTTGTTCTGCACACATCAATACTTTGACATGTTGCTCCATTTCAGAATATAAACAGATATTTAAAATTCAGAATTTCTTTCAGGACAGAAATTACATTTTCTGATAAACTCTGATAATTGGCCGGTTTTCTTTTCACTTGTATAAATCAGGAGTAATGCCAGTAAATGAAACTGGTGGAAGTAAGAGGAAAATCAAGCCCAATTTTTTTCTGGTTTTCTAATCAGATGAGAATTTACAAATCTTAGGCAAGTGAACAGAAGATGGAAATACCACACCTCTTCAAGTAGTAGGCACTGAGTCGCTTTCAAAACTGAGGACCACCCAATTCATTGCCTCTTGTGATCTGAAATGTAATTTGAGCAAGGGCTAAGTATTTCAAGAGGGATGTGGACAACATGGAGAGGGTCCAGAGGAGGGCCACCCACATGATCCGGGGACAACAGGGCAGACCCTACAGTGAGAGACTGCGGGACCTGAACCTATTCAGCCTCCACAAGAGAAGGCTGAGGGGGGACCTGGTGACCATCTATAAACTCACTAGGGGGGACCAGAAGGGTTTGGGGGAGACACTGTTTCCCCTAGCGCCCGCTGGCATAACAAGGAGTAATGGGCACAAGTTGATGGAGAGGAGGTATAGATTGGACATCCGCAAAAACTACTTCACAGTTAGGGCGGCTAGGAGCTGGAACCAACTTCCAAGGGAAGTGGTGCTGGCCCCTACCCTGGGGGTCTTTAAGAAGAGGCTGGATGCCTACCTGGCTGGACTCATTTGAGTCCCGTTTCTTGTTTTGGGGTTTTTTTGTTCTCCCGCCCTGGCGGGGGGTCGGGCTAGAAGATCTACTAGGTCCCTTCCGACCCTAAATCTATGAAACTATGAAACTATAAATACAGACAGTCAAAAAGCCCGAGGCTGAATCAATTCAGTCTCTGCAGGTTAGTCTAAGCTGCATAGATTGAACATATAAGCAAGTGAACAGACATTCACTTTTGATTCCAGAAATGCAGCTGCATGCCTGCAGTGGCCCAGGCCAGAAGCTGGGGGGCAGTACAATATGCCTCCCTGTTTGGCTGGAGCAGACAAGATTTGCCTGCCCACCCTGCAAGGGGTGGTTTGCAGGGAGGCTCAAAGTATCCTGGGATGCTGGGGAACTGTAAGTTAACTTGAATCTAGAGGGGATCTGGGACAGAAGTTCAGGAAACCAATTTAACCTAAATCAGTTAAATCTGATACTACATCCATCCAGGTTTATCTTAAACCAATTTCAATCATTTTGAAAGTGGTTTATGTGCACTGAACTTCCGCTGTGTTGCAGCTTTGAACTGGTTTCCCATCACTCATACTGATTTATATGTCATTTCTGTCCCTAGCCAGGCGGTCTCCCAGAATGAAAGACCTGATATAAAGTAAGTACACCCCTGAAAGTGCATCTAAATTACAGATTACAGCGTAGGGTAGAAGTAAAGCAGCTAGTTGGGGTGCTGCAGTCAGGCTAGCAATGGGAGTGGATCACTCCTTGCAGGGTAAAGTATTCTGATGATCAGATATACATGCAGTTTAAAGTGTAGCTGCCCCATAAGGATGCATAGCCAGTCAGCAATGTGATGAGTTTCTTCCCACTCCCTCTTTGTTTTCTAAGCACTACCAATATGTTGCAAAAGCCCAGCTCAGCTGCACCCTGCTTCCTAAAGGATACAATCAAGCTGCCACTGAAAACAAGGGGGATCTTTCCAGTGCCTTTAACTGTAGTGGGATGAGGCCACAAATAAGCAGTGGTGGAATCTCAAGGCTTGAAGCCATAACAGCTGCCTCAAACATTCCAGCCGAACAGAGGGAAGGTTACCCCACAGCTGTGTCCCCCTAAATGCCTTTACTCCAAACACTGTAACACAACTGGGGGGGAGGAGAGAGAGGTGGAATTTTAATAACCCTTTTGAAAAAGGAGCATGGGCCATCGCAGGGCCGCTCTTTCAGTCCTGCTCATCTGGGGTCACCACTGCAATGCTCAGACACCCCAAAGGGCACGGGAAAAGTCTTCCTGTCATTTTCACATCTCGTTCATGGCATGTGGGGGGAGGGGAGAGGATAAGCTTTTGGGTTAATTAGCAGCATGACCAGACAGCTGTGTTGTCATCGCCAGTTCAAGAAGTCATCAGGATTGTCACTGAGTTCTGAGACGAACACACATGCACACGCAGCACACGTCCAAAACTGGGACTGACCACTTTCCATTGCCTCAGGGAAAGTTTCTCAGCTCAAGACCACTGAACCAGTGGGGGCCATGAGGAGAAGGGGCCAAGGTGTTCTCTCTAACTGGCATTTGCTCACTCCCTTTTGCACTAGTGTAATTTCACACTTTGTATACTGACTAAGAATAGCAGTGTGGTCTGTTTCCTTAAGATAAAGAGAAACTAGTTGGTCAAATTCTAATCCTGGCTCTGTTACTGTTATAATTGTTTGAGGACATATGAACTGTTTTTAAAATGGAGTTGATACTTCATATTCTTTTCCCTGTTTCAATACAGAAGAAAGGAATTAAAGGCAATTTGAGAACATACTGGCAAAATCAGAAAGAAAATCCTGGTAAATAATAATAAAGATAAATCCCCAAATCTAACAAGATTGCACTTACAAGGCACGTGAGCAGGATCTGGGCCAAACAGCTCTCCTCAGTTTGGGCAACAGAATAGCAACCCATGCAGAGCAGTTAAATATAGTCTCCAGTTCAGATCATATATCATTCTAAATATTATTGTGCTTAGTAACTCATAAAAGAGTTCTGCAAAGATGCACAAAGGGACACAATGATGCTTCCTTTCCTCCCTCACAAGGAATATTATAAAGATTGCTTTATGTTTACAAACACTTTGAAAGCCTAAAGCACTTAAGCTGTATTCCTACTTCTGCAAAAAGGAGACTGACTTGACAAATGTAATTGCTGCTCTGAATTTTACAACTAAAGGGACTCCCATTATAATACATTTACACCACAATGCAGTTTCTTTCTCCTGTGTTAGGGCCATTCATGCCATACCTTCTGGTTGCTGTGCAAGTGGGCAGGTATCTTGTGAGTCCATGCACACATTTTCATTCAAGTGTATGGTCTTTGCCAGGACAAGTAACTCGAAGCACATTATAGCACTGCTGGTCCTAGCGTTCAGTGACTACAGACACTGCCAAATCCACCACATGCACACTAACAGAACAGCTGGAGCAAACTGATTAGGAAGGTTCACGCCCCCCCACCATGGTGTCTCAAAAGTGACACGCTGGGTGCATCTATACATGCACATTTATTGCACAGTAAATGAAATGACTGCACAGTATGGGTGCACATCTACACGTTCATGCCCATACTGCATAGTAAATATGGTGACTTACACTGACTTGAGTGTAAATTAGATACCTGCATCATGCAAGTATCAAATTTATTCCCGATTAGTTACTGCACGCTAACGCACATGTAGATGCCTTGCTCTGCAGTAACACTATGTGTGTGTGGACTGATCTGGGATTAACTTTAGTCCCAAGTTGGTCCACACCTAGTGTTAATGCCCTTTAATACCTGCACTTGTAGATGCTGGCCTATTCCTGCTTACTGCATAGTAAATTTAAGTCAGCATAAATGCACATGTAGACACGCCCATTGTTCATTATTGTTTGGATCCTAGGCTGCATCCAAGTCTATTTGGGCACAGTAGGAATGGTTACCCTAATCTCTGTAAAGGAACATAATGGCAGAGGGTTGCTCAAGTGGTCAGAGTGTAATTCTTTAGAAAGCGTCCCTAAACTGTCCTTGTCTCCCCCCCCAGCTTTCTTCAACAGCTTTCTGGGATAGGGACTGTTATTTCGTATACATTTGTGCAGCACCCAGCATGATGGAATTCTGATATTGATGGCCCCTAAGCACTACTGTAACAATAAAAGTACTTTAAGTTCATCTTGCTAGGAAATGCTCTGTATCTGAGGAGGACACCCCATGAGAACAATCTTGTCAAATTGTGACTTCAGACTTGACAAATGGACTTCTAGCCTGCACAAAGATACCCCCTCCCCCCCACCAACGCAACCCCCGCTAATGCCACCCCTTTGATCCCTTGTTTGTTATCCTGTCCTTCCATCACAGAAACAGCCTAGGTCAGGAAGTGTGTAGGCATTGCTGCCAAGATTAAAGAAGGGGAGTTCTGAACTGCAGAGAGGACAAAACTTGCGTCAGTGGCCCCAAACTGCCAGGCTCCACAAAGAACAAACAGGAAGAGGTCCCTATGTAGTTATTGAGGGATGAGGACACAAAAGACCTAGTGCTTCCACCACCCCACCCCTGCTAACAAACATCAGGGCTAGAGGAAACCAGTGTCAGAAGAGGGTGTGTGGCAGCTAGCACAAGATTCTCGCAGCAAGAGGAAGGAACCTATTGGTTTGAACACTTTCCGGCAATAATAAAAGATTTGTTTCCCATCCAGATAAATGCACAGGTGCCATTTAGTATCGTCTGTACGGCCATGACCAAACTGCTTCATGAAATGGGGCAGGCTGGAGGAATGGAGGAGCCATTGGGGTACCATCATGTTAGTTGGGATCAACTGATGTTTCTGTTAGTAGACAGGAAGCCTGGGACATTAAACTAGGGCTGCTGCAGACTTCCTTGTGCTGTGAATGCTTACATAGATATATTCCAAAGTTGAATAGCTTGACAGGAGGCCATAAAACGAGGGCTGCTACACACTTCCTTGTGCTGTGTATGCTTTTCAAAAGGAAGAAGAGAGCAGTTTGTTGGAAGAGGCAAACTTCTCTGTAACCAAACAGAATCTAGTCCATTAAGACAAGACAGTTTTGTCTGGAGCTACAACCAACCATTGCAGGGAGTAGGTAGTTTAACTGCTCACGCAGAATCTACTGCACCGCTAGTAGGTTTTTGTAATACAGGGAGCAATACTCTGATAACCTTCAGCTAGGGGGAAACAAGAAGACAGAAAGCATTAGAGAGCTTGCAATAGCTCAATGAGCCATTCATCTGCCAGTGTGCAGACAGGCACATCCCACAACGTACACAACCTGGCTGTTAATCACCCAACATTTAGCATGCAATGCTACTTTGGCAGACTCCTGCTAAGCCTTATTCCACTCAGCAGACAGAAGAATCTGTAAGCACAAGGATTTATAGCCCTAGTCCAACACTCCTATAATTATTTGATAAGCACCAACAGAATGTTCAGCACTGAACAAAAAAGGAATAAACAGATAAATCCTGTCCCAAGGGGCCTTACAGTCTAAAAACAGAAAAAAAAGAGCTGAATATACTGGGAAACAAGAATGGCAGGAACTTAGCTTCTGTATGGGGAAGGGAGTGTGAACATTTATACAGATAACAAGAATAGAATATCCAGAGCTATAATAGCAAATGTTTAAAAAAGAAAGCTGCGGAGAAAGAAGGGGGGTGGGGGTTAAAACCTCATGCTCCAGGGTTTCAGCCAAGCTCTAAATATTGAAGATTAGGAGGAGACTGGTGGATGGAGAGCTGGGGAAAGACAGATGACCCCTTATCTGCTTTCTTTGAGGCTTCTTGTACCTTCGCCTAAAGCAGCTGGTACTGGCCACTGTCAGACTAAGAACACTGGAACTGGACCTGATCCAGTATAGCAGTTCCTCTGTTCAGGTGTGCATTTATTAAGCTGAAATTTTTAATGGCATTATGCCAATGGGAGTTATTGATTGTTGGTCAGCTTGGCTATTCTGGATTCCAGCTCAGTTTATAATAATCCATTAAGAAAGTCTACTGTGCAAGTTTGGAATATCTCTATGTAAGAACTTTGGATTCTGTTTGATAAGGCAAATTCTGTCTAGCTGTGTCAGACTGCAGACTCTGCTGGGAGCATGAGGTAAAGAACTTGAATAACTATTTACAGACAGCCTTGTCTCAATAGAATTATAGAAATTAAAGATGGAAAAGAGACTTATGAAAATCTCCCTTTTATCTTGATCCTCAAAGGAAATGCCCAGCTAATCCCTTAAATCCCTCACCCCACCAAAATACAGGTGCTGCTCTTTTAGTTGAAAAGGATAAAGCAGTTGGAGGAATCTGGCCTGTCTTTAGCACAACTCTTGGCAAGGCAGCAACTTCTGTGCAGGTAATACTGCCCCTGGATTTCCATGCTACTCTTCAGGGCTTTAAAAATTAGTGTGCTGTGCCTGGTGGTTGAGGACATTCTGTAGCTTTCTCTCTCTCTATCTCCCAATCCCAGATAGATTCCACTTCTGGCCAGGGATACCAGAATCCGGTTGCAGGCCACCAAATATTATATGGGCTGGCAACACCAAATCTTATGGGGGTGCAGCCCCTTCCCAACTCACTGACCAATAGTCACTCTCACTCTTGATCTCTCCAGACTAGGTTAGCATTGGCAGTACAATCCCTGGAGACTTCTCATCCACCCTGAAGGTACAGCCACTTGGACTCACTTTTCTTTTCCCTGTTGTCAGGGTTGCTTTCTTTCCCCACCTCCATTTGAAATGTTCATTATTACAGCCCTGGCACTTTTCCTGGAAGAACAGTTTCAATTTCTTTATGAGCCTCTGTCCCTCTGTTCCATCCTGTACGTGCAGAACAAGATCAAGGGCTTGACTGTTTGTCAGCTTTTAGCTACGCCTACAAGCCATGTTCCTTAATAATATTTTAATATGAATATATGTCATCACTAATTAAAGGAGATCTAGTCCAGACACAAGTACAAGTGGAAAAGCTACTGATGTCCTACATTTAGTCACTCTCCGGCATGGAACTTTAAAGCAGGAGACCTAGCAACCTCACGGTTCATAAGAGTTGATCTAGAAGCTGTTTTATCCAGTTGCCTTAGTCCCCTTTAATCTGCAACATGCATATCTCTAAACTGATGGAAGGCAGGCAGAGTATTTATAGCAGTGTCAGAAGAAGAGGCAGGAAATAGAAAATCAGGACAGGGGCTTGGAAGCAATATAAAAAGGCCAAACCACACCACCAGCCTGGAATTCATGTAGGGGAACATTGTGTTAAGGAGAAATGTCACAGAGAGTGGTGGGTTTAACTCAGATATCCGCTGGCTCTCTAGCCCTCTACCTGCTGCCTTTCAAGCACCAGCTACTTCCTGTCTGTCAAAGTCAGGTGAAAGTTTTTCCCTTCGGTGGTTTTCATGTCTCACAACAGGCAAGCACACTTCTCCCTGCTGTTTTAACCATTTAAAGGCCAGCACTGAAGCCTACTAACTAAAGGGAAAGTATTCTTAGGCCCAACAAATTAGAGAAACTGGATTACGCCTGCATCACTGGGTGAGAGGGAGTAGGGAGGGAAGATTCTTGTTTGTTTCCAAAGCTCATGACATGCATTGTGCTTGAGGGATGAATGTGTTTGTTTTGCTCCAATGCTTTTCTATAAAGAATTAAAAAAACATACTAACATGATGCCAGCAGCCCCTCCCCTGCAGGGAACCCTGTACACCCAATGGAAGGGGAGGAATTGGTAAAGAGAAACAGATGTTGTTGTCCCAGCAGTCCAGTGGAGGAGTCAAAGTTCACATCCTTCACCTGAGTCAGCAGGGGCCTGGGAAGGCAGCTGTTCTCCTATCCTATGATACTGCAGTATCTTTAGGTATTGCCAGAGAAAGGTATGGTGGTGCCTTTATGCTGTTGCACCCTGCGTGATTATTTACACCTGTGCAAAAGAAGCATACGATGCTTCTGTTTCTACACTGACTTCGTTCAGGCATAAATGACTGCAAAAGGGAGCAGAGAACTGGGCCTTCTGATGGTGACAGGGAAGGAAGAGAGCAACGAAAAACTGCAGGGAGGGAACAGGGGCTGGGGATACCTTGCTTTCTTCCTCCCCCCCATCTTCTTCTTCTTCTGCTTCTGTGCCCTACTAAGAATCAAAGACATAACTAGACACCTTTATGGCCAGCTGGTTATTAAACAAAAGCAATAACCATCATCTACAATTGACAGGTTTGACTAGAATCCATATCCAGGAGCTGGCTGTGCATGGAACTGTTTGCCTTTGGTACTTTCTCCACTCTTCCCTGGCTACATTGGTTGTTTTATTTTTTCCCTTGAATACTTTTAGACAGCGCATCAGTTCTTTCTGTCTGGTTCATTTACTTGTCAGTTTGCACCACTTTCAAACAATGTGCTCCTTCCCTTATGATCCAGCTGGATCACAAAATAGAAAGAAATTCTTTCCCTCCCCTTGCATTTCATAAAGGGCTATTTAGGCATATTCACCAGAGAGAGGGAAGGACAGCACTTAGTTAGAGCCCAGATATGACCATCTATGTGGGCACCATGAAAGGTCACTCCATGCAGAGCTCTGCTGCTTAACATCCTGAGCCAAGACTGTCAGTGAAACAGAGGAGCTGTGCTTTTCTACGATGGGTATATACAAAGAAGGTGAAAGATGCAGTCCTCTCACTCTCAAGAGGTTAGAGTTTAATGTATACCTTTCTATGCAGGCAAGCTGATGACCTTATAGGTTAGGCCTTATCTAAAGAGATCCATATGTGGTGTAACAATGGTATGTTTTACACCGACCATTCCCTACTGAGTATATCCATATTATCCACTCTGAACCAGTGTCAGGTCTAACCTTGCATCCACAGTAAGGCTGTGTTACACTAGGTCAGGAGTTCTCATCTCTCCGAGCTAAAGAATCTTCTTAGTCCTACCAGCCTCCTTCAGCAATGGCCACTACAAAATTCTTCTCCAGCCCTCTCCAGAAATTCCCCTACAGCTTTGGTCTTCACTGAGCTACTGAGTCACTGAGCCAGGGGAGCGCAGGGGGCTCCCCCCACAAACTCCCCAGCGGACCCATAAGTGGACTGGAAGTACTTCTGGTCCACTTCCAGGTCTGCTGCTGAGCATGCTGGGGAGCCCCCCGCACTTCTGTGGGACACTCCATGTGCCCCAGCATTGCAGCACTCACGAGCCGCCTGGTACCTAGAGGTATGTAGAAAAAACATTTAAAGCTGTGCCTACGTCCGAATCTCCAAATCTCTCCAAACTGATTCAGAGGGTTCCGATTCAATTTGGAGAGATTAAAGGGTCCTCTGATTCAATTCGGATTCGGAGATTCAGCCACTGAATTGGGCCGAATCTCCACCAAATCGAATCAGGGACTGACGCTTCACACAGCCCTAGTCTCCTCCTCATGCTCCAGATGTTCCCCTCTGAAATATTCTCATCTCCTAAAGCTTTGGTAGTATCGAAGTGATGCTGTAGCCATGATGGTCCAGGAACTGTGTGAGAGGCAAGAATTGTTGTGGGTGATATCTTTTATTGGACCAACTACATGGTTGGGATAGACTTAGACAAGCTTTCAGGTATCACAGTACCCTTCCTCTGGTCTCTTGGAAGGCAACTCAGCATGTTGAACACAAAGAACCAGGCATTTAACATAGACAATGACTTCATGGTCCATTAGTAATGTACTTGTTGCTCACTAATCTCTGCACTTCACAAGTGATAACAACCCTCCTGAAGATCCTGCTCTGCCACTCATCAGGCTTTTACATCTTGCTTGCCTGTTGGCTACCTGATAACTTCTCTTATATCCATATTTTATTGATATATGGAGTTGTATTCAAGCCTTTGTTGCATCTGCTGTTTAATCTGCTGTGCCTGCTTCTTTCCCAGAGACCTGAAGAAAGGTACTGTGATACTGGAAGCTTTTCTAAATCTATCCCAACCATGCAGTTGCTCCAATAAAAGATATCCACAAAAATTCTTGCCTTATCTTCTAAATGAGCTATCCAGTTGTAGTTCATCTGCTGAGAATATGATCTCTGTCCCTTGCTGTGTTGACAAGAATGAAGTCAAAGATATCAGCTGACAGAAACACAGAGAGGAATGCATAAGCGTGATAGTGTGTTGCATCCACACTGGCATTCAAGCAAGTGAGGTGGTACAGGTTACTGCAACTTCAACTGATTATAGCTTCCCTATAATTTGACTGCTGCATTCACATTTATAAGTGCCAGTGTATGCCAATCAATGGCAGATTAATAAGCTGATTATGCTCTTCAGTATGGAAAGGACCTTGGAGAGGCAAGAATAGAGTCCAGTCAGTGTGTGATGTGTATTAATGCAACTCTTTGCTGAGTTAGATGGTACTTTTGCATACTTCTCTGTGCTGTTTAATTTGAGTTTTACTGCATACTGTCTCCAGGGGTTGAAACTGCCCTTTGGAAACACCAGCAAGAATTTGGACTATTCATGGTCAACATTTATTTTACCAGCACAGATCTCAAGAGACTTCTATCTCATTTCAAAGTGTTCTAGAATATTTTTCTGGTTGGCAGAAGCACTGAATAAATGAATTCATCAGGGCTGTGTAAAACTACTTGCATTATTGTGCTATTAGATATTGTCAACACAATAAATTGTCACTCAAGGGAACCACTTCACATTGCAGAGGAAGATTAACTTCTTTTTAATAACGGATGTCAATATTCTCCAATATTTGTAATATTCCTCTCAGAAATCTGAAAAACATCAAGTCAAATCCATCTCTGACATCACACGTTGAAACACTACTAGGTTCAGTGACCTGCTTAGCTGAGTCACAAAGTTGGCCTAATATCTCTCCTCCAGGTGGCAACATGTCAGCCTTGCCCTTTGGGCCAAGTTTAGACTTGGCATTAGATGGAACTCCACTAGGGAAGTCAATGTGGTTGCACCCCTGGCTAGGTAGCAGGCAGGCTTCTGGTCCCCAACTAGCTGGGCTGACCAGGCACAATTTATTCCTCTGGTCAGTATCTACACATGCATTTAATTGCAGTAAATTACCCCAACATAAGATAGTACTGTCCCCAATAGTACTTACTGTGGCATTAATTAGTTTACTGTGGCCCAACACCATCACATGTATAGATGGTGATGCTTTACTCTGCAGTTAACTAGTCTACTCCGCAGTTTAGCACATGTGTAGATGTGGCCCTTGAGTAGGAAACCCTCACTGGAGTAGAGAAAGTGTTGGCAGCCTTACATTGCCCCCTTGCAACACCCCTTATGCAAGGACATGGGTTGGTGGATGTCTATGGCATAGCATGCCCACGCCACAGATATTCCCAAACTAGCCCCTTGAAGTCCCAGCATGAGTATGGCATAAAGCCACTTCCTATTTTCACCCAGACCTCCTACTGTGTTCTTCATCGCCACAGGGATAAATTCAGACCCTGATGTTTAAGATATATCTAGTTGGGGGTTGGTATCTTAGTTAAACAGATTTACTGATAAACAGAGCAGAACATGTTCTTAAAACTAGAGTCAGTGAGTCTGCAGTGCTGTCTTTGTGACTGTAAACTATTTGTTAAAATGCTCAGGCTGCATATTAATTATCTTTGCTCATTAATCGTTTCACCTGCCTTAAAAGGGAATTGCAAACAGTGTGATTAATAGATGGAAAAATGGTCTAGCTGCACTGGGGGCTTTGGAACTGCCTTTCTATTCCCACTTAAAACTAATGCTTTATACTTAGTGCCTAGAGCAACAGTTCTCTGTGAATCAGTACAGACACCTCATGAAACAGCACTATGTCACTGGAATGGAACCTTTCTTTTTTCCCCACTCTGAGCAGAGAGGTTTGCCAGTGTCAGAACAAGCTAAGCTATATAAGGATGATACTCCATCTTATTGGCAGTAATAAGCCCTCCACTTAAAATGCAGATCTAAAAATGACCAGTGTAACAAATGCCAAAGCATATGCCAACAAAGAGTCTAGCGGTGAGAGAATAAGGAGCCTTGTACCAAGTCCAAATGTATTCAGATGCTGCAATCAATTTGTATAACTAATGCACAGGGAAATCAAACTGTTTCACAATCACAATATTGTGGCATACATTCCCCAGTGATATTTGCTCAGCTTCAGTGGTTCTCATGCTCTTGTACCACAGGTGGCAGAAAGGACACAGTTAGACTACATGTGAGTTGATTTGAGAAATACAAAGTACCCATTGCAGTTCTACTGATTAAAAGTTACAAAGGGAGCATACAGTGTCTATCAGAGTGACCATATGTCTTGATCTGGCTGGGACAGTCCCAGATTTTGTGAGCCATCCTGGTGTCCCAGGCAGTTGGTGAAAATGGAAACAAAAGTCTAGGATTGGTGCTGCCTTACCCACACTGCCCAGCCTGGCTCCTCCTGAGCAAGCAGCTGGAGGCAGGGGCAGGCTGGGCTGGGCTGGGCTGGGCTGGGCACCTCTCTTCCCACCTGGGGCAGGGATCAGCTGGTGGAAGGGGAGGGTTGGGGAAGGGCTCAGGGACAGTGTCCAGGATTTCCTTAAAAATAATATGGTCACCCTAGACTTAAGGCATGTGTACAGGCCTCTGTCCTGATCATGGGAGCCATTAAGAATACTCCCATCCACTCCACACATCCCAAATCCCAGAAGCCAGATGATGTAGCTACTTTAGAGTGGCTCCAATAAGCATGGCCAAGACAGAAAGTCTGAGCGTAGGTCTGAGCACATGCTCAGTACCACTCAAAAGCAATTACATTGCCTTGCTTTCAGGATTTGGCATGCAGTAGGAGCAGGTGGGCAGGGCATGCATCTTGGTAATGCTCCCAGGTTCTGCATGAAGGCAGTGTAGACAAACCCTTGAATGAGTTACAGCGGTCTCCCAGTTTGAGAACTGCTGCCCCTGCTATGCTAGTTTCAGTGCTGAAGGTCCTATCCTCATCTTGCTTACACTAGGTTTACACTGGTGTCACTTCCTTGAGAACAGCAGAATTTGCTCCCAAAAGATAACCTGGTGTGCAAAAGCAGTATGCAAGCCCTGAAAGCCTGGAGTGATATGGCCCACATCAAAGAAAAGGGCCTTCTCAGTTTGAGGAGGAGATCCTGTTGTTAACAAGGAATTTCAGCTTCATACTTTCAAATCATGAAATCAGACCTCTCACTTCAGTTTGGTTCAGAGCTGGCAGGCATAATGTGCATGCCCCTGCCTGCTAGCTAGCTGTGGGAAGCTCCTGTCGTAGGTTAATTAGGTTTTATGAACTTCCAAAGAGCATCTTATTGATGTGTGTTTCATGACAAGGCCTCCCCCTCAGACTAAAGAGCCTGGGTACTTCAGTGTTGTGTGCTAGGTTGGTCCACACAAGAGCACCACATCAGACTAAGGCCTTGAGGAGAGAGTCTCAGACAAAGTAGCACACACACACACAAAAATTAGGTTTTCACCTCAATAGTTTTGCATGATCACCACAAGCATCCAAGATAATTGTCATAAGGAGGAAAAAATGGAGAAATATTTTGCAGCTCCGAAACCCAGAATTTAAGTATTTCACTCTAATGACCTTCTCAACATGCCCACAAGTAATGAGCTAATAACCTCCTTATCGAATTGTTCCATTTTCTGTGCTTCTGTGCACAGCCTACCTTCAGTGGCTCTCACTTAGACCATGACATTCTTCTTTGGTTTAAATATTCTCCAAACACAGACTTTTCCAGCATTAACAACCGTGAAGTTCTGTAGTGTTACCAGTGTTATATTATTGGATCCTTATGCAGTAGCAACACTTAAGCAATTCTTCAGTGCAGGGATGATCTTTGTGTCTTTTTAAAGTATCAAGCACATTAGTGGAGTTTATTAAGAGTAAATAACAATATCCCATTTTCACTGCAAAAGCCTGGAAATAGCCAAATTCATCAATCTTACATCCCATGCATGCATATATGCCCCAACACTCACTGTTTATCGGTTAAAAAAAAGTTTGTAATGCAAAAGGCAGTTTCTCCTAGCACCAAACACTGCTGTACATAATCATATTCTTGCCTCCCTGTTTGTTCAGAGAAACATTACAGAAGCTACTGCCAGGTAGAAGGTTCTCAAGAGCAGGTGGGAAACCCTAAACAGAAGAATGGAAGAAACTTCTGCTTAAAGCAAGGACCTCTGAGGCTCTGGGCAAAAACATCTGGCTTTTTGCTGGCTCAGAAGTGTTTTTGCATTTACTTCCTGCAGGAAATCTGGATTTAGCATGTGCAGTAGTAACCAGATACTAAATAACCCTTTTGGCATTACTTTATATAATACACTGCATCATTTATTGAGGATAATAGTTTCCATCAGATTTTTTCAACAAAAACATTTGGAGAAGTGACAAATTCCAATCCAGATTATACAAGGTACTGAAAGCTTTGACTACTACAGGATTCAGCCTGAAAGACTTAGTTGTAAGTGACCCATACAAGGCAACAAAAAATAGTTCTTATTTCAATCTCCATTTAATTGAATGGGATATTTCAATTGGGGATCTGCCAGTTAGAGCATTGGACTAGGAGCCAGGATATCCCAGCTCTGATACTAACTTACTCTGCTGACCAAGGTAATTACATTGTGACCTCTTTACACTAATTTTCTTTTATATAAAAAGAAGTTAACTATATCTATTCAGTGCTCTCCTACAGGTGTATATTAGGATTCCTGCTCATAAAGTGCTTTCTAAAATGGAAGTGCATCTTAAAACTTTAGTATTACCCTCCCAGTAAAGATTCTTACACCTGTATAAATTAAGTGGGAAACGTTGATAGACACTGTTGGGCTACTGTCAGAATCTCCACATTTCAATCTGTTTTTAAGCTGCATGTGTATACAATGCAAATGTCCCAGTTCAACCAACAAACCTGAGTTTGAGAATCTGTTTTAATGCGTAGAAAGCTTCTCCCAGCATGTATAAATTATAGCTTCCTCAATACCAGATCCAAAACAAGCCTAGTTTTCCATTGAAGATGACAATAAAAGGTCTGGAACATGGGTGCATATTCCATACACATGTGGCCAGGTACGTGTAAAAAGTTTAAGAATAAGACCTGGTGCTGGTTTAGCTTCTCCAATGACTTAATCAGCAGTTAAAGGAAATAAGCAAGTAAAATGAAATAAGAGGGCAGATTTCCCAGGTGCTTGTACTTTGGGCTGAGATGCTTTAGTAATGAGATTCCCCCATTGACAGGCACCAACTTTTATTTTTGCCAGGGGAGGGCTAAGATGATGGACATATGTAAAGTTTTACGCATTTTGGGTGACAGCCCCCTTCTGGAGGGGGGCCGGGGCCCTCAGGCCCCCATCTCCTCTTCTTCCCTTTAGACCATACTCTTGGATAACATAGTGATTCACCAGTTGTGAACTCAGTCATGCTGTGGTAGGATGGAGAATGAAGAGCATCTCTGACAGCTACCTCGGATATAGTGAGAGTTTGGCAAGTCCAACCTTTTCAAGTGTCCATTATTTAGAGGGGGAAAGGGAAATTTACGGTTTCTATCCAGTGTGGTTTTTTAAAACAGAAAACTCTGCTCCTTTACTGAATCCGTTAAAACTACTCATTTCAACTTTAAAGAGAGAGAGAGAGAGAGAGAGAGAGAGAGAGAGAGAGAGTGTGTGTGTGTGTGTGTGTGTGTGTGTACTCATTTCAACTTTAAAGTGTGTAGTGGCCAAAGGAACATTTTTTGGTCACATGCAAGGTAGTTTGAGAACAGCTGACAGAATTGAGGGGTTTGGGGGGGGGTGGATCAAGGAGAGGGGAAGAAGGAAGACTGGGTGTTTTTCCCCCAAGCCTAAAGAAATGCAACATTCAGCAGCTGATCTGAAAAGTCCCTGCTGCTCCTTGGAAAAAAAGAAGTACAAACAAGTCCCTTTTATGTCAGTTGCATCCAGCTGGAAATGTCACTGCTTTGTTCAAAGGGGACAAAGCATTTGTGGTGTTTGTTCCTTCCAAAGGTCCATTAACAAAAATAAAGGAAAATATTCACATCCTTTTGAGGGGAAGCACAAGAAGCAAAGTTGGTGTCAGTCCCTAAGAGTATGGATGGAGCTGCCATCTGTCCAATCACAGGACTATCCATACTGGCTCTTATAGTGAGAGGCATCATTCAGTTAAAAAGTAAGAAAAACAAGATTTAAAAATCAGTTTAGCTATGGATCAACCCCAGAGATGTGGACAAGATGCACACTTTTCCATCTGTTTTGTTCTGTTAGCTAATCTAAGTAACAGCCAGGTTTCCCTGGGTATGGTTGTGTAAAGAGTGTTGGCTTCCTTCTGAAACCACAAGCTCCCCTTTCCTACTGAAAGGACCTGCCTGTTTCAAAAACATGCCCTCTCACTGGGTTTTACTTGAACATTGTTTTTGCGAAGTTGCTTAAAAGGCTTCAGATGATTGCAGGGTTGGACGTCTGCCAAGGCAGCGAGCCCAAGGTAGATCAAAGGTAGCCCCATTAATAGAAAGGCAGACTAAATTCAAACAGGTCCCCTGCACCTTTGTTGTTGAACTCCAGCAATGGGTGCTTGTGTTATATTTCCAAACCCAAAGCTTCCTGCCCCTTCAGAAGCCACATGTGCTGGTGTGTTTGTGAAGGTGAGAAACTCATCCAAGGTTGCTACCTAGCTAGCCCATTTTTTGCATCGTCTTAGGAGCTGTTTTAACAGCTCGGTTCTTCCACCACTTACTGCATTGACTCCTCCCTTAGGAGCTGGTATTTTGTCAGGAGTTTCAAGAGCAATAAAAACTTTCTGCCAAGTCCCTTTCTTCCCCACAATGTGTTTTATAACCCAGCATGTAGTTTAGTCTGTCTAAACACTGCACAAGTACACTGCCATCCGTTTCCATGGAGATGGTTAACTCTTTGGTGACCACAAGTTGGAACAGGCTCCCTGTTCTTTTGGTTCGTGAAAAGCATGGCAATGCTTGCTAAAGATAACTAGGCAGGAATATGGCTTTAAGGGACAATTTGGAGATACATAAGTTTAGTTTGGTTTCACCATGTCATACAAATGACACATTTGGGTCGAGACAACCAACCTCTTAGTATGAGGTGGTCTTTACCCTTCTGCTTTCCACCCCTTTGAATTATGGGCCCCCTTGTGAGCATCAAGGGTATAGCATATGTAACTAGAGTCTGAGCAAGGCTAGACACAAATATGAGCCACAGTTATTAGCTGCAGGTTACTCAAGAGCAAAGTAAAGCGATCAGTACTTTGATACCGAATTCAGTCAAAAATCCAGCTATAAAAGGGAAGTCTTGCAAACAGTCTGATGTCTGAGCTGGTCAATCTGGGCATTTATACACATAACTTTCCATCCCGCAACGTACTGGAGATCTGGCCGGTCAAAGCAGACCCAATTAATCGAGGTGTTTTAGTTCAAAAGCTCGTCGCTGCCATTTTTGCAGTGCCAATGCGCATTTTGCCACTTACACAGCTGTGTGCACCGCAGCGCCGGGCTTAGCACTGCGGCGCAAGCACGTGTACAGATGCCCACAGATGTCTGAGATACTACCTTAGGCTTTGTTACTTGCCCTTTTCCTAATGGTTGTTGCCTCTATAGACGATATGCATTACCAGAATAATTTTGTAGCAAGGTGCACTTAAACAGATCTAGTGAAACTGCAGACCTATCTTGACCTCATGTAAAATGAACCCCCCAAAACTATTAAAGGAGACCAGCAGAAGCATGAATTCTCCTGGCTTGCAGCAAATGAAGGGCACATGCAGA
>NW_017729022.1:67373063-67376181 GCF_001723915.1 Gavialis gangeticus
AACTATTAAAGGAGACCAGCATAAGCATGAATTCTCCTGGCTTGCAGCAAATGAAGGGCACATGCAGAGGAGGCCCCTGCTGTCAAAGCAGACAAACTAGCTTCTCAAACCCCCTTGCTTTCAGGGAAGGCACAAGTATCTTGGGTTGCTGCCTCTTAGCTAACACACCTCCTGATACAAAGTAAAGAAAGCTGCAGCAATAAAAGTTGTGAAGTGAACTTTGAAAAGGGCAGCTTTCTGGAAGGGTCCTCTTGATATAGAAAAGTTTTTATAATATTTTTCAGGCTGTCATCACTGAAGCAAACTGTAGCCTTACCAGCACTATTAACATGCAATGTTTTTCTTGGCTTTCAGGAACAAATACACTATATAAACTAGACATGAATTATAACTATGCAGCACTGCAGTCTTTGTAATGAAAGGTTATTAAAAGCAAGAGAAAGAAACTTTTTTTTTTACCACTTGGTTCAACTGTTTTCAAATACTATTGACAAGATTCCATGTTGAGTCAATGTTCTGCTGAAAAAGTAGAGGGGTTTTGCATGTATTTTTCATGGATGCTGTCAGGTTAATTGCTTTGAAGACTGAAGTCCTCAGTCTCACTAAAGACTGTGGGTATCAACAAGGCAAAGGTCCCAAATCACTTTCATGTGTCTGTACTCTGAGGTACAGAAATAGCCTCCAGGGTTGTCAATATTGTGCATGCACCTTTTGTCTCTGCAAAGATAGTTTGTACCCACTGGTACACAGACATCTCTTTGCTAGGGACTGGACCAAGACTACTAGCTCATTTGTTATTATACAGGAGACCCCAGGACAGCTATCAAATAGTAACCATATTTGGTCACTTAATTCCAACCTAGGCAATATGCAAAGCAGGGAATTAGATATTGAGTTTCCATTATCCCATTCCCTTGAGCTATGCAGTTGTTCCCTTGCTTCCATAAAAATGCTGTCATTTACGAAAGCTTGTGGGGCACCTAGGATTGTAGTAGGAGGATGTCAGAAAGAACCAATGGGCATGTCTTTCAGCTTTCCAAATTTTTATAGACTCCTATACGTTGTGGTTTTCCTGGTCAAGCACCCCACTGTTCCAGCTTGTAATTTTTATTTCAGAAAGCACAAGGAATAAACTCTGGAGATAAGATGACAGCATGCAAAATCCTTGAGAGACTTGTTTACCCCCCTCTGTGGCCTTCGTACAAGTTCCTAGTATAAAGAACCTATATAGTTGCTACTAGCTGGTCTGAATTACACTATTTCAAGTTGCCAGAGGCAGTTCCGTAGCCTGGGAGAATTAGTCCAGTTTCCTTAGTATTTTCTTGGCATCAGGTTAGCAAGGGACATTTAGGCTGCCCACACCTTCAATTTTGTTTTTGTCCCACTGCAGAAAATAAACCACTTTTACAATTACTAATATCTAGAAAGTGTGCAACACTTGTTTTTCTTGGACAGGTTGTAGTCTTGGAACAGCTTCTACTCCAAGAGTTTCATTTTAGCAACTCTTCCTAATGGGAAAATAAAGCACACCACACTTTTTTTTGGAGAGCGAGATATAAAGCAATTACAAAAAGCTGTGGATATATTTAGATATATCAGGAAAGGGCAGAGCAGTGTTTAGTCCTTTAATCCACCCACCCCCTTCCATTTTCAACACAAACCTTTAATGATCAAGCCTCAACTGTCTGGGGGAAGCGGGGACCTGAAAACCCAGTCATTTGGAAGCAGTTCTTCATACATGGATCTAGTTAAACCAGATACAGCAACCCAAACCAGCAAAGGGTGTTTGCTGGCCCCGGCTCCCCCCACCCGGTGTTTCACATGCTGGTTACTTGTCAGTGCTTTGGCAAAAGGTGTCCCCTTCTCTGTCCCACCACAGTACCAGGGAACTTTCTGGATGGTAGAAAACATCAGAGCTATGGAGGAAGTGGAGGCGGGGTGCATGTGTCAGTGTCACATCAGAGCAATGAGCGTTTGTGTGTGTGTGTGTGTGTGCGTGTGCACGCGCGTGTGTGTGTAAGTAACATCAGAGCAGTACAGTAAGTGCCGTGTGTGTCAGTGAGAAGGGGGACGTTGTAACTTTATCTCCTGCTGTGTAGAGCAGAGGTTCCCAAACTTTTCCTCATGCATACCCCCTTCCAGGTTTACCAGCTGCCCACATACCCCTACCAGCATACACTTTACATTGAACCCCTGACATGCCAATTGTTACTATAATGACAATTAAAACTGCCAGCAGGCAATTTCTCCTGCATACCCCCCAGAAATGCCCTACGTCCCCCAGGGGGGTCTATGTCCCACAGTTTGCCCCCCGCATCCCTCTAGAGTGCTAATGTTGCTCCCCTGGGCTTTAGGATGCTGCACCGCCTGTCCCCAGGAAATCCCAGACTCCTAGAAGAGAGGGGCTGGAAGGGACCTCAAGGAGGGCATCTAATCCAACCCCCTGCTCCCAGCGGCACCAGCCCCAACGAGATCATCCCAGGCACAGCTTCCTGTAGCCGGGTCTTCAAACCCTCCAAGGATGGAGATGCCACCGCCTCTCGGGCTGTGCATCTCCTTGCCCACCAGGTGCATGTCTGCGAGCCCGGGGAGGGGAGGGGAGGCGGGCGGCACTCACCGATGTCCGAGTTGCAGAAGGCATCCTGCGGGTGGATGGGCACGCACGTGCAGGCTTCCGCCACCAAGGCGCTCAGGCTCCAGCTGCAGAGGAGCGCCAGGAGGCTGAGCCACCCGGCGGGCATGGTGCTGCGGGGGGTGGCCGGACGCTGCCGGCGGAGAGGGGTCGCCCCGTGGATGTGCCGCGTCTCCTCCGGCGGGCTCCGCGCCTCTGCCCCGCGCTCCCTCCTCCGGCTGCCGGGCCCGGGACGCTGGAGGCTGGAGGCGCCTTTGCTGCTCTGCCCCGGGCTGGGGCGGGGAGTTATAGCCTTGATCGCGCGCTCTCCGGCTCCTGGGGGGCCGCTCCCCGCGACCAATCGCAGCCCCGCATTACCTCACTCCCGCGGAGCGGGGAGAGGCTGCCCGAGGGCTGGAGGCGGGGTCGGAGCCCGGGCTTCAGCGCCTTATAGGGAATAATGCGCCTCCATGTGTGTTGGGGCTGCGAGGGGGAGCAGGCGGGGAG
>NW_017729022.1:67381181-67381564 GCF_001723915.1 Gavialis gangeticus
GGAGGGGGAGCAGGCGGGGAGGCGGGCTGGCTACCTGTGCGTGCCAGTGCCCGCTCCGGCCAGGCCCCCGCCCCGGCACCCCCCGCCGCCTGCTGCAGGAGGTAGCTGCTGCTGCCACCGCTAAGGAGCAGGCTGGCGGGGGGTGCAAAGAGGCTGCCTGCCTGCCCTCTCCTTGGCAGCGCATCCTCAGCCGGGGCCGACTGGCAGAGCTCCGCCGGTGTGGCCAGCTCTTTATGAGTGCTGGCCTTGTCCTTAAAAGTCTGCGCTTCGGGAATGCGAAAAACTTTAGCTCTTTCTTTTCTGCATACTTTAAGATTTTAAGTGTATAGAAAAGAAAGAGCTAAGCGTTTCATGGTCCTGGAGCAGAGACTTTAAGAACAATG
>NW_017729022.1:67383590-67406584 GCF_001723915.1 Gavialis gangeticus
AGAAAAGAAAGAGCTAAGTTTTTCACATGCCCAAAGCAGAGACTTTAAGAACAACACCGAAAACGTAGCTTTCTCTCGTGTGTGTGTAAAAGAAACAGCTAAGTGTTTCATCTTATATGTTTATTTATTTATTTAATGTATATAAAAGAGCTAAGTTTTTCACATGCCCAAAGCAGAGACTTCAAGAACAACACCAAAAATCATGAGAGTTCGCCATACTGGCTCCCTGACCATCTGCACCAGGGGATGAGGGGCCCCACACACTCTCCTGGGGCCCTGTCAAACTCAAATCCGAGGGGACCACTCCATAGGGCCCCCCACATTTCAAAAGGAAACCTTCCTTCCCCCCACCAACCAGCTCTCATGGGGCTGGGGCGTGCGTTTGACGCTGGAGGAGGGAGGAAAAAAGAAGACTTGAGACCATTCAAAAAAAAAACCCTAAGAAAAAAGCATCTTGCAGTAGGAAACTCACAGGTTGATTCTTTTCTGCCTTCAGTCCCCATTGGAAAGGGATTGGAAGAAGAAGAATGACAAGTCCTGTTTGGGCTGTAAAGCAGGATTTGATGCTGTGGTTTTTAATCCTACCCCAAGCCCCCTTCCTCCTGCCCAACATTCATAGTCAGCAAGGAGTGATAAAACAAACTGTTAAAAGTGAGCTGGAAAAAACCCTCTCATATGTACCAGGCACTCCCAATGGTTAATCTTGCTGTATATTTTAGCAGTGCAGCTTTAGTGCAATTGATAGAGAAGTCCTGCTTGTTTTGTTTTCCCTTTCCCCCCCCCCCCCCCTTTTTTTTTTTTGGAACTGTAAATTTCTATCAGCTGCAGAAATGCAAATGTTAACAGCAGAGCTGGAGTTATGGGCAGGGAGATTGCCAGATGCAACATACAGACAGCCTTCTTATCCTGCAAAGGGGGCTGAGGAGTGATTAATCTTAGTATCAAACCATAGTACATAATGTCACAGTACTTTACAAGACTTAAGCATGTCTAGTTATACATTACTCCAGTATTAAAGGCCAAGGACCAGCTGTCCTAAGTTTCTAAACAGCATGCTGAGTTTTCATATCTACAGTTCTGCCATATCTGGGTTAAAAATTATCTGTCCACATCTTTTCCTTAGTGGTGCAGCCTGTAGAAAACCCCCAGTCCTCTGGAAGGATAGCCTTTGTTGGGATATCAGCATTCAACAGGTATAGGCTCATGTGTCGAGAAGGGACAAAGGACAGTCTAGTGAATTAGGTTCAAGTTTGGCATTTGGGAAACCCTGCTCTGCTACAGACCATTTCTATGACTGCATAGCTTCTCTGTGCCCGTAGCCCCATCTGGACAATGGGAATAATCGTACTGCCCTGCCACCCAGGAGGGTAGCGAGGATGATTGTCTTCAAGATTGCAGTGCTCAGGTAAAAATAGGGGTCATATATGTATGTGACAGAGAGGTTAATGAGATAGTTTTGATGTCTAATTTTAAGTAATTTGGAGGCCCACCCTCACAGTCGGAGCAACCCCGTGCAAACAATTGGGGTTATATGTTTGGACCTGTAGCCGAGTGCCTGTGACAAAAGCTAAATCCCAACAGCAAGAGCCTGATTTTGGTCTCTCTTGTGTAAAGCGAGACCAACTCCATTACAATCAGAAGTGGCACTGATATAAATGAGATCAGAATCTGGCCCACTTGCTTTTTTATTGTTGTAAAATGTAGTCTGCAAATGACACATGGACAAGTATGCGTACTAGGAATTAGTAAGTATTAATATAGGGAAACTGTGGCACAAAGAGATGGAGTGGATTGCTCAGGGTTACAGAGAGGCCAGCAGTGGGGTTGGGATTAGAACCCAAGTCTTGGCGCCCATCTAGTGCCCTATCTATTAAACTAGGATACCTTTGTGGAGTGAAATTATAGGGGGAAACCATATTCAGCTCTTCTACCTGAAGAGAACTTTAAGCCTTTTGTGACCATTAAAAAAAAAACAAACCTTGACTCTGATGTGAGAAAATTAGAGTTCACATTTGGTTTGTCACCAAATAAAGAAGTCACTCTTATTTCTGTCCTTCCCCAAGAATGTGATGGTGAACACAATTAAGGACCTCTTTTTCCTGACATGCAGCCACACCACTCCATTCTGTGGTCTTGTCAAAGCCCACAAGCTAAGCATGCCTGTGCTAGGTCAATAGATGGTGTGAAAATTCCAAGGGAAACCCATGTCTTGTAGGTGGTGTTGACTCAGTAGGCATCATTTCCTAAGACCGTCCTGACTTAATGTCTTAAAACAGTGCTAGGGGGCACTGTGCTGCAAGGTATAGCTTGAGTTTCATTTGGATGAGGAATAGAAAGCCAGGGTTCTGACTTGTGATAACTAAAGAATCCACAGTGCTTTTTGTAAGAGTCAGGTTGTTAATCCTAGTGCCCTGGTTAAATTCCAGCAAAGATAACTACATTTTGCCTCCATAAATTCCCACTGCAGTTTAAATTGGAGGCATTATTTTTCACTTTCCCTCTGCAAACCCTTCTATGTTGTGTGGCCAGTATGGAATGTCTGATGTGTTCCATCCCTGAGCTGGCTGTGATGGATGATGCAGTCTCTGTTCATAGCCTGTAAAAGCACTTTGGGATTTTTCCTTAGCATGGAAGGTGTTATGTAAATGTAAGGTATGCTGCAAATGAACGAGAAAAATATCCTGTTTCCTTCTGATTACCTTGAAAAGCGAAACCTGAGGATACCCCTGGGCTAAAAGGAGTCTGCTTCTGAACTGACAAAAACAGCAGAATGTAAGTAGAACATTAGTACTGTTTCATGAAACTACAGAAGCTGCTGGTCACCAAAAAGTGCCAGAAAGTGACAAAGGCACTTAGCTTACCAGTAAGCACCCAGAACATATCTTCAGCTGCTGCAAAGAGGTATAGCGTCACTGAAGCTGATGGACTTCATTCTGCAAATCAATCCACCTGAAGCTTCCAAGAACAGCACAGGACCATGCAACTTTTTACATATCTATTTTTATTCTAAATTTTCCACTGAAATTTGACTCAATCCATGAACATGGACTCTTGCCAGTAACTACTGGCAAAAAAGCTTCCCTCCCTTGCTTTAATATCCCTTCTTGAGGTCTGTGGAGTTAGGCTAATTGCTGAAGATGGCCATTTCAGTACCAACTTCTAGCTTCTCTTCCTATAACCAGGGGCAGAGTGCAAATACCTTTCTTTGCCACCTTCTGCCACTATTGTTTGTGCTATACTGTAAGGAGTTCCTGCCCCACCATCTCACACTGCCGTGGAATAGGAAATCTCACTGGAACCATCTCGAGATGCATCAACCAGATGGATTGTGTCACTATTTGTTTCTTGTTCACAAGGATCATTTTCTACACATTTTCAAAGGTTGCCCATTGGGAAGACTTACTGGTTTTCATATGCACATGTTTAGCTCTGATTTATTTGTCTGAAGAAAGGTTGAATAACATGCCTCTAGTAATTCCTTCCTTATGTCAGTGAACTTCATATGTTACTTATAGTAAGTAAATAGTATCTTTGAAAGTAGTGTCTTTGATTCTCTATGTGCCCACCTAAACTCGAGCAGTTGCTCCTGAGTGGCTCAGGGCTGGGTGGTTCTGGCTTGGGCTTGGTCTTTCTCTGGTACTTGCACCCATCATGCACCACCTCCTAAGGGAAGCCCCCGATACTCGCCTGCCATGTCTTACTCTAAAGTTCAGATGTGAGAGTTCCTGTCTGTCTTGGACTTGCTTGGAGGTGTCACGTGAAGATGTCCTTGGAGCTCCACCTCCCCTACACCCCTTCGATATGCCAACCTGATGGTCTCCATATGCTTGTGTCGGGGAGGAAGGGAGCAGGAGGCCCCCGAAACCCCACTCCCCGGAGCTAACCAACCCAGGTTACGCCCCACGGCACAAATTGCCGGGGCGGGAACACTCACCCTACACAGGTGCGTCCGGAGAAGAGGCCCCGAGGCAGTTCCGGCCACTACAAAGGGGACGCCGAAGGCAGCTGGACCGGGGAAACCGGAAGGCAGCGACAGCAGGGAGGAGGTCGTCGGGAGCACCCGGGCGTAGAGAAAGGCAGCCGGCAGGCGCGGGAGGACCTTCTGGGGCAAGGGCAAACCCCAACGGGACCTGGGAGCTGAGAAGCAACTGCCCCAATGCGGACACTGACTGCTCTAAGCCGGTGAGAACAGCTCGGCTCGGCTCGGCAAGAGCTGGCGAGCCGTATTTTCTTGAATAGAGGGGCACTTGCAGCTAGGGAAGTGCTGCCGCTGTGCCAGAGAGGGACCCGGGGACTTTGCAAGCCCGGGAACCAATCGGGTATTGCAAGTGAAGCCTGAGGAGGGGTGGTATCCCCACGGCGGACAGGGAAGGACCGGGGAAGCCAGTAAAAGGTACGGGTAACCTTCAGGCTCCGGGAATCCCTGGCTGGTAGTGTTCAGTTGTTTTTTCTTTGATTTCTGGACCTCGGACATACCCTCACAAAGAGGGGGCAAAGCAGGCGGCCGAGAGACCGCTTGGAGGCACGGGCGAGGGTGTAGGGGCGGCGAAGCCCTTGACAGCGTGGGACCCCTGGGGGTATAGAAGTCTCATTTGTGGACTGACACACTCCAGATTTTGTATCACTGAACCAAGAGGTCATCAAAGTCGTGGCAGGCGGTTCGGAGGTAACCAGCCCACAAACGAGCATTGGGAAGAGGAGCACCCTGGGGACGGTCCCCTACCAAGAGGGGCAGAGGCTTCAACACGGGGAAAAGTGATCGGCATGGCCCCCCCCCTTTGACAGCTTGATAACTGGAGTTCTCTCGGGCACGGGTATGTGCATCATCACCCCGATCAGACTTCTAAAGGATTTTATTAAATGCAGTGTCTATGTGTACACTGATCACAGGCTGACCAATCTTCCTGTTGTACTCTGCCTGTAAAAGAATATTAAAAGGATACAGGACAACAATCTTCCTCCTTACAGCCATATTCCTTGGGTCAGATGGGCAAGCCAGTCCACCCACTCTGGTCTTCTATCCCAGAGTCCCTGAGGGCTCCTGGTTCCCCCAGCCCTGGGAGTAATATCCCTAAATGTGGCCTCAGTCTCTGGCCTCAGGAGTAGTACAAAATCACAAACAAAAGAAACAAAAAGAATCAGGGAGGTAGAGGTTTGTCCTCCCTATTTGCGTGTCCCTGTGTGTTGCTGCGACACTAGTCCCTCGGTGTCCTTTCCTCATACAGTGTTGGGCATCACTCCTCAAGGAGGCTGGCTCCTCTTCAGGACTCTATGCAGAGTCCCTGGCTTGAGGTGCCAAGTCTACCGGCCGGGAGCATACAGCTGCCTCCAGGCTGTTGCTCCCCTGCTTCTTCCTAGCAGCCAGCTTTTGTAGCTGACTGCCAGTGCTTCTTGATGACATCATCTCCACGCACTGCCACCAGCCACACTGATAAGCTGCTGATGAATCGTGGGGGTGGCTCTGCCTGTGGTTCTCTGCTTCTTCCCACCGTGTCTGTGTCAGGTAAGTTTCCCAGGGTCACGGGGCTTTCCGGGCCATTTACCTGGGAATGCAGGGTTTTCCCCCTGCTGCTCTGCCCTTGGGGACAGGGTCTCCACTCCTTTCATCTTGTCTCCCTGTGACACTATATCTACATACAAAATTTTAATTTGATTTGGCTCTCTGAGGTTATAGAGAAGGGGTGGGCAATTATTTCAGGTAGAGAGTCGCTTACTGAGTTTTGGCAAGCCATCGAGGGCCACGTGACAGGCAGCCAGGAGCAGATAAATATTCATTTTCTAATTTTTTTAGGGGCCCCACGGGCTGGATAGAATGGCCTGGAGGGCCACATTTGGCCCACCCCTGCTATAGAGGACTCGCACACCTGTCCTGTCTGCAAGTCAGATGTAGATAAGACTCTAACCTGTCCTCAAGCTTCAGATTACACATGAACAATATAATAGTAATCAGCTCTGATATTTCTATAATGCATTCTGAAGGAGCCTACTGTTCTTTACAGATTGTGTATATGGGGAACACCTGATCTGAGGGTGAAATGCAGCCACTATGTCATACTAGCAATATTGCACAATAGGGACTGTAGGATTAAAAAAACCCACAACCTACTTTCCAGAACCACCCATCCTAGCCTTTAAGGACCAAACCTTGCTAACCTCATCACCATAAGCAAACTTCCTATGACCCAAACCACACCAAATGGATCTATACCATGTCAGAACAAGAAATGTAAAACCATCTCTGCCAGTCCCACAGTAGCCACACCCCACAACAGAACCATCACCATTCTTGGGTCTTATACCTGCATCTCCAGAAATGTAATATATCTCATCCAGTGCAACAAATGCCCTGATGAAAAATATGTAGGAGAAACCAAACAACAACTGTGTACCAGAATGAACACACACCGAAAATCCATCAAAGACAAAAATATCCAATTACCTGTGGGTGCCCACTTCTCACAAGACAGTCACTCCCTCTCTGATCTCTCAATTCTTATCCTCAAAGGGAATTTACAAAACACCTTTCATAGATAAGCCCACAAACTTCACTTCATAAATCAACTGGATACAAAAAATCATGGACTTAATATAGACATTGGATTTATGACACATTACAACCTGCCTAACAGCTGGCATGCAAGGTAACCTGCCTCCAGCTGACCACTTGCATTCCTTCACACATGTACCTCCCTTCCCCCGCCCCATCTTCCCTCCTATCTCTATCCATTGTCTTCCTAACTTCCACTCATTTGCATTTTCACAGACATCCTTGTTGTAAATTTGCTTCTTTTCTACCTTGGAGAACACATAACACCAGCAGAGTTTCCCTATGCCTGACGAAGGCTGTTTGTGCCCAAAAGCTTGCAAAGAACATTTTTCCAACTTTTTAGTTGGTCTAAGGAAAGATGTCACATCTACCCAAAAAACCTTGTTAACCTACTCAAGTCACACTGGCTATAATCTGCATCAGCTATGGGAAGCAATAAGGAAATGTCTTTTAACAGCTTTATAGTACTAAAATGGGGGCTCCATGCTGCACAGTGCTGAGCCCTTTGGCCATGATCCAGCAAACAGCTATGGAATACGCTTAACTTTAAGCATGGGTGTTTTATTGAAATTAATAGAGAACTATTTGTATTTGTAATGGTAAGCATGCACTGAAGTAGATTGAGCTAGAATAAGGGCAGAGAGCTCTGTAAACAATAAAAAGGGGAGGGGGCTGTGATAAGGTGTTCTGACAAAGGTTATGTGTGTGTGTGAAAAAGCTGGGGAGATAGAGAGGGAAGGGGGACATAGGGGATTTGCTAAGCCCTACCTGTCTGTGCCTAACTATAGGCAGTGTTGTTGAAAACTCATTTTTCTGAGCAATTAATTTACTCCATTTTTTGTGTATAAGAAGGATTTCCATTTCTCTTGCTTTGCTTTTATGTTGCTGGGGCCATTTCCAAACTGAAGTGTGGGGTTTTTTTTTAAACAACTCTAAACTGCATCAATAGCTTTAAATGACTGAACAAAGAGATTTCGAATAGATGAAGTACTTCAAATGGTAATAAGAGCTAGAGTTCCCAGAGCGCTGGAGCCTGGCACTAAGCAGGGGAGAGAGCAAGAAGGACTGAAAATCACTTTTCTGTTGTTTCTTTGTATGAGATTTCTGGCTTATGAAATGCACAGTAATTAAAATGACTGGAATGCTTTGCATTTTTAAGGGAGCTTTAAGGTGGCATTGAGTTGAGTGGCTCCTGATTGTACTTTAGGCTGGAAGTTTCTATCAGCATATCCCAATTGTCTGTCTGTGGGGCTCCAGGGAAAGGCATAGGCATGGCATATGACTGCCTGCTCCCTTGGTTCAGCTGTATGGATGCCTCTTGGGTAAAATGTTCTATGGCTGGCCATCCTTGGCTGAAATGTAAATTGAAGGTCAGGTCCCCACGCTGCATAATCATTACAGTTCTCACTGCTTTCTTTTCCTAAAGCAGGGATATTAACCTTGGTGTCCAGCCCTTATTTAAATTTGGGCAATTGTATTCATATGCTTTGTATTCATATGCTCTGACTCCTTACTAAAATATTATTTAGTTTTGCTGTCCTGTATTTGAGTTCTGGTCTTCCAATATCCCTCTCCACACCAGAGGTAGCTGCAGTGCAGCACTCATCACTAGCTCCTTGTATCATTACCTAAGTCTGTTTGCAGTTTGCTCTTCAGCAAGCAGAGAACCCAGCCACTGCTTTGCAGCCTGGCAAGGCTTCCAACTCACAGTGTGAGTTGGTTTGCTTCAGCATAAGTGAGAGACAGGTATTCAGCAGCCTCCCATGGTGCACCCCAGCATTTTACCTTGCTTGTTCTCCAGTCTAATGAGAGGACAGGAGTTCTCCTTGTTCTCCTGTCTACTGAATGAGAGTCACGGGGGAGTTATGTAAGGAGGTGCTGCCCCCTACAATATCACTGTAGAGATGGCTGCGTCTCTCTCAATGACCGAGAGCCAAGAAGCTCAGCTTAGGAAACAGCAAGGACAACGAATGAGGCCTGTCATCTGGGGATGAGAGCTGACTGGCCTGGAAGTGTTGAAGTAAGAAGACAGCAAAGGTCTTTCACACCCTCCCAGCAACTAGACTTTTGAGGGCTTTGGCTGAACCCATCCCCTCGGCATGAGCTCCTACTGTCCCAGCCCACTGTCACTCTGCTCCATCATCCCTATGGGAGCTGCGGGGTAAAAATAATGAGTCATGCAGGGGACAGCCACATGTTTTCTCTCACACCACTGGCTCATTTATGCTGAGGATCCACCAAGCCAACACAGAGGTTCTTCCCACTGGGGTAATAGGCCTATCAGGTGCTAAGATTTGGCCCAGGGTTTGTCAGGCACTTTAGGATGAAAGGCAATTCTTAAATGTAAAATATTATCATAATAACCAAAGGCAGAAAAAGAGAAAATGACATGAGATGTAGCCTACTGATGAAGCTCTGAGCTGTATTTGAAGTGATTTGCCTGCTGGTGAAAAGTGCCAGACTGAAGACATCACACACAGAAATCCTCCATTTACCCATCAGACAGTGAAGGACAGATTGCTTTTTCCTGCCCTACCATGGCTTTCAGAAGCCATCTTATGAGAAACAAACCTTCCCAAACCATCTGATACGTAGTTTCTCTGCTGAAACTGCAGACAAGTGTCATTTGTGGTTGTGTTGTTTTATGTTGTGAACATTCATCCACGAGAAAACAGATTGACTGAGGGCTTTACATAAAGCACCATGAGTTAGAGCACCACCCCACCCCCGAATCAACAGATATTTGCCTGTTGTTGGGATTGAGCCTGCCTGTGGAAGCCCAGGAGCCTGCCTCCAGCCTCTCTCCCCTACCCCTGTCCCCTCCCAGCTCCATGGCTGTCTACAGAAAGGGAAAGGGGATGGGGTAGAGGGAGCAAGCTGAGGCTGGGGTTTGGCCAGTTTTAGGTGGGTCTTGGGGGTGAGGTTGGAGGGGAGCTATGAGGTGGGGGAACTCCAATCCACCCGCCCCCCTCCTTCATCTCAGGTCTGGCAAACCCCAGCCCTCCGTTCCCCCTCCCTCATTTTCCCTCCCTTCCTGCAGACAGCACCGGGTGTGGGCTATATCAGTGCAGCCCGGATCACTCGACAGATTAAGCCTAGGAAACACAAGTTCCCTAAGGTGCTTGGAAGTAGAGCACCTTCATCTGATTCTTCATTTGATGAGGATTAATTTATCATGCAATCAGCCACTTTAAAAGGATTCTGTAGCCATGCATGGATGTCATTGTAACAAGTAAGCCTTCCCAGGACCAGTCCATACGTTGGCCCACCCATTTGTTTAGGACAATCCACCCACCTGCTACACCTTTGATCTTACCAATTAGAAGTAGTTGTTTATCAGGCAGGAGGCTGCCCATTTAATTGCCCTTATGCCAAAGGTGCATACACAGCTCCGAACCTTCTCTTATACCGTGCCCCATGCCTCAGAGCTGGCATCCATATCCACAAACTCCCCCAGCCTCTTAACTGGGCCACACTCAGTCTCACCCGGCCTAAACTTGGCCTCAGGCACTGTCAGACTCACCTGGGCCTCATGCCACCCACACTGGGGCCTCAATTCCCACAGACTCTGGGCTCCTAGCCTCTCCTCAGTTTTGGGCTCCCTGCCCTACTCTGGACCTCCTGGGTCCCCCCATGCCCCCACACTGAGGCCTCATCCCACTCATTCATCCCACCCCACTTTGGACTCAGGCTACTCTGTGATTCTGGGCCCTCTCTCAGGCCCCCTTTTCTAGCCTGAGCCCCACCTCAGGACTCTCTCAATGAGCCTGGGCCCTGTGCTTTTTCTTCAGGGTGTGCTTACCTGTCCTTTCCCCTGCACAGGGTCACCCACAAGGTGGCAGGGGCTGAGGTTTTCTGCTGCCCCATACTCACTGGGGAGGCATAGGTGTGGCATTTCCTGAGGGCTGCCCTGCCACAAGCAGCCCCACCGCACCACCCTCCCCAGCAAGCTGTAGTTTTAGGTCATGCCTCAGGACCAGGGACCTCCTCCATCCCCATAGCACCTACCCTGAACCACCAGGTGTTCTGGGAGCAGCAGCCCCAACTGCCAGCTCACTACTGAGGGCCTGGGTTTATATGGAGGCTTCTCAGCCCTCATCGTCCAATCCAAGAGCCCTCCCTCAGTCATGTGACTGGCTCATCAGGCTGTACTGCACCTACGGCTGCTCCACAACCTGCTTAAACCCCTTAAAGTGACAGGTACAACCTATGCTCTGTCAGAGTCACGGCATGGCCATAGAGCACTTTAAGGAGGCCAGTCACACAACAAACCTATCTTTGTTTTGCACCATGATTCACTTCACACAGGCCATCTAACAGATGTCAAAGTGGGTTTTCAAAAGCTACCTGCGACCCCTCTGTGTGCAAATCACAGTCACAATTGTAACATCTTGCTAGTGGTTTTTAAACCCAAACTGTTTATTTTTATTCCAAAGGCAGCACTAGACCTCATTGAATATAAGGGTAGCCCACTCCTGCACAGATCCATGATCCAACCCAGCAATGGCTGGGAAATGTACAGCATTTTTTATATTAAATTTTTAAGGCAACATGGTGTTTTTCCTCCTCTGGCAGTTTCATCACCGTTTTGGAATTTTGCTTCATAAATCTTTGAATACAGTATCAGACAAAAGATGAAGAGATGGTAGATACACAGCCTGGAGTAAGGATTGTGTCATTCTATTATCTTGCTTTTCCTGTATTAAGAGTAATGAATTCATCAAAAGACCTTTTCCAGGGCTGCACTTTGGGTTCAACACCTACTGCATTAATGTCACAAGTGAAAAGAACAGTGCTTGATTTAGCACAGATGTGCGAAAATGGTGTTCTTTCCCCACTAAAAAGAAAAAAGCCCCCTCCCTTTGCCCACCACTACTTGAAGCAGAGGCACAAAGATCTCTCTGTCATAATTCCCTAAGCACTGATGAAGGAAGTTTGAGCAGAGGATGCAAGAAGTCACAGTAATTATAGAACCTTGCAGTTTATTTAACAAAATGTCTGTGATTTCCATTTTGCAGCAGGTGATCACAAAGTGCAAAGGCAGTTAATCTGTAACTGAAGCATTGTAACAAATGCAAGGTTTCTCCAAGTAAAATCATGGAAAAGGAATGCAGCAAACTATTTCCCTCTTTACTGAATGAAAATACCTTTTACGGGTATTGCGAAAATAGGCCTGTGACTCCATACCTTATGAGCAGGACTAAAAAAAACAGCATCCCCATTAGCAGAGCTCAACTCCCCCTGCTTACTCTTAACAGTTGTGGCACCAACCCATTTCCAAAGTGGTTCCTTAAGTAACAGAATAAGTGTTCCAGTGCCAGGACTGTATCTCATTTGACTGTACCCTGACCAGCACAGTGAGGGCCCTGCTCTGACTACAGTCAGTAGGAGCTAACCCAAAATAAATAATAATTATAATTATTAAGCCTAGTACTTAATGGCATGTCCCTTAAAGCCATAGGATCCCCAGGGTCACAGCAGCCAACAATTCCACAAGACCAGACCTAAGGCACAGGAATTGTGGAGCACTGGCTTGAGAAGCAGCCAAGTAGGTGATGGCAGAACAGCATGGGTGAGGGAAAGCAGAAACAGTTATGCAGAGAGACACAGATGACCCACAGGCATATGTTTAGCAGCTGCAGCTGTCCCAGGCAAGCTATAGGGGAACCTGCAGCTGCATGCTGGCCATGCACAAAGAAGTGGCTTGCTGGCTAAGGGGAGAGACAGCAGGATGAAGAAGTTAGCCAAGGGTGGGGAAGCAGGATAGAGAAAAGATGAGCTGAGGAGCAGGAGCTACTGACCTGGCCAAAAAAAGGCAGTAGTCAGAAAAGAAAGATCTGCTTTACAGTGTGAGCCCTGGACCTTCTCTGTTCTGGAGCTAAGATGGGACGTGCAGAACATTTGGGGTCAGCTTCTATTCCATCTGTCAGTGAACTTTGGCACCTACATGCAATTCTATTTCACCCTGATCAAGTCCCTGAAAAACTTTTAATGCAGAAAGCCAGTGAGTCCTTCTCCTGCTTACTGCTTTCATGTGACTTGATACTAAGGGTGTGTTACAAAAGTAGATGCATTAATAGATTTCCATGGACTTGAATACCAAAAGAGATGCTACAAAATGAGAAGATTCACGCTAATATTATGGTAGTTGACTCTGCAAAGGAGTTCTGCCATTCTACTGAAGACTGCAGAAGCATCCTAGTGTAATGGGACACACCTCAATACTCTTCCTTTCACCAAGCTTAAAGGCTCCCCTTCAAACAGGGGGAGCTGCCCTTCCCTGTTTGCTCCCATTTGCTCACTCCCTAGTTGCCTGGGGAGTCTCTTTTTATACCCTTCTGGGCCTGGACTGGCTCCACCTCTTCATTAGCGCTTTTGTCAAATACAGGCAGCAATCACTCAGTGGTAGTTCCAGCTGCTCAGAGCACATGCCCAACACGCACAACCCACCCAATAAATACTCAGCAAGCCTCCTCCCTAGCTTGCTCCTGTGGCCATCTGGCCAAGGGCAAGTCAAACATGGGGGTATCCAAACCCCAAGCTTTTGGGCTTGGGTCTGCCCATAGGATGCCCGCCAAAGGATTTGGAAGGATCTGGGCTAGGGACAGACATGACACATTTAGCAGTTTAAGTGATTAGAAACTGGTTTAAATCTGTAACAGAACAGACGTTCAGTGCACATAAACCAGTTTGAAAATGGCTGAAACCAGTTTGAGATGAACCTGGTTGAATATAGTATCAGACTTAACTGATTTGGGTCAAACTAGTTTATGCAATGTCTGTCCCAGACCCCTTCCTGGTTTAACTTAAACCACAGTCCCACAGCATCCCAGATGCTTTGCAGCATGGGTGGGGCTCTGCTCCAGAACAGGGCTGACCCCATCCCTCTGCTCCCTGGCTGGAGCTCCAGCAGAGACTGCAGGTACACCAGCATCTACCTGGCTTTCCCCTGTCTGTCCCCACCACTCCCTGCTCAAGAAGGGATTCCCCCCCTCCCCTCTTCCATAACACAGACCATAGCTGACATGTGGTGTGCTAGCTAATGCTGAGAGATGTCTGTGTAAGGCAGACAGGACAAAGGCAGACAGAACAGTGTTTGCTCAGGGCTTTCTGGAGCTAAAAGAAGAGCTTGAACTAATGAGAGAAGCTTCTGTTTTCTTGATGGGCTGATAAACACTGTAACTCCCTGCTGTGTAAGTAAATTCCATGTAACTCCCTGCTGACTATCAAAGGTCAGGAGCAGCGAGGGGGGCGGGGGGAACTTCTCCCTAATCAGAGTGTCCTCCTGGGGCCTGGCCACTCCTTCCCCACCCCCCTGCCCTCCCTAGCTCAGTATTGTGGAAGGGAAGGGAGGGCTGCTTTAGCTCCCCCCAGCTTCGACCCTGAGGCACTGCAGGCATGTGGCTGCATTTCTTCAGTCCAGAGGGGATGTCTGTGCACTTATAAACCAGTTCAGCCTAGCTAGGTTAGACTAACCTGCAAAGATTGAATCAATTCAGGCTCAGGCTTTTTGAATGTCTGTCCCTAGTCCTGAAGTCCTAGGCAGGGGTGGAGGATGTTTGCCAGTGGTAGGGCCACATTTGGTTTTTGAATGACTCACAGATTTGGAATTGATTTGGCTGATTTGATTTGGAACAAGAAAAATGTTTCTTAAAGAAAAAAAAACAAACAAAAACAAACACTCAGTAAACCAAACACAAACAGGCCTGGGTCACTTACCTTCCCAGAAAAGGATCTGGTGCCTGGTGTCTGGCTTCTCTTCCTCTTCCCCTTCCTCCTCTTGCTCCCAGCAAACTGCTTGCAACAGCTTTCCTGTTTGCTGCCTCTGTTCACTTGCATTGCCCGGTTTTATTCTCCCATCTCTGCCATTACAATGAACTAATCCCTAGTTATTTGTTATCCCTTCTTCCAGTGTAGCTCAGTTGAAATGGGCCATTTTCAGGAAAGTCTTACAAGACAGGAACATCCCTTGTTTCAAAAATTCATTCTGCAAAAGGAAGCAGGTTCCCCAAAGAGATATGCTCTCCCAATACTTCTCCTGGATCAGTGAAGGGCAGGAAGAGAGAAGAGGAATTTTATTTTTATTTGTGCTTGGTTTCTAACTCATGGCCAAATATACCCAAATTCTGTATCATAAAATGTCACATACCATAACAGCTTTAACCAGCAGGAGCTAATATAACATTGGCTTTTAGTGCTGTAAATGGATGCACCACAAATGAGTAGCTTGAGTGATAAAGCAAAATTGTATGGCTAGAGAAATTCTGCCCCCTTCCATCTAAACTCTGGAGAGACAGAACCTAAGCAGTCTACTGGGTAAATTTTTTTTGCCTTATTCACCTGGACTGTCCCCATATAAATCAGTGAAGCAGCTCAAGGAAGTCAGGATTTTGCCCTGAAAAAAATGCCTCAGACAGAGGCCCACTGCTTTCATTAAGTTTGCACCTGGAAAGAGGCCAGGGGTGGGGGGGAGCAGGCCCTGTAAAAGTATTTATTCCATCTGTCCCTTCAGGGAAACAGTAGGTCAGCCTTTAAAATCCTTCCAGCTGTGTGTTAGAGAAAGTTCTCAGAGGATTCCCTCAATCAGATTTTACAGAAGATAGGCTGCCTGGTTGCCTGCCATTCACTCTATGCTTTATTTTTAAAGGCCATATGCTCTGGTCACATGAAGATTTACATCCTGAGTTTACTGGTTTCTGAGAATCCACACGAATCATTTAACCAAACGTTATGTGTGATAACTGATGTCCCACACAGACCTGCTTTCTAAAGATTGCTTCTTATTTGGCGCACAAACCCTTTAAGGCCTTGTCAGCCGTTTTCGGGGGGCTGGCAGATTGTTACCATACGTGAGATGCGTCTCCAACTGTGCTTGGGTGTAATGTTCATGTTATCATAGAGCCTGAGCTTTGAATGATGTCCTGTCTTTCCTGTTTTTGATCAGAAAGTTGCTGCTGTATCAGGAATCCCAGGCCACATTGTTCTGCAATTACAAAAGAGGAAAATGACAGCATATGAGAGGGAAATTCCTTTTGACTAGCCATGTGCATATTAAGATATAGTGGGAGGGAGTATGGGCCATAGAAACCTTCTGGGAGCAGAATGAGTGGGAGGTTAGCAAAAGACCTTTTTCTTTCTTTGGATGATGTTCCTCAGAGACTTCAGCATTCCAGTTCTCAGAGCTAATTTTAGTTGTTTGTGGCTTCTATTCTTTACATGCCCCTCTCTCCCCCGTCTCTCTCATACACATTGAGCCCCATGAACTGGAGGGATGCTCTCTGTGGGTAAGTAGTTGACATTCAAACCTGTAGTTTCTTAATTACCAGACCAGACATCACAAATGAAGTGGGAGGTATGACTTGTTTCCTTCCATATAAGGGAGATATATTTATATGACAAGTCTTTAGCATGCCAAAGTCCAGTCTTTTTCAAGTCCATGATGGGGAATGCTTTATTCCTTAATGCACTGTCACGGGAATGCATAGGTCAGGACACCACTTCAAATCTGACCCAGTGTGGTAAACACCATAGAAATTAACATCAGATGGATGTTTGGTTTCCTGTACAAAATGCAAAAGAGTTACTATGCTTATATATTTGTATTGCAGTAGTACATAGAAGCTCTTCACAAGTATGTCCCAAAGGGACAGTCCCTGCCAAAAAGCTTATAGTACAAATTGTGCATGGTTCAAAATTAACCTAGTTGAAAATAAACCCCTGACACCAGGGGTGGATGAGCTGATGTTATGAGCACAAAGTTCATTGAAATGTGAAGCCTCGCCCCCCATCCCACGCCCAACTATTCTATGCTTATGCACTGATGTCCAACCAATGTTTTAACCAGGGGTGCTCATAAAAATTTGCCTCTTAACCCATGGCCAAAACTACATACCAGGATAAGTAAGATTGCAAACAGAAGAGGTGAAGGTCTGAGGAAGACTGTTCCTACATAAACAAAACCACTTCGTGAGTTGGCACCTTCATTTAATGGTGCAATGGAATCTTTCCACACGTTCATGGCAGGAGGCATGATTTGGAGATCAGGGATCAGATCCCAATCACACCCTTTCTACTTGCCAATTTTCCCCTGCACCAGCAAGTTGAAAGACAGGTAGGTGTCTTAGCTGCTTGAGAGGCTGACAATCAGTTGATTGTCTGCCTTTGATTGGTTCAAGACCCCTAGCTGTCCTTGCACTGGAGCCAACGGTCAGCTGATTGTCACCCGAGACCTGGGGCTGTTCCATCTCAGTGCCACCCCCCATCCTGATGCAGACACTGAAAATCAACTGATTGTCAGCATTAGGGTGGGGGGTGCTACATGTTCAATTCATGATGCTGTACAAATGAGTCACAAAGATATTCCACAATTAATACATAAATGCATCATAAGTGTAATATGTGCCTAAAAAACAGAAGCAGGATTGGGATTGTCCCTTCTTCTAGATCTGTATGTGGATCTTCCCATCCCTGTTGCCATCCCTGTCTCCAATCCAGGACCATACAGAGGATCCAGTACAGGCCCAAAACTCATGCTAGGGAAGAGGGAAGAAATGGGATGCTCATATCTCCTCTATCAGCCCTACACAGAATTCTCAAGGCCAAGGGCTGCTTGCTAAGAACGCTTATATTTTCTCCAGAGCTCTCCAACCCCACCTCTGCAGACAAAAGAGTCCTTGGTAGCAAAGCTCTAATGTAGTCATGTTGTCAAAGACCAGGATGGAGTCTACCAGGGTTCAGAGACAGTATGGAGTCACAGAGCTTCTCTGTGTGTGGCTTTGGCCTCCCATAGAACCCATGGGATCTGCGTGGAGTATAGGAAGATCCTCCAGGCTTGAGGGTAGGTTTCATAGCTTCTTCTACTTTGGGGGAATAATCTGGGGGGAACCTCTCCCCTGTCCATATGCTTTTATAACAACTCCCATCCAAATGGCCATGATATCTGTGAATTCTCTACTCCATGGAAAAGCAACACAAGTGGTATAGAAGACTTGGCTGAAAACACTCTGTTCCAGATTTTGAATAGGAACAAAATCCTTCCTGTTATGGGGACTTCCATTCTTGTCTGAGCCAGTTACGAATTCCTCAGAGGTTGAGCTGACTAAGGAAACTGGAATTTGGGGAGTTTTTTGGCATAGTCCCAAACCAAATCCCGCTACGATTGTCCAAGAATGCGGTTTCTCTGACCCATGAATGTGAGTCTTGGAACAACTGCAAAGCTGTACTGAGATCATTGCCATTCATGCTGACTGTACTTCTCATGTCTGTCTGCCTGATTTACCTGTGGTGTTTTGCCTTATGCTTAAACTGTAAGCATTTGGGGGCAGAGGACTTTCTTTTTGTTCTGTGCTTGTGCTGTGCCTTGCCCAGTAAGCTTCTCGTGTGTGTCTGCGGCTCCTAAGTGCTACAGCAATATACATTCAAAATAATTAATGTGCTTCCTAGTTCTCTGCTCACCACTTTCTCAATGTATTGACCTTGCTTAACATATGGAAGATTATGAAATAGCATTCCACATGACATGTCCAAGTTGATAGAGCAGTAGCTGTTCTATTTCAGTAAGAAAATGGTCAGCAGAAAGAAGGGCTGAGAAGAACATTTGGACCTGTCCTGCCACAACTGGGCTGTAGAGAAGCAGCAAGTGGCTGTGGAGAGGCTGAGGCGAAGGCTAAGGAAATGAGAACTAGCTAAATGACCAGCCACCTGACTTGTGCTAGTGAAACCAGGACAAAACCTCATTTTCACCAGAACAGGCAAAGACATTGTCCCTCAAACCCAGGGCATCCAGCCACCCTAACCATGGGGCCCATCAGCTGCTACCCAGTTGTCCAAGCTTATGTTATTGTGGCCCTTTCACAACCATCTGTCACTCCTTTTATGGCCATGGGGTACACCAGTTGTCACCTCTTCCTGTCACCTATGCACAGGCTGATTTAAGCACAGCTCATTGAGGGGAGTTCTGGATAAATTTCTCAGCATGTTCTTTTTTACCTTCCAGCTCTGCAGTTTCTTTTATGAGCATTTACAGACTTGCACCCCTAAAAGCAAAATGAGTGTATGACCAAGAGCCTTCCTAGGAATAATTTGTGTCTCTGTGACCCATTTTCTCCTGTCTGAGGAAGATGGATGTAATCCAACTAGCCAAACTAAATGCTCCAGCTTGATGAAGGCATGCCAGTTTCTAGAACCAGTGGCTCGCAAGTGAGATGACCATTTTTGCATCCAACTGCTTTTGACTTTCCAACCCAAATGACCACATGCCCACTTAGAGCTGGGTTGATATAAGGCAACACCCAAACTCATGCCTCTCGAGATGTAGCAAGGTACCTGTACTGCTGTGCCATCTGGTGAGGCTTGCTGAAGGTACCACTGAAATGAAAGTCTCCAGAACTGCTCTGCCACCTGGTGAGGCTTGCTGATGGTACCACTGAAATGAAAGTCTCCAGAACAGCCAACTCCTTCAGCATTCTCCTAGCAGTCGTTTGGTGCAGGCAGGAGCAGGTCAGTGTGGGGAAAGAAGAGCATCTCTGTTACATTATGCTCCATTGTGCTTATCCGGCAGATGATCCCACCTGCTACACTTTCAAACAAACCATAGGCTGCTCTATCTTCTGCTAAGATTAAAGCAAAGGCTAAGGCAGGACTTTTGCAATGCCCCCATCCCTCTGACTGCACTCAGCAAAAACTGAGCAGAGCACAAAACCTGGCCCCAATTCAGCAGGCTCGTGAATTAATTTCTCTTCTGTTTTGTAATTTGAAATAATCTCCCCTTTTTGCCTAAAAAGGAAGCATACAGATAACATCTGAGTTCTCTGCACCATGCACTTGTTCTTCCTTCTGTCCTGAACCAGCTTCTCAGACTGCCATAATCTTCTTCCAGTTGCCCTCACATTACACACAGGTTGGCAGTTAAGAAAGGTGTGGTGTCCGGCCTAATACCAGTCCCCAAAGTAACACTCCTTGAACAGAACAGCAATGATTTTTTTTTAATTGAATGGGTGTCTGACAACGCCCCCTTAAGCCCTCCACCCCCAAACATCTGTTTTGTTAAAGGGTGGGGAAAGCAGCCTCTCAGACATGCTGATTGAGGGTGGAGCTGTTTGAAGGAGAGGAAAGCAGTGATTTCACTTTACATTAGGTAACAGCAGCGCAGGGTGTGTGTCACTATGAAAAACAAGACACTGGGTGGGGGCAGAGGTTCTTTGCAACATCTTTCACATGGAGCCTTCCCCTTTGCCGGTACAAAGCCAGAATCGGCCACTCCAGCTGAAAGACTGAAGATGTGGCAGCCTGGTTTCTCTCAGCTCTCACTTGAGGGAGGAAAAGTAGTGTTGCCAAATTCCCACAATTAGAGACGTGATTGAAACAAAATGCCAGAGCCAGCTCACCCCACACTTTAGAGACTGAGTGGAACATCCCTAAACTGCAGGGCTCCAGCTTCACTGCATAAAACAATCCTGAGTGGGAACACCAGTCCTCCGAATCTTAAAGAAACATTCAGCTCTGACTCCAGATGGAAAAAAATAACAATAATTGGGCTCTTCTCAACACATACTGCCTGCTAGGATCTTCCTCTCTCATTGCAACATTCCTGGGTTGGGTGGGGAGCATTGTCTTGAAGAGGCAGCCAAGGCATTGTTAGACACACTTGAGGGTTTCCTTTGGTATTGTTAGACATTACCTTTCCCATGGCTTAAACACTCTTAAAACAGGATTGTCCAAACATTAAGGCAGGAAAAGACAACCTAAGTGTCCTCTGAGCATCTCAAAGTTACGCCTCGTTGGGAGAAGATGATCTCTAGCTGATGTTAGGCAGCTCATGTTGGAGTAACATCAGTGTGCTCCACAGGGCCAATACTGTTAATTTGCAGACTTCCAGTATCCCAGGATACACCACTCTCAGCTCCACCACCCCCCACAGATGATCTAAGGAAGCTGCTGCGAAACTATGGGTGGGGTGGGTGAATGGTAAGCCATTTGTACAGCCTGATTGCTAAGCAGATTTGGCAGCTTCTAGCCACATCTTTGCTCACCAACCCTTTAGTGGCAAGTCAGAGCTATATATGTTAGAGAGGTATTAACCCTTAATATGTGGCTGCTTACAGTACTTGCTAGCTTTAATACCATCCATGGGTGACCGGTGCCACCTTAGTCGGGGGGGCACGTGCCCCCCCTGCAAACAGTCCCACGAACTGGTGGGGGTCCCCCCGCAGCCAATCTCACTGCCGATTGGGGGGAGGCGGGCTGGCTCATGGCTGATCCTGCAGTGGCTGATCGTTGTGGCCGATCACTGCAGCCACTTCTGGGAGTGGCTGCGGCCGCTTCTGGGAGTGGCTGTAGTGATCGGCTGGCGCTTGCAGAGGGGGCACTGGCGCTTCTGCCTGCCTCCCCTGCCCATTGCCTAAGTAGCGAGCACGGCCAGTCAAGAGGGTGCACCGACACTCTCACATGCACCCCCTACATGTTGCCACTGCTACCACCTAACATCCCTTAGAGTTAGCACATGCAAATTGTAACATGTAACAACAACCCTAGTTAGAAAGAAGCTTAGGTGAAATAGTTTCATAGTTGGTAGGGTCAGAAGGGACCTGAGCAGATCATCAAGTCCAACCCCCTGCCATGGCAGGAAAGAGTACTGGGGTCTAACCATTATCTAGCCTCCTTTTGAAGACCCCCAAGGTAGAAGGGAGCACCACTTCCCTTGGAAGTTGGTTCCAGATCCCAGCCACCCTGACTGTGAAGTAGTGCCTCCTGATGTCTAGCCTGAACCTACTCTCAATCAACTTGTGGCCATTATTTCTAGTTACTCTGGGTAGTGCCTGGGGGAACAGGGTCTCTCCCATTCCCTGCTGGTACCCCCTGGTAAGTTTATAGACAGCCACCAGATCCCCTCTCAGCCTTCTCTTGTGGAGGCTGAACAGGTTCAGGTCCCGTAGCCTCCCCTTATAGGGCCTGCTCTGCAGCCCCCTGATCATGTGAGTGGCCCTCCTTTGGACCCTCTCAATGCTGGCCACATCCCTCCTGAAGTGTTGCCCCCAGAACTGGATGCAGTACTCCAACTGCGGCCTGACCAATGTCACAGAGAGGGGGAGGATCACCTCCCTGGACCTGCTCATGATATATCAGTGGCTGCATGACAAGGTGCAGTTAGACTTACCACCTCACATTGGTGGCCCACATGCATCTTGGAATCAATAATGACTCCAAGATCCCTTTCTGCCTCTGTGCTGACGAGAAGGAAGTTCCCCAGCCTATAGGTGTGCTGCTGGTTCTTTGTCCCTAGGTCCAGTGCCCTGCACTTGTCAGTATTGAATCCTATCCTATTCTCATCCACCCACCCCTGTAACCTGTCCAGATCTAGTTGTAGCCTGTCCCTCCCTTCTAGCATGCCCACCTCTCCCCACATCTTAGTGTCATCCGCAAATTTGAACAAGGTGCTTTTCACCCCCTTGTTCAAGTCATTGACAAAGATGTTGAACAGTGTGGGCCCAAGGACCGAGCCCTGGGGTACTCCACTGCCCACATCCCTGCAGGTCAAAAATGACCCATCCACCACCACTCTCTGGGTGCGGCCCTCTAGGCAATTTGCAACCCATCTGACTGTGTAGGCATCAGTGCCACAGTTGCCTAGTTTTTTTTGAATGAGAATGAGGTGAGAGACAGTGTCAAAGGCCTTCCTAAAGTCCAGAAAGACTATGTCCGCCATGACACCTGCATCCAAGGATTTTGTGACCTGATCGTAAAAGGCAACCCAGTTGGTCTGACAGGACCTGCCCATAATGAAACAATGTTGGCTGCCCCGAGCATAATCTCCCCTGTTTGTCCCTCACAGATGTGCTCCTGGATAATTTTCTCAAAAAGCTTCCCCAGGACTGAGGTAAGACTAACGGGCCTATAGTTACCTGCGTCCTCCTTCCTCCCTTTTTTTAAAATGGGGACCACAGTGGCCTTTTTCTAGTCTTCCGGCACCTGGCTAGAGCACCACGAGTGCTCGTAAAGCTGTGCCAGGGCCCTGCAATGACCCCTGCCAATTCCCTCAGCACCCTGGGGTGGAGATCATCTGGACCTGATGATTTAAACACATCCAGCCCCACCAGAAGTTCCCTAACTAGGTCCTCCCTGACCCTAGGCCTGACAGTGCCTCTCCTGAGACTGTCTGGAGTCCCAGTGGGGGAGATGTCCTGGTCCCTGCTCAGAAAAATGGAGGCAAAAAATTTATTAAAGAGGTCAGATTTTTCATCTGGTTTAGCCACCAGATTGCCAAGCATGTCCTGCAGGGACCCAATGTTACCCGGTGCCTTCTTTTTACTCCCTATGTATTTAAAAAAGGACTTCTTGTTATCTTTGATCCTGGTCACTAGTCCTAGTTCTGTCTCCACCTTAGCCTTCCTAACAGCTCCCCTACAGTCTCGAGCTGCAGAGGTATAATCCTCCTTGGTGATAGCCCCTC
>NW_017729022.1:67411584-67412447 GCF_001723915.1 Gavialis gangeticus
AGAGGGGGCACTGGCGCTTCTGCCTGCCTCCCCTGCCCATTGCCTAAGTAGCGAGCACGGCCAGTCAAGAGGGTGCACCGACACTCTCACATGCACCCCCTACATGTTGCCACTGCTACCACCTAACATCCCTTAGAGTTAGCACATGCAAATTGTAACATGTAACAACAACCCTAGTTAGAAAGAAGCTTAGGTGAAATAGTTTCATAGTTGGTAGGGTCAGAAGGGACCTGAGCAGATCATCAAGTCCAACCCCCTGCCATGGCAGGAAAGAGTACTGGGGTCTAACCATTATCTAGCCTCCTTTTGAAGACCCCCAAGGTAGAAGGGAGCACCACTTCCCTTGGAAGTTGGTTCCAGATCCCAGCCACCCTGACTGTGAAGTAGTGCCTCCTGATGTCTAGCCTGAACCTACTCTCAATCAACTTGTGGCCATTATTTCTAGTTACTCTGGGTAGTGCCTGGGGGAACAGGGTCTCTCCCATTCCCTGCTGGTACCCCCTGGTAAGTTTATAGACAGCCACCAGATCCCCTCTCAGCCTTCTCTTGTGGAGGCTGAACAGGTTCAGGTCCCGTAGCCTCCCCTTATAGGGCCTGCTCTGCAGCCCCCTGATCATGTGAGTGGCCCTCCTTTGGACCCTCTCAATGCTGGCCACATCCCTCCTGAAGTGTTGCCCCCAGAACTGGATGCAGTACTCCAACTGCGGCCTGACCAATGTCACAGAGAGGGGGAGGATCACCTCCCTGGACCTGCTCATGATATATCAGTGGCTGCATGACAAGGTGCAGTTAGACTTACCACCTCACATTGGTGGCCCACATGCATCTTGGAATCAATAATGACTCCAAGATCCCTTTCTGCC
>NW_017729022.1:67417447-67417749 GCF_001723915.1 Gavialis gangeticus
CCCTTTGAGCTCGGAGGATCATCTCCTTAAGGAACAACCACTCATTCTGGACTCCCATCTCCCCTACCCTCCAGGACCTCAGTGCCTCTCCTACTAATCTCCTTAACTCATTGAAATCGGCCCTCTTGAAGTCAAGGGCTACTGCCTTGCTGCAGGCCTTTGACACCCTGCTCTAGATAGTGAATTCCAGTAGGTGATGATCACTATCACTCAAGTGGTCAAGAACTCACAGTCCCCTCACCAGGTCATCGCCTGTGGCCAGGACCAGGTCCAGCAAGGCATTTCCCCTGGTGGGACTGTGC
>NW_017729022.1:67422749-67424032 GCF_001723915.1 Gavialis gangeticus
GGAGTGGCTGCGGCCGCTTCTGGGAGTGGCTGTAGTGATCGGCTGGCGCTTGCAGAGGGGGCACTGGCGCTTCTGCCTGCCTCCCCTGCCCATTGCCTAAGTAGCGAGCACGGCCAGTCAAGAGGGTGCACCGACACTCTCACATGCACCCCCTACATGTTGCCACTGCTACCACCTAACATCCCTTAGAGTTAGCACATGCAAATTGTAACATGTAACAACAACCCTAGTTAGAAAGAAGCTTAGGTGAAATAGTTTCATAGTTGGTAGGGTCAGAAGGGACCTGAGCAGATCATCAAGTCCAACCCCCTGCCATGGCAGGAAAGAGTACTGGGGTCTAACCATTATCTAGCCTCCTTTTGAAGACCCCCAAGGTAGAAGGGAGCACCACTTCCCTTGGAAGTTGGTTCCAGATCCCAGCCACCCTGACTGTGAAGTAGTGCCTCCTGATGTCTAGCCTGAACCTACTCTCAATCAACTTGTGGCCATTATTTCTAGTTACTCTGGGTAGTGCCTGGGGGAACAGGGTCTCTCCCATTCCCTGCTGGTACCCCCTGGTAAGTTTATAGACAGCCACCAGATCCCCTCTCAGCCTTCTCTTGTGGAGGCTGAACAGGTTCAGGTCCCGTAGCCTCCCCTTATAGGGCCTGCTCTGCAGCCCCCTGATCATGTGAGTGGCCCTCCTTTGGACCCTCTCAATGCTGGCCACATCCCTCCTGAAGTGTTGCCCCCAGAACTGGATGCAGTACTCCAACTGCGGCCTGACCAATGTCACAGAGAGGGGGAGGATCACCTCCCTGGACCTGCTCATGATATATCAGTGGCTGCATGACAAGGTGCAGTTAGACTTACCACCTCACATTGGTGGCCCACATGCATCTTGGAATCAATAATGACTCCAAGATCCCTTTCTGCCTCTGTGCTGACGAGAAGGAAGTTCCCCAGCCTATAGGTGTGCTGCTGGTTCTTTGTCCCTAGGTCCAGTGCCCTGCACTTGTCAGTATTGAATCCTATCCTATTCTCATCCACCCACCCCTGTAACCTGTCCAGATCTAGTTGTAGCCTGTCCCTCCCTTCTAGCATGCCCACCTCTCCCCACATCTTAGTGTCATCCGCAAATTTGAACAAGGTGCTTTTCACCCCCTTGTTCAAGTCATTGACAAAGATGTTGAACAGTGTGGGCCCAAGGACCGAGCCCTGGGGTACTCCACTGCCCACATCCCTGCAGGTCAAAAATGACCCATCCACCACCACTCTCTGGGTGCGGCCCTCTAGGCAATTTG
>NW_017729022.1:67424642-67425129 GCF_001723915.1 Gavialis gangeticus
AGCTGACCTGAGAATTCCTGGTCCAGCTCTTCCCCCTGGTTGGGTGGTCTGTAGTAGACACCCACCATTAAGTCCCTTTCCCCACAACCCCCTTCTATTTTACCCAGAGCACTTCAGTATGCCCCTCCACTGACCCCGTCTTATTTGTTGAGGACATTTATTGCTCTTTGACATAGAACACCACACCCCCGCCTTTTCTCCCCATTCTATCCCACCTGTACAGTCTGTAGCCCCTAATGTTTACCACCCAATCATGGGTTGAATCCCACCAGGTTTCAGTGAGCCCTACTATGTCCAGGTTTGTGCTAGGTAGCAGGACGGCAAGTTCCTCCTGCTTGTTCCCCATACTATGAGCATTAGTGTAGAAGCATTTAAGGCCTCCTATGAGTGCTTGCTCCACCCGCTTGATGCTAGGACTATCCAGACCCCTGTCACTTACCTGGGTAGTTCTTGTGCTCATCACCTGTCTTGGCTGGGAAGTGTCCTC
>NW_017729022.1:67431791-67433847 GCF_001723915.1 Gavialis gangeticus
GACTTTTCTCCCCATTCTATCCCACCTGTACAGTCTGTAGCCCCTAATGTTTACCACCCAATCATGGGTTGAATCCCACCAGGTTTCAGTGAGCCCTACTATGTCCAGGTTTGTGCTAGGTAGCAGGACGGCAAGTTCCTCCTGCTTGTTCCCCATACTATGAGCATTAGTGTAGAAGCATTTAAGGCCTCCTATGAGTGCTTGCTCCACCCGCTTGATGCTAGGACTATCCAGACCCCTGTCACTTACCTGGGTAGTTCTTGTGCTCATCACCTGTCTTGGCTGGGAAGTGTCCTCATGTCCCCCCTCTGGTCCCATCCCCTGGTGAAGCTAGTTTAAAGCGCACTGTATGAGATCAGCCAACCTGGAAGAGAAGACATGCTTGCTTTTAGGGGAGAGATGAAGCCCATCCCACCCAAGCATGCCCCCTAGCTCAGCTGAACAGTTTACAAGTAGTATCAAAGCCCTGGAGTCCAGCAGAGGATTCATGATCTCATCTCCTACACTTTCTACTCCCTCTTTCCCTGAAATACACCATATCCCTTGCAAGTTATTTCTGCATGTGATACAGTTAGCAGCAAAGCACAAAGAATGCCACAAGACAGGAACCTGTAATCACTAAAGATAAACTGTGTAGCCCCAAGGCACTTGTCAGTGACTTCCTGCCTATGGGACTAACTTTGCTATAGGCAGTTTGCTATGGGTCCTTACTCATCACAAGAACAAGTTCCCTCTAAATCAGGGGCGGGCAATTATTTCAGCTGGTGGGCCGCTTACCGAGTTTTGGCAAGCTGCCAAGTGCCACATAGGTAGCCCTGCCTCTTGACAGGTGCCCCACCCCCTGGTTGCCATCTTGTGACCAGAAGTCCTGCCCCCTAACCCCTGAGCTTTGCCACTAGAAGTCTTCCCTTGCTCCTGGAAGTACTTCTTTCAGCAAGGGATTTTGCCATTGTGGAACCAGAAAAATACCAAATTATATTTTAAAAAGCAAACATCTACAACATTCATTAATTTGATTTCAAAAAATATTTTTGTCCTGATTTACATGTGTTTGTGTGGTGTACATAGAGGTGATTGCACAATAGCTTAAAATAAACTCTTACTCTTGTTGTGGGAGTTGGATTCATAGAGGGCTAGGTATAGGTTTATGCGGGGCTGTGGGTGTGTGGGTATATGAGGTGTGGGGGAAGGTGTGGGCATGTGGGGGGGTTGTGGGGGAATGGGTGTGGGGAGTGTGTGTGTGGGAACATGTGGGTGTGTGTATGTGCCGGTATGTGGGGTGTAGATAGGTATGGGGTTTGTGCAGGGCTGTGTGTGAGGGAGTCTGGTTGTGGGGTTCTGCATGGATGGCAGTGCAAGTGTGGATGTGGGTGAATGTGTATGGTGGGGTGTGCATGTGGGAATCACCCTATGAACACACACACATTCACACACACCATCTCACTCCTGGCGCCGGGGTACTAGTGTGGGCCCCATGCTTCCGCAGTCTGGTGATGCAGCTGGGAGCCATGTGCTGCTGAAGTGGCCAGCGGGCTGGTAGGAAAGTGGGAAAATGGCAGCTACAGGTAGCTGTGTGTGGCAGTGAGTGGGTGCACGGGAGCACAGCAACAACTGGGCAGAAGCATGGGGCCCATGCTGGTGTACCAGGGCCAGTGTCAGTGGGGCCCAAGTCAGAGCAGCAGGAGCATGAGACCCCTGCCCCACATCCAGCACAGCTGGTGCCAGACCCTGCATTCCTGCTGCTCCACTCGGATCTGTATGGGTACTGGTCCCGGGACACTGGCGTGGGCCCTGTGCTCCTGCCTAGCTGTTCCTGCATTCGCATGAACCCGCTCATTGCCACTCCCCCCGCCTGTAGCTGCCATTTCCCTGCTTTCCTGCCCACTGCCAGCCACTCCAGCACCATGTGGTTTCATAGTTTCATAGTTTCTAGGGTCAGAAGGGACCTGAGCAGATCTTCTAGTCTGACCCCCTGCCATGGCAGGAAAGAGTACTGGGGTCAAACGACCCCAGTTAGGTGTTCATCTAACCTCCTCTTAAAAACCCCCAGGGTAGG
>NW_017729022.1:67438847-67443657 GCF_001723915.1 Gavialis gangeticus
CATTCTTATCTGAATTTCCTTCTCAGGCACAGGGAGGCGGGAACAGCCCCAGGGTCCCAGGCCAGAAGCCCCTACTAGGCAGGGACTTCCAGCTGGGGGTGCAGCAGGGCTGGGCAGGCCTTGCTGCTGGGCTGCTGGCCCCCCCTGGATCCTACTGCTGCTGGATCCTGTCATCTTTGACAGGCAGCCAGGGGCAGATGAATATTAATTTTCTAAAATTTTTAGGGGCCCTGTGGGCCAGATAGAACGGCCTGGTAGGCCAGATCTGACCCACGGGCCATATTTTACCCACCCTTGCTCTAAATGCATCTGCTCTCTTGAATCATCTGTGGATCAGAGGCCAAAGGGAGATGGCTCTTCACCTGCCAGACAACAAAAATGGGTTGTATCCGAATAAAAGGAGGCTGAAACAGTGGGCTGGATTCTCCCCTATGTTCAACAGGGAAGGCAGCATCAAGGAACTGATTACAGCTCCCTTATCTTGGGAGTCAGTTAGCAGTAGCTTCTCTTACTTACATCACTGGCCTAGAGCCAGGATGCCCAAAGTCTCATTCCCGAAGGGCCATTTCAGAGAGGCAGTCCTGGGTGGTGAGTTGCACTAAAGGTACTTGTAGGCTGCATTTGGACCATGGACTGTACTTTGGGAAGCCCAAGCCTAGGGTATATTAAGGGCTTTATGCTGTGGCGGGTTAACATAACTGAGTGATACCATGTTGTCTTTCTGTTGCTAACATGCCACCCAGTCCATTCAAAGCCAGCTTCAATACTGTTTATGTTAGTTGAAAATTCTGCTCTGCCAGTATTACTCTTTAATTGCCCGTTGTGGCCAGAATCCAGCCCTTCTGCTCTCTCCAGAAACAAAGTGGCACAACTGGTCATTTAAAAAAAAACAAAAAACAGAATACTAGAATAACTTCACAATAAAAAGCAAGGCTCTGGCATTTCAGATGATTTACATGGTACTGTAAGACTTTTGATAAATATCTGTGGTAGTTTTGGGTGATGCTATAGCCATGACAGTTCCAAATGTGGGCAGGAAGGACCCAATTCTCAGGTCTATTATTACCCTTTTAACATCTCTGCTGGTGCACAAGGGCCATTAAAGACAGTGGATCTTGCTGCTTGGGAATACTTTCAGCAGGGTCCAGAGCTGCTTATACCAACTTTAGATCATCTTCTCAAAATGTCTGGCCATGGTTAGAGTACATGTGAATTCCTCCTATTTCTGGCTACTGGAAGACTCCCTGAGGGCTGTGGGTAGCCAGACATAAGTTAGCACAGATTTCAAGCTGCTTTAATTTATACTGTGGATCAAACCAGTCCACAGCAGGGCTATAACTAAGGGCTACAAAGGTGACATACAGAAACATTTTCCAAGTCTTCAGTCTCTAGGGATACTCTGGGTATGTTACATTACAATTCTCAAGATGGGTTTCAGTTTGTGTAGACAAACCCAAACTAACTGTAATCCCATCAGTTTGGGTAGTGGTAGCAGCATAGCTAAAGTCTCACTCAGCTGCCAGATACTCATCCTGATTCTCAGGTGGGCTTGTGTTGCCTGCACTGAAGCTCCTCTTGGTGTACCTAGGCTGCTAGTCAGCTCCCAGCGGGGTTAGGTTAAACCTGTGTCTATCATGAAATCCAAAGATATGCCCAACGTGCATGTGGCTAGCCCCTGAGACGCAGCTTAATACTGAGCTACTTGGCACAGGTGTAAATGAGCATGAGGCAATGGAGAATCTGGCCATAGTATCTTCTCCTATGCATAGAATGACCACCCAGGCTCAATTTATGAGTCTCCTCATCTTTTCCCAATCAGAAAACTCTCTAAAGATTCATCTCTTTTGCAAAGAACACAAACACAAATTCACAGCGGGCATGTGTCTTCCTCACTTCTGCATAATATACGTGCAAGTATACAAAAGAGAGAAACTAAGGATGGAAGGAAGAGAAATGAAAGAGAGCCAGAAAAAGGAAAAGGGTAGCATTCTAAGTTCAGTGTCTTTGTGTCTTGTGTTTCTCTAAGTATATCACTGAGATGATCAAATGACATTTTCCTGATGTAAGCACCTTCTGTTATACTTATTTAGGAGACCAATGAAATAATGTACAGAAAGTTTGAGTGATTTCAATGAGTAAGTAACAAGTTATATGGAGTGCAGGCCCCTTGTTGTCCAGGCCCTGCTCTAACCAGTAGGAGCAGTCCTTCCCCAAATAGGAAATTAGTAATACTGAGTGTTTAGTTGCATCATCCATACATGCTGAGCATGATTCACAAAGTCAACACAGATCCAGCTGCTGAGATGAACAATACTATATATTCTTAGTTAATTTTCTGGCAGTGCTTCGTTTCTGTCTAGGACATGAGCAATGATGTCATGGCCACAAGCTTAATGCACAAGTCACACATGTAATATAAAAGCCATCTACATGCTAATAGGAATTACTTTCATATCAATACAATGGGGTATATAATAGGGGATACATGATTACTTGCTAGAGCACGTAATATGCTATTTGCAACAGACTATTTTATCAGAATAATATAGTTACCAGCCCTACTCATTAAGCACTTAGCAAGCCAGGTCTGGAGATGTTGTACCTGACTTGGTGCTGAACCCTCTGATTTAGCAAAGACCTCAATTTTAAAGACAAAACTTTGGAATGTGGAACTGGGCAGCCAGGAATGCTACTGAGAAATAGTTTACATTTTTCACACAGTTATCCATTGTTTTAAGTATTTACAGAAAAAAAGAGGGGGAGGGGGAATGCAATTATTCCCAGCTATTTGCAAGAGAAAATAGCTTTGAAGTTTTTTGTGCTCTTTTATTTGAATAAAGACTTTTCTCCATTTGGCATAAAAGTGGGGAAAGAGTTTCTTCTCTTTATAAATGTATTATGTATATTTAGTGGCTTATAGAAGGTGTTGGCATGACAGCCCTGGAGACTGAGAGTATGTCAACACTTCAGGCAAATGTAACTGCAGATCATGCAGACATACTTGTGCTTGCTTTAAATGAGCTACCTCAGGTGCTAGTAACTAGCTGCTCCACCACAGTGCTCAGCACAAGGTAGGAGGTACCCTAAGCATTTACCCCAGATCTGGGCAGATTTTGCAGCCCTCACTGAGCCCCGTCCTGGTGCAACTTCACTACCCAGTCTAGCTAATGTAAAACTAGCTCAGGTATGTCTGTGTGAGCTGCAATCACACCTTTGACTGCAGTGCAGACATGTTGTGGAGCGATGAGCCTGAAGGGGTGGAGACCCCTGCCCCAGGGGTGAAAAAGCAGGGAGAAGAGTCCACAGACCCAGGGGAATGGCCCCAGGAAACTGGAGACCCAGGAAAACTTACCTGGTGCAGGCTCAACAGCGAGAAGTGAGGAACCACGGGCAGAGATGTTCATGTGATTCATCAGCAAATTATCAGTGAGCCTGGGGCAGTGCAGGGAGATGATACCATCAGCCAGCACTGGCAGTCAACTACAAAAGCTGGCTGCTGGGGAAAAAACGGGGAGCAACAGCTGTGCTGCAGCTGAGTGCTCCCAGCCAGCATGCCCAGCTGTGCTACAACCTGGGTCACCAAGGACATTCCTGAAGAGGAGCCTGCCCCCCTGGGGAGTGATGCCCAGTACTGGGTAAAAGAAGGACACCAAGGGACTGACAGCAGAGCCACACACAGAGATGTGTGAGTGGGGAAATCATGGACTCCCTAGGTTTTTTCCTTTGCTTTATTTAATATATTACTCCTGGGGCCAGGGACTGAGGCCACATTTTGTTGAAGCCCACTCTGGGGCTGAGAGACCAGAAGCCCTCGGGGACTCTGGGGTGGTAGATTGTGTCTAACTAGGTCAGCTGGCCTGCTTAACCCAGGGAAGTGGTTGTAAGGAACAAGACTACTTCCCGTGTCCTCTTAAGTATTTTTTCTTAGATGTATTATTGCAAGAAAGCTGACCAGTCAGCAGCCACTGTATCCTCAGACACTGCTCCTGCCCAAATAACATAGCCAAATTCCACTAGAGAGCCAATTGGGGTGATGCTACACACTGGTACCCAGGGGAGGAAGGAAGAGCCTGGCAACTACAGGCCAATCAGCCTCACTTCTATCCTGGAGAAGGTCTTTGAAAAAATTATCAAGGGCCACATTTGTGAGAGCCCTGCAGGGTAAGTGATATTGAGGGGTAACCAGCATGGGTTTGTGCAAGGCCGATCCTGCCTGACTAACCTGGTCTCCTTCTATGACCAGGTAACAAAGAGCTTAGAGGTGAAGGAGGAAGTCGATGTAATCTTCTTGGACTTCCAGAAGGCCTTCGACACAGTGTCCCACCCAATTCTGGTGGGCAAGCTGAGGGACTGTGGCATTGACGAATGCACAGTCACATGGGTGGCAAACTGGCTCCAGGGGTGAACCCAGAGGGTTGTGGTGGATGGGTCCATGTCGACCTGGGAGGGTGTGGGCAGCGGAGTCCCCCAGGGCTCGGTCCTTGGGCCGGTGCTGTTCAACATCTTCATTAGCGACCTGGACGAGGGTGTGGAGAGCACCCTGTTCAAGTTTGCTGATGACACCAAGCTGTGGGGTAAAATGAATACACTGGCAGGCAGAAACCGCATCCAGGCAGACCTGGATAGATTAGAGAAGTGGGCAGATCAGAACAGGATGCGGTTCAACGAAGACAAATGCAGGGTGCTGCACCTGCGGAGAGGGAACCAGCATTATGGTTATAGGTTAGGGGCTGACCCTCTCGGCAGCACAGAGGCAGAGAGGGATCTTGGAGTCAGGATTGACTCCAGGATGAATATGAGTTGCCAAAAC
>NW_017729022.1:67443743-67448297 GCF_001723915.1 Gavialis gangeticus
AGAGGCTGAGGGACCTGAATCTCTTCAGTCTCTGCAAGAGGAGACTGAGGGGGGATCTTGTGGCTGCCTACAACCTTATCAGGGGCCACCAGCAGGGACTCGGGGAAAGTCTGTTCACCAGGGCCCCCCTTGGAGTCACCAGGAGCAATGGCCACAAGTTGAGGGAGGATAGGTTTAGGTTAGATATTAGGAAGAACTACTTCACGAAAAGGGTGGCCAGAGCCTGGAACAGGCTTCCCAGAGAGGTGGTGCTCTCACCTTCCGGGGAGATCTTCAAGAGGAGACTGGATAGGCACGTGGCTGGGGTCTTATGACCCCTGCCACTCCCAGTGCTCCTTCCTGCCCATGGCGGGGGGTCAGACTAGATGATCTGTCTAGGTCCCTTCCCACTCAGTGATTCTATGATTCATTCAGTTCTCTGTTCCCCACTGAGTTCTTGGCTTCTTCAGAGCCTTCCAACAAGGGTGTAGTTTAGTGCTACATGTATTGGTTTTTGTGTTGAGGTAGACACCTATGTAACTGGAGTTGAATGAAGACCACTGAACTCATTTCACCTAGGCCACCAAAGAGTGGTACTTTATGGTCTCTATCAACCTGGGATCCTGGTTTTGAACTGTTAACTGGGGTGGAGGGGGAAAGCTGTGCTATCTCTTTCCAATCCCCTGTGTTATCCAAAGCCTCATTTTGCTTTTCTGCACCTGAAGACTTGTATTCCATCCATCAGTTTTCCAGGCACCGATTCTCTGACTGTAGGCTGCAGTTTGGTGTTATACAGTGTAGGTTAAATGCCCCCACTGTATCCAAGAAAGGCATGGCCACTGTTTCAAAGCTGGAGTTGCCTATTGCTGCCTTTGCAATACTTTCCTGGGAGTGCTGTGAATTTACTTTTAAAACACTTGGAAATATGTAGGGAAGGGAAGAACAAGAACTGAGGGCAGATCTTTAGTTGATGTCAATAAGCTAAGTTACACTGGAGTCACAGGAGCTATTCTAATTTATCTTGGCTGAAGATCTGACCTATAATCTTCAAGGAGGACTTAGCCTCTCCATCACATTCCACCACACCCTGATACCAAAGAAGTGTCTTAATGAACCTTAATGAGAGGGAATTCCCTTATGAGAGAGAATTTAAAAAATAAGGAACGAGGGCAGGGCACTGGGCACTATACCTAAAAGATAACATTGTGGGTGACAGCTTTGAAAGTTACAGTTTTGTATTGCAGTATAAAGTTGTCTCCTAACATATTGTGAGGCTACATGTCAGTAGCATAATTAAGGCAGGGGTGAGCAGGGCACCAGCCCCAAGTGCCAGCTTTGGGGGAAGGGGACACAAAAATAGAAACTGCAACTACCCATGCCTTGCCATTTCCCAGAACACAAAACTGCCCATTTATGCCTCTGCTACCTACAGGTACCTTTAGTGTCTGAGCAGGCATGTGCCTTCTGCCATTGGTCTTTCTCACTATTTGTTTAAGTCAAGATTTCTTAGGCTAGGGAAAAAGGGGAACTCTTGAGGATTGATAATATTAAATCTTATCTCTGGGGGGCAAAAAGCAAGTTTATATGGAGGGTTGTTAATAAAGGAAAAGCCTACACATTCTTAAAATAGTTTCCCAATGTGGAACCCCAATGGGACAGTCACACATGTTGCTTCATGTTTCCGAAAAGGGTTGGAGCCTTTATCTCCTGGACAAACTCTACTTGGAATCTTTCCCTGTTGCCTCAGTGACCAGTTTTGGCCCTTCAGATATCACTGCCTCTGGAGTGGGAAGTAGAGCGGTGGAGGCTGGTGCAAGGCTGCCTGTCTGATTAAATTTGTTGTTTTGCAAAAGGAGTTAGCTCTGCTAAAGAAAAGATGTAAGCTGCTTCATTACCCTGTGCTAAATCTCCCTTGGATTGAAAGATCCTGATTCCTTGCCTGCTGAGTTATAAACAAGGAGCAGAAACCTGGGATGATGTGTGGAAAACAAAACTGCATGTAATTGTTTTTTAAATCTATTCATATAGGTAAAAATTGTCCTTGCCTTGAAAGATGCCCACCATCCTGCAGCCACCCCACAAAGGTCATTTGAATTAGCCTCTGAAAAAAAATCTGGTAAAAGTGTTCTTATGAGCTATCACCTACTAGCCCAAGCATATGCTTTCTGACTCACTCAAAATCCCTGTTACTGTCTGGCACACCCTTGAGGTACTGACAAAGGAATGGGCCACACATTGGAGAAAGAGACTAAAGCAAAATAAAGAAATGCTGATCACAAAACGAACTTCTTCCATTTCTGCACTGATTGCCGCAGGGGTCCTCAAGAAACAATAGAATGTGATTGCATCATTAAAGACTGTCTCATCATGCACATGCAGAGGGAGGAAGCTTGTATTCTGGCATTTCTGAACAATCTTACCATTTTAATGTAGTTTTTGTGTGAGTTATATACATGATTTTGAAAAGGGGGTTGCAGATGTTGAGAAGCCTCATCACATATAACACAACACATATTTTTCTCCAGTTAAAAAGAATATAGAAGCTTTACTAATAAGCTAGCAGCCCAGAGCTATATTATTCAGTTTAAGATTGAAACAAAAACAAAAATAACTTAATTGGAATGTGCATTTATTTGCTATATCATATATTATGTATAAAAACACAACAAACTAAGCAAAAATAATACAAAATGTTGTTTCTTTAGTCCTGTATTCATTAAAGTTAAATTCACATCTTTTTCAGAATCATAAAACAAAATCTAACCTTCTTGTGCATCTTTACGGTGCCTCCAATGCTTCACTGGAAGCTTCACTGAAAGCTATTTCCCCACCCGAGTTAACATTCACCTGAATTGATGTTTCCACACCTGAGTTGAAGTTTTGTAGCTGGAGTTATAAACAGTCTGCAGGGCTGTGAAATCGGAGCTACATTACCAGGAACAGCTGTAGACTGCAGTATTGCAGAAGAAAAGATAGTCTAATCAGTGAAACATCAACATGAATAAAAAGGAGAGATGGTGGATAACACCTGTGGAATGAAGAGTTTAGAAGGAATCTGGTAGATCACAATGAGTCATGAAGGTAGTTGACTCCCTGACTGCTGCCTGAATAGGAATGTTACTGCCACTTGCAGGCAGTTGGCTTGAAACTTTGGGTGGACCAAGAGTCAAAGCAGGGCATAACTGCACCACTGCACCCCCCCTGGATCTGTCCCTAGTTATATACATAACTATGTAAAATGAGGTGGAGCAGAAGAAGAAAGACCAAGGGCAAATGGATGAGTGCTGGCAAGATACAGAGCTTAATGTTCTTTAAGGATTGTTCTGAGAAAACAAGAAGTAGTGTCAGGGAAGGCTGGTGGTGGTTGTTGTTGTTGTTGAGTCTGTTATGCATTACTTAAATAAAAACCTTATCCCTGAAAAGGGATATCTTGCATCAAACTACACATCTGGATCTCAGTGCTCTAAACTTTACACATCTCAAACCCTAGTCTTTCTACACTACATATGTGAATTTGTGTTGGACATGACAATGCACATATTGGGGCATTTTGTTCTGCATCATGTGAGTGAATACATATCCCTTTTCTTCTCCATTGCTATTTGCTATCCCTCTGGCTAGCAGATTCCATATCCTTCTCTTTTCTTTCTCTTGTAGGTAAGAACCCTTTTCAGCACAAGTATTTCAGCAGAAACATTTCCAGTACAAGTATTTCTAGCTGTATGGCCCTGATACAAAGCTGTGTTGAAGGCCAGTGAAAGGATGGCCATTAGCCACTTTTCACCTCCCTAACTCAGGAGTCAATCCCTGGAATTAGCTAGGACAGGGCCATTTTGGCAGCAGCAAATCAACTGAGGCATAGGGCTATCCTAGAAGTCCTTTTCCCTTTCTATGACTGTTTCACTAGGGATCCTGATGGGGAAGCTGTAGTAGCCACTCAGGCTTACACCACCCAAATATATATTCCTTTGTGAAGGTGAAGTCTTCACCAGCTGACTGTAGGCCTTATCACACAGGACACTTAGCACATGTTTTATTTGGATTGTAGTAAGCATTACCTTACTGTATTGAAAGTTAGAGCATGCTTTGAGCAGTTGCACAGTAATGCTAACTATCATCTCAATCCGCTCCAGACAGGGATGGAACCAACAGTTTCATAGTTTCTAGGGTCGGAAGGGACCTGAGAAGATCATCTAGTCCGACCCCCTGCCATGGCAGGAAAGAGAACTGGGGTCAAACGACCCCAGCAAAGTGTTCATCTAACCTTTTCTTAAAAAACCCCAGGATAGGAGCCTGCACCACCTCCCTTGGAAGTTGGTTCCAGACCCTAGCCACCCTGACCATGAAATAGCGCCTTCTGATGTCTAACCTAAACCTACCCTCTGCTAGCTTGTGACCATTGTTCCTGGTCACTCCTGGCTGTGCTCGGGGGAACAGTGACTCCCCCAATGCCTTCTGATCCCCCCGATCAGTTTGTAACAGGCCACAAGATCCCCCCTCAGCCTTCTCTTTTGGAGGCTGAACAGGTTCAGGTCCCGTAGTCTCTCCTCATAGGGCCTGCCCTGCAGTCCCCTG
>NW_017729022.1:67448662-67457884 GCF_001723915.1 Gavialis gangeticus
TCCTTGCCAATGGACGAGGATGTGTATTCCTCCTTAATATAGAGTGCCACGCCCCCACCTCTCTTTCCTATCCTGTCCCTCCTGTACAGCCTATAGCCCGTGACATTCACCGCCCAATCATGTGATGAGTCCCACCACGTTTCCGTAATCCCCACTATGTCCGGGCTAGTGTCAGCCAGCAGGAGGGTGAGTTCCTCCTGCTTGTTACCCATACTACGAGCATTTATGTAGAGGCATTTGAGGCCTCCTGTAGGTGCATGTACTGACCCCCTAGTCCCAGCATTACCCTGGCTCCTATCTCTTACCTGTTTATTCGCTTCGCTCGGTGGTCTGGGCTGGGCTGTAGTTGTGGGTGCTGTTTGGTCTGGCAGCCTGATGTTTCCTCCGCCCTCAAATATCCCTTCCCCCAACGAGCCTAGTTTAAAGCCCACCGGAGGAGGTCCACCAACCTAGAAGAGAACACACGCTTACCTTTAAGGGAAAGGTGGAGCCCATCCTATCCCAGCATGTCTCTCGTCATGATGTGCCAGTCATGGCTGAGGAAGTGTCTGCCCCTTTCCCCCTGTAACAGGTTGCCCTGCCCCAGCGGCATCTTTTTGCTTGCTAAATGCGGCCTATGGGGGCACCCTTGAAGTCCCTTAATGTTTCTCGTGTCCCACTTTTACTCGCCTGCCACATCTTGATGGAAATTTTATACAGATGTTCTTGTAAGCGGGAGACTGCCTATTGCATTTTTTTATGTTGGGGTTCTCAGCCACCATGGGCCTTGACCCCTGTCTTTCTCTAGCTAGGCCTCCTAGTCTAAACCCATGAGATAGGGTTTGACTCCGAGGCTCTAGCTCCTTGATCTTGGGGCTCATGGCTCTCCTTTTTGCCTCCACTATGGAGCTGTGACTCTCTGGCCTAGAGGCCCATCCACTGGTCCTATAGCCGGGGGCTGCAAGTTCAAAGCTCGGCAGTTGTCTCAAACCCCCACTGTCCCAGCCCAAAAGCATACAACCACACACCTGGTGCACCAGGCCACCTTGGCCTTCTATGACTGCACCTAAGGCTCTAATGAGGCCTCCTCCACCCTTACAGCCTCGTTCACAAACCACCAGTTTATCAATCAACCAAAGTGTGTGTGTATATATATAGTCAGTTAGTGAGTTCTAACCATAACAAAAGAGAAATCGAAGAAGGCAGCAATACTAGCTTACATTTTAATTTGTGGCTTGGTGCTTCTGCTTCCCCACTGCCTGTGATGCTCCTCCCAGTGGTGCTGCCACCGCTTCTCAGAGGATCAGCAGCAGTTCCCTTCTTACAGCAGCCAAGCCTCTCTGGGGAGCTCCCACACACAATTTCTTTCCCCCTCAGCCACTGCCCCTGCCTTCTGGTAACAGGGATAGGGTTCCCTGTCACACCCCCCTACCCCGCCCCACCCCAGACACTGACCCCAGCACCAGGCACCTCAGCTCACACATCTGCCCATGAGAGCATGCAGCTCCAACACCCAGAGCCCATACCCTCCACACCATGTGTCCATCACTGCCCAGCCTGGGAGCACCTGTCCCAGCATGCTGGGGTGAGCTGGGTCTCAGCCACTGCTGGCAGACAGAGGGAGGCAGAGGAAACCAAGCCCAGGAAAGGGTGCTGCTCCTGCTGTTAGATGCACGCCTGCCACAGGATCTGCAAGGCTAGCCAGTTCTCTGGCACTGGCAGTCTTGAACTAGCTGTAGTGCTTGCTGGGGCTAGGAACAACAGTAAACTGATTGTTGATCCCAGCATTCACACCACAACAGTCTTGAACCTAGTGCAGTGCCAGGGCTGGGACCAGCAATCAGCTGAACAGGGTGATCCCAGCCTCCACGTCACACCAGAATCTTGAACTTGTATTATCTCTGTGGAGCAGTCTGACAATAACCGAGCACATTATTCATTATGATCTGGAGATTCTTCTTCTGCAAAAAGTCATAACTGCTACAATATGATGGCATTTAGCATCTCTTCTACTACTTGAACATGAAGATGCTTGTTTCAAGTGCAGTTTTCATGGCCTAAGTGTAATGTGCAACATGGCCCTATGTCATCTTTACCATGCTTCTGAGTCAATAAGAGCTGCACAGGGCAACTATATCAGAGGCTTCACTCTGGGCCTGAAAAGCTAGCTGTGATAAAGTAGAAAACATGAACAGACCCTGATGGGACTGAGGCATGATCAGTCCTCTTTAAATCCTCTTTATTTCCCTGTTCTCCTTGTCTGTGCTCTATTCAAGCTCCTTTTTCTCACTGTTTAGGTTCCAAATGTCCCTCCCCCCGCCTCATGGTAGAGGTGATGTCTTTTATTAGATCAACTAGAATTTTGCAAACAAAATTCTTTAATTGCAAGCTTTTGGGCACAAGCACCCTTCTTCAAGCATAGGAGAAAAGACTGTAAAAGTTCTCCTGGGTAGAAATGAAAGTTCATATTTCATAGTAGAGTTGAAGGTGTGGTAAAATCTCCTGTCTGGAACAGTTCATCTTCTATGCAGATTAGGCTCAGAGAAAAGTTGGCATAGTCTGTTTGCCTTGAAGTTGTTTGGTGGTAAGCAGCAGGATGAAGTCATATTTCCTCCTGGTTATGTAGTCATATTTAGTCATATGTAGTCATATTTCCTTTTGGATATCACCTCTACCACAAGTTCTGATTCCTTTTGTCTCTAGATCAATACGGCTATAACCTGGATACCTCCCCCTGCCTAACACTCTCTCCCTAGCCCTTCTTCTCTCATAAACGCTCTCTGCCCCCCCCCCATATGTTATTTTCCCCTCTCTTACTCTGTGCACCGTGGGCCAGATTCAACACCGGCCTTCAGCATAAGGACAACAGTCTTTGGCAGTAGGAAGTCCCTCAGAGAGAGGTTACAGGGGTGCAAGGTACAAGCAGTCTCTGCTTTGGAAGGTGCTCACAACCAGTCCCCAAAATTGGCAGCCATGGAGTATGAGTGGCCAGGTCAGCCTGAGAAGGTAGTGATCTTGTGGCCCTGATCTTACCTAGTCTTTCATAGAGCTTTAATTACCATCTTATTGGAGCACCAGTGCCTGCCTTCCTCTCAAGAGAATCCACACTGGAATACAACTGCACATCCAGGATAATCAAGCCGTGTAAGGTTTTTCTTTGTCCACACTGCTCCCTCCACTTGAGACAACCTCATTTCACATGCAGTGAGGAACCTCCTTTAAATTGTTCCTTAAAACCAAAGGCTAACACCAACCCTTGGATCACTGATAGGCTCAGTTTTGCTTACTTGCACCCTTTTTGTATTGTATCCATCCAGACAGTCTGCTGGCTAACAGTTAAGCTACTCAGAGGTAGGGGATCTGTCTGGTTTTCTTGTAATGAGCTGCAGACAACTGCAGTTCTAAGTTCATCATAATAATAAATAATAATAATGTGAGTGATAAGTGTATTTCTCAAATCAGGCTGAAATTTGAGAGGGATCCAGCGTCATCCCTCCTGCTGGCCTGGAGAACCAGCAGCCCTCTGCCTGCGGGATGAAAGGAGCTAAGGAATGTGCTGGCTGGAATGGAGTCCCTGTCCTCTCAGGGTTTTAATGGGTTTCCTGCTCCTGTAGGTTCAAAGAGCAATTACAGTCTCCAGCAAAAGTACAGCAAATGGAAAACAGATTTTCTGGCTCCTACTGAAACGCCAGAGAATAAGTAACAGAAAGATCTAGGGCTTTAATTCACTTCATTATTGCCATTTATTGAACTGAGGGGAAATTTCCCTCCCTTCACCCCTGAGGCTGCAGGAAGCTCCAAATGTGGGGAGGGGGAAATTGAGTGACAAAACTGTTTTCACACCCTTCCCTCTGAGGGGCTTGTGTTAAGTCTGGGGGTGATAAATTGCCTACACATTGCACAACAAAACTGATTCTGTGGTCCGGTTTCTTTGCTATCTAGTTGGAGGATCTGTTTTGCTGCCTTTTCATTGCTTGTCATGGGTGATGGAACAGTGTTGGTTGACAAGCAAGGCTTTGAGAAAGGTGCTTGCAGCTAAGGCAGTTGGGCTGTCTTCATCTCAGTGAGTCACATAAAGAGATGCAAGTGTAAGGAGTATATTGATACAAGCCATATGACATGTCAAGCTGGAGAGCATGAGTTTAAGGACTTCCTACCTAGTCGAGCACAGATGAAACACTCAGGTTCTAGACTGACACTGAAGAGAAAGTAGCAGGTAATCACTCCACAAAGTGCTGAGAGCATTGGCTGCATACATCTCTCTCTACATGGAAGAGGAATTTATTGATTCCTGTGGTCTGGAGATATGAAGGAAATAAAATGACCCAGTCCATTCAGAATACTGTCTAGACTAGATTTGAGTAGACACAAAGGAACAAAAAATTAAAAGGAGCTGTAAGATCTGGTTAGCACAGTGCATTAGTACCCTGATACTTCATTTGTAGAGACCTGCAGTCTTCACAGACATGATTAAGGGGAGTTCTCACACCAATCCCTTGTGAAATCTGTCCATGCAACATAAAATGATTGTATAATTCAGAAGCCCCAGTCACTATGTCTGCTCCGGAGAATCCCAGCACTGTACCAGAACCAAGACACACTGGGAGAGCAGTGCTGGGAACAGCAGCATTCTGCTGATCTGGAACGAAGCACAGTGATAACCTGTAGGGCTGTGTGAAGCTTCAGTCTCTGATTTGATTCAGCAGAGATTCGGCCCAATTCAGCAGCTGAACCTCCGAATCCAAATCGAATCAGAGGACCCTTTAATCTCTCCAAATTGAATCAGAACCCTCCAAATCGATTCGGGGCGTGTCGAAAAGATTCCGGCGGTGGGGCATAGAGACCGCTTTAAATGTTTTTTCTACATACCTCTAGGTATCAGGCGGCTCATGAGTGCTGCAGTGCTGGGGTGCATGGAGCATCCCACAGAAGCACAGGAGGGTGGGGTCTCCCCAGCACACTTGGCAGCAGACCCAGAAGTGGACCAGAAGCACTTCTGGTCCACTTCCATGTCCTCCAGGGAGCATACAGGGGCCCTCCCCCATGCCCCTCTGGCTCAATGACTGGTGCCTCCTGGGTTTGGGGGGGCACCCAGGGTCTCCCCGCAACCAATCGCTGAGCTGGGGAGGCATGGGGTGGGGAGGGGGCTCAGGATGCTGTCCAGCAGACCTGGAAGTGGACCAAAAGTACTTCCGGTCCACTTCTGGGTTTACTGCCAAGCACATGGAGAATCCTTCCCCCCACACACTCCTGTGGGACACTCCATGCACCCCAGCATCGCAGCGATCACAAGCTGCACCTGGTACCTCAAGGTATGTAGAAAAAACTTTTAAAGCTGTGTCTATGTCCAAATTGCCGCTTCTCTGAATCAGCATTGAATCTTCAGATTCAGATTCAGCCAAATTGAATTATGGACAGTGATCCAAAGCAACTAATCGAATTACTGTCCCTGATTCGGGCCAAATCCATATCTGAATTGAATAGGGCCCTCTCTGCATACCCCTAATAACCTGCATGTTTAGGATAAGAAGAGGAGAAGTTAACTGAAGGCACAATGGCAGTGTAGTACAGGAAGCTTGTACATTGCCTACTTATCTTATGTGTGGTTCTGGGAAGTGCTTTTCTGGTGCATCAGGAATACTTAGATTAATAAAACTGAAGTGCAATGTTATAGCACTGAGGGATGTTTCAAACCCATCTTCAGAGAAGACAGTTGTTTTGCAAATAGAATTTCAATTCTCTTGACCTAGGAGAAAAGTGAAACATGCCTGGCAAAAAAATAAAAACCCTTCAAGATGCCCAGGCTTTCCATCATTGGGCTATTTGAGATTAGACTGTCACCCAATGCCAGAGCAAAAATAACTAGGAATAATGCCATGTACCATAAAAATTTCTGAGTGCATACTCATCAGGGATGTACAACATCCAGAGACTAAGACACTAGTTCCTCTCCTCTGCTTCTGGGTTTCTTAGATGTAGGGAGATGTAGGGAGAGAACTATACGCTGATCTACCATCACTGTATTGTATAAAGGCTAAATATTTCCTTGGTCAGAAGGAGTTAGAAAAGCAACACCCTTTCCATAGTACACTACAAATTGGCACTTCCTGTAGTTGTTCTCACCATGTATACAAGAAAAAGAAGTTGGTTCTATCTTTACTGTCTAAATGTGTAATTCCCTTTCAACTAATAGGAACGAAGAGAAAATTGGAACCCAGCAAAGAGGAGAGACAATGATGTGAAGGAATAAAAGACCACTTCACAAAAGCTCCACACTGGGGGTGTGGGGGTGCAGTGTAATCCCAGACATGGTCTGTGATCTCTCCCTAGTAGACATCAGTTTGAATAATTAAGTTTGGAACCACCCATGTCTGGATCCAGATCCTGATATGACTCAACTGGGAGACTTTTGATTTGTCCCTATCTTCACTCACTAGTGAAAAGCGCTTGGGCCAAAAATCAAAATTAGATGCAACTGAACTTGTTTGCCTTGTGCATCTTTTGAAAAGCCTCCAAACCATCTAGTGGGACTCACTGTAATTAGGTGTGATAGGGAGTTGGGAAGATGACAAGCATTTTTCCATTCTTTAAGGTTTAAGACAAGTTTGGGCAGCACAAGGCAAGAATCTGTCTTCCTGCTGTGGGTTAATGAACACTACATTCCACTAGCTTCTAAATCACTTTCACTTCTGAGAACTAATTACTAGCCTCTTCTCCACAGATCCCTTCTTCTTGACATGCACACACAAGGCAAATTTCAATTCTTATGGGCTTAAGATGGAAGACAAACAAGAACAACAGCTGCTTTGAAGTACCCAGTTCAGAGGCATAACAGGGCAGCTCTGCATCCTGGGCAGCATCTGGCTGCTGGGCTGCCAGTAGTGGTCAGCAAATATCTGCAGTGATGGCTATTTTTGTACCATCTGCATCCCCCTCAAAAGTGGTGACCAGAGCTGCTGCCTACAAGTGCATCAAATTCTGGTTATAAATACTATCTTTGGAGGAATTAAAGAAGTTATTAATAATTGTCCCTAGTCCTATCCCTACTAGCATTTACGATGGTGGGCATCCTTGTCTAAACAAGCTTCTAGGGCTTTCTCCATTTTTACCACCAATATGCGCATGTACCAGATCCTTAAAAGCTCAGGAGACAGTATATTCAACAAGAGGATATATCAAAGGTCCACACCTATAACACCTTGGACACTTGTGTTTTGTAACTGCTCAGAAACCTGTATGTTGCCTTAAGGCAGAGCCACATACTTCACTTCCTTGAGGTTTTTCCCTGTTTTCAGAAACCAAAGATAGTATTGCTAGAGATATTCATAGAGACTGAATGGATCTGAACTGCCTTCAAATGGGTAACTCCCAATAATGCCCAGAGGCTAAAAGGCTTTAAGTCATAATTTGTATGTAAAATATATCTCCATGCACTTGCCCCCATATCCCAAATCTATATGTCACATCCAACCGAATCAAAGTGCATCCTTTAGGTGATTATTAGAATCACTTTTCTTTCCAAAAAAGATAATGATCCATATATAGGCCCTATTTTTACCAACCTACTTCTTTCATTATCATCACATCAATTTTATGGTAAAATACCTGGCTCACATGATCAACTTCCTGCCCCCAAATCTGATGGCTTTCATTAGTGGTCAGATATCTCTCAATAGTGTTAATAGAGTCAATTTAACAATAGTGAAGGCTGATCACTCCAAGAAGGTTTATGAATACACTCACAAAAAATGCAGCAGCTCTCCCCCATGATTGTTGATGGAGACATATTACTAATAATTTCTGAGCATGCTGATCATCATGTGCTTATTTGTAAGAGGAATTGTGAATCACAGACGAGAGATGGGCTTGTGTTGAAGGCGGTCTTGTAACTTGGCATCTCTGGATTCAGTGCCTTGTTCTACCACAGTCTTACGTGTGAACATTGACAAGATCTCATAATCTCTCAGAGTCTCAGTTCTTTGTCTGTAAAATGAAGGTAATAGTACCTGCTTCTCCTGGCTTGTGTCTGTCTCTGCTATTTTGACAATAAGTAGACACAGTAGGTCAGTGTTTCCCAACCTTTTCCAGCCCAAGGCACACTTACATTAATACAAATTTTCTGTGGCACACCTGTTAAGGCATTCCCCATCCTCATACCTATTGTAGTTCATTGTAGCTCATTGCCGTGGCAAAATTCTGCAGCACACCTGTTAATTTCTGACAGCACATTGTTGTGCCACAGCATGCCAGTTGGGAAACACTGCAGTAGGTACTGTTAATAGATAAAATACTAATATCAAAAGTGTTGGGACGAGGGATTATCCAACAATTTCTACCAGAAGTTCATTTTTTACTAACTTATATTCATTATTTGTTGCTCTACAGGTTAAGGAGTTTCAGGCATGCATGAAACAGAGCCAATGTCATATAAATTATGTAGCCAGGCATACAGTGAATTAAGAACTGAATGAACCATTTCACAAACCATGCAAAGGCTGAATTTTATTTGCTTATGCTATCCAGTAAACTCCAGTTATAGTCTTAGGAATGAGGCTTAGTTTTTAAATGCTATGAAAACATTACAAAGGCTAAATTCATTTAAAAATGTAATGTATAAACAAATGTATAATCATTTCATTTTGACTTTCATTTCGCCAGGACAGTGTTTCATTTTGAGTTTCATTTTGTTTGGAAGCACTGTTCTGTTTTGTTTCGTTGAAACTGTTTCACTGTTTTGACGCTGTTTCGATGTTTTGCCCATGGGCTGTAATGGGAAAGCACAAAACTGCCTATAAACTTTGTCATTTATTGCCTGATTTGGATGAAACATGCAGGGATGGTAGCCCCTTCTCAGGCCATGAAGCCTGCCAAGATTCAAGGAGATAGGTGCAGGGGTTTCTTGGAAACCGCACCTCAGGCTGCTGATAAGCAAAACTCATGTCACATGTGTGCATTAAGGCACAGCAGGGTAAAAACTGCAGGCATGATAGCCCCTACTAAGGCCATGAAGCCTGCCAGGTTTCAAGGAGACAGGTGAAGGGGTTTCTGGGAAACTGCACCTTGGGCTGCTGACAAGCGGAATTCGCAATGTGTGACTTTGTGTGTGTGTGTGTGTGTGTGTGTGTATATATATGTATATATATGTATAATGTGTGTGTGTATGTGTATGTGTGCTATAACACAAGGTTTTGTGGGTTGAAGTTTACTTCATCAAACACTGTGACCTAATGAATCATCTGATGA
>NW_017729022.1:67462884-67467432 GCF_001723915.1 Gavialis gangeticus
CCTCCTCCCCCACAGCCTCAGTGCAGTCCACCACTTTAAATGACAACAGGTAATACAATAACCTAGTGAGCACTAGCACAGTAGCACCAGCAGCATCTCAGGCAGCCAAACTGTGACAGAGCCCTTCTTTCCTCTTCTGCAGGAGCTTCTTCTCCAGCAGCTGCCAGAGAACTGTCCCAGCCAGCCCCAGCCCTGGGGCTTAGATGTGCCCAGGGCCCTGCGTCTTTCCAGTCAGGTGCTAGGGGTGTTGGTCTAAGGACATGGCACTGGCAGACAAGGTCCTTTCCTTGGTCAATCTAATCTAGTATCTTTTAGTAGATCAACTGAATACTTAGAGAAATATATCTTAGCAAGCTTTTGGCTTGAAAAACCATTCATCAGGCTGAGGAAGCACTGCAGTTGGTGTGTGTGTGTGTGTGCTGTTCCTGGATGGAAGGAGTAGTAAAGAAGCCAGAGGCTGGCATGAAATGCAGGCAAGAAAGCCAGTCACTGAAAATGGAAATGGAGGTGTCAGGGGGTGAGGGACAGGCTGGGGGTAGGAAGGGGGAGACAGCAGCACAAGTAAAAGTGGAGAGGTACCTGGGGAGTCAGATGTCCAGCAGGTTGTAGTGTGTCAAAAATCCAGTGTCTATATTGAGTCCATGACTTTCTGTACCTACTACCTAGGAGGTTGATGAAGTGCAGTTCATAGGCTCGTCTGTGAAAAGTGGTTTGTAAATTCAAACAAGCACTGAACCTCGCTAACCTCATCACCAGAAGTTAACTTCCTACATCCCAAAACACACTGAATGGATCCAGGCCATGCATGATAAGACATGTAAAACCTGCCAACAATGTCTTCAGTATGTAGATGTCTTCACAATACAATACATTTTTCCATCAGGGCACCAAATGCCCTGATGGAAAATACATGGAGACACCAAGCAACAACTGCTCACCAGAATGAGCGCCCACTAAAAATCTATTAAAGACAAGAACAGAACACCGCCTGTCTCCAATCTCTCAGGCCTGATCCTCAGAGGGAATTTACAAACCACTTTTCACAGATGAGCGTATGAACTTGCTTGTTAGCTGACTGCACACCTTGAGAAATAGAAGTTTTCCTACTCCTCACCAAACACACTTCAAAGAGTAAATGTGTTTTAAATAGGGGAGAAATATTCTGCAGACACACTATAATCTGCCAGACATCTGACTCCCCAAGTATCTCTCCACTTTTACCTACACTGATACATCCTCCTTGCCCCACCACCCCCAGCCTGTCCAACACCCCCTGACTTCTCCATTTCCATTTTCAATGACTGGCTTTCTTGCCTGCATTACATGCCAGCCTCTGGCTTCTTTACTATTCCTTCCATCCAGGAGCAGCACACCCCCCCCACACACAACTGCAGGTGCTTCTTCAGCCTGACAAAGGGTTTTTCAAGCCAAAAGCTTGCTAAGATATATTTCTCTAACTATTTGAAATTTTAAGAGATTTTTACATTTGCAGCAGTCAAATGCACATCAAATAAGTCTTAGAAAGGTAGCACGTCCAAAACCCTTCACTTGGAAAATGGCTTTCAATTCTACTTTATCACTAGTCATTTGGCTGCTGGTTTGGCTGGAGTGTACAAAGATCTATTGAGATGCCAAAAGGAAACAAAAACAAGCATGCACCTGGTTGTTTCCATCTTACTCCAAGATTTTAGAGGGGAGGGGATGCCTTGCCACCTGTAAATCTATAATGTCCAACAAAATGGATGCTATCCAGGTATCATTATAGCCAGGTGGTGTGTTGAAGATGTGTGGCAAAAAAACCTTTTTATTGGTCTTAGCAGACCTATAAGAGGAAGGATTCAATAATATTATTAAGTCTGAGTATCAGCTACAGCAATCCCTCATGGTCAAGGATGCTTATTCTCATGGATCAAGTAAAGGTTTGTAAATCAGTCCATAGATGGCTAAGAAGGTCAATCCTAGAAGTGCAGACACACCATGGGTGGTGGTTAAAAGGAGAGTCAGACCATAGATCTCTCAGTCTTGTTTTCTTTCCCCAATTTCTGGGGGTCCAAGTATCATTAGTCTGAGTATCATTAGTAATACAAAGCAGAAGAGTACACAAACAGCCAGTTATTACTGCTTTAAAGTGAAGGAGGCTTAACGGCTTACTGGTCAGTTGATGTGAATCCATTTCTTTCCAACAGTAAGTGAAACTAAACCTCAGTGATTTACCCATGAATGAAACAATTAGTAAATTGTTGAAGTTTAGCTTCTACTTACTATGGTGTAGAGCTGACAGCTGGAACAGGTAGAATGCATTCAGTTGACCACCTGTAAGTGCCCCACACCCTTTTCAAATGGTATAATTAATATGGTTTGTCTCATCTACCTATACCCTAAGAAGGCAACAGGAGGAGTAGTGGAAAGAGTAAATTAAATTTCTTTTACCACTGATGTTAAGCCTGGTAATCCAATTTGTTAACTAGATTTTCCTCATACTGAAAAAGAAAATCTCTAATGTAAGGAAGGGCAGAGGGAATCTTTCATTCTCAGCTAGGCAAAACATGTGGGTTGCAGCTAATGGGAAATTGTGTCTGTTCTGGGAAACTGAATCAGCTGCAAAACTCTTGGACAAAGTACAAAAGGACAGCAGGACCAAAGATCCCAGTGGAGCTTTGCCCTCTGCTGAAGATGATAATGAATGAATGGAAAATAGCTGTATATGTAGCTGTAGCTGTAAGAAATGCCTGAACAATATTGTGGTGTGCACTTGTAATAGTACCAGTCATTGTGCTTGACAGATTGTGGCTCTTGGTTATGTTTGATTCTGTACACAGAACCCCTATTGACTTCAATGGGAGTTCAGAACTGGGCTTTGTATTTTAATTACATCTTTGTAAAAAGTAATTTAGCCTCTGAAGATATGAGAGGGGAAGAAGGAATAGTCTCCTATGAGTTTCCATAGTACTTGCTGCAAGAGATAAGAATGGCAATACTTGTAAGGTACTGAGAGTAATAGAAGGGAACCTTACGGGTGCTTGTACAAGTGACAAAATTGGCGTCTAAAGGAACTTAATTGCCCTTTTGCACTGCTTTAATGACATAGCTGTTTACACCTTCGGCAACATATTTCACTTCAATTTTGTAACCATGTACATGTTCGGGAGCGTATTTTGCTTTAAATGACCTTGTTATGTAGTAAGATAAAACCCATCCGAGGTGTTTTAGTTTGCTACCTAACAAAGTGCAATGTTGCAGAGGCTGCTGGAAGCCCAGACATGCTCAGGGAAGCTGGGATTGGCAGGCTTCCAGTGCCCTGTGCACTCTCCCTGCTGCCTTCTCCTGCTGCCAGCACGCAGTGCCCCAGGGGCAAGCCAGCCTGTTCCCAGGGAGTCTTAGGTGGCAGGAAGGCAGCAGGGTTGGTGCATGGGGTGCTGGAGCCTATCTGCCTCTCCTGTGGCCAGAGGGCGAGCTGCCGGCAGGCCAAGTAGTCCCTAAGCTGCGGGGGACCCCGAACTTTCTCTCCATGCTGGTGGCACCCCCCCCAAGTGGCACCCACCCACTAGCAGCCCCTGGACAGTCCCAGGGGGTGCCACCACTACAGAGAGAAGCACCGGGCCCTGCACAGCTCAAGGGTTGTGTGACCTGGAGGCAGCTTGTACAGGCAGGCTTGACTGAGGGGAAAAAAAGAAAAAAGCGGCAAGGAAGCTTATCTCTTTTTTTACTATTATTCCTGGAATCTGCCTGCCTGAGCTGCACAGAGCCCAATGCTTCCTTTTGTGGCACTCATCAGGACCACCTGGATGGGCCGCTAGTGGGTGGTTGCTGTCTGGGGGGTGCTGCTACCATGGGGGAAGGACCAGCATTCCCTGCAGCTCAGGGACCGCTCAGCCCATCCACAGCTCACCCCCCTGACACGGGAGAGGCAGGTAGGCTCTGGGGAAAAGAAAAAGTATCAGGCCCCTCACCGCTTATTTTTTTTCTGGTGGATCCTGCCCACGGCTGCTGGGGGGGGCAGGAGGCGGGTGAGCTGATGGGGAGCTGTGACACACTGTGACATATATAACATGATGGAAGTCTGTAAATTGAAACAGTGGGTTTTTAAATGATACAATTAAAAACCCACCTATTAAAAACCCACCATTTCAGTTTAGGGAGAAGTAAACTCCCATTGTGTGTACAAGCACCTTCCTTAAAAGTTGCAAAATCTGGAGGTTCCATGGGCGCCTAGAGACCTATATAAGGTTCTCTGGGGTTTAGATGTCATTCCCTGTGAAACTCCGATGACTGGTTCCTCTCTAAGTCCATAGGAAGAACATGAATGTTTCTTTCCAGCCTTTTTTTCTTCCCATTCTCATGTTAGTACTATTCAAAAAGCAAAGGAGATTCCCAGATGAAAAATCTCTACTAAGGTGAAGTTAAGGTTGAAATCCCATGTCAGTAGCTAAAGGCTGGCCCCTATTTTGTCTTAATTCTGCACAGATTTTAAAACTTGAAAAGTGAATGGTTTCCCTTAAAATTGTAATATGAAAAAGAGGACTGTATTTTGTCAAGTGACAGTTATCC
>NW_017729022.1:67472432-67480028 GCF_001723915.1 Gavialis gangeticus
CCCAGTCTCATGTTAGTACTATTCAAAAAGCAAAGGAGATTCCCAGATGAAAAATCTCTACTAAGGTGAAGTTAAGGTTGAAATCCCATGTCAGTAGCTAAAGGCTGGCCCCTATTTTGTCTTAATTCTGCACAGATTTTAAAACTTGAAAAGTGAATGGTTTCCCTTAAAATTGTAATATGAAAAAGAGGACTGTATTTTGTCAAGTGACAGTTATCCACTGGGAACTGGATAGACAAGACCAACTTGTTTCACAAAGGTCACCATGACCATGTAACCCTGAACTAGCAACAATTTTTGGTTACTGCTGGTTAGGACTCGACTCAAATTTATGACCTGACACTGGGTCTCATTCCTAAGCTTTTCACCATTGTGCCCCCCAAAGTAATTCCACCCCCTCTCCCCTTCTGATTTTAAATCTAACTCAGATTTCTGGGCATCAACTTAAAAAGATCAAAGATATGCAAGGACTATGAACTTAAATTGCCTCGTCCAGTCTCAGACTGGCTACAAACCATTGCCTGACTCTATCAAAGAACTATTGTTCTAAGGCATGTTCCAAAGTACACAGGGTGGTAGTCTGGTCAGGGATAGGCCATCATCTTGCCCTGAATGTAAATATGCAACAGACTCCTTTTACCGCATGTTTTGGGAAGTATCAAAAGCTATTGGCAGGGGACAGACACCAAGATTACAGAGACTGCTGGCGGCTTCCTCTAGCTGATGTCATTTTGCAGGCTAAATAAAAATCTGGTGCACACATTCAACTCCTAGTCACCAAACTTTTGTTTTGGTTGAGAAACATTAAATGGGCTATTTTTGGCTGAAGAACTTTCCCTTCCTCTCACTCCTGCAACAATTGCTTTCCAGCTCTGGCTGGCTAAGCCAGCTCTCTCTTTGGAATACCTGACATTCAAATTCCAAGGTAAATCATAGGTCCTGTGTAGTCTGGGTTCATTTTGTATTTACATGTTGCCCTCCAGACACAGATTGATTATGCACAAAACAGCTGACCTCTCCTCCACTGCATGGTCTGCTCTTTTCCCTCTCCCTTCACAGGGCCAAATTTTTCTCTCAGATATGGGCATGGAGTTTCCATTGCTTTCACTCCATCATTTGCCACTTCTTCTCTGCAGCACACGAGGCACCCATAGGAGTGGATCCAGGGGCATGGCCTGGTCACACACCTCTCTAGGACCACACTGTGAGAGCAGTAGCTGGGGACTTCCTTCTGCTGTTTGGTTGGGGACAACAGCATCAGAGGGCAGTTTCCCCCTCCCAGTCTGGTCCCCCAGGAGTTCTTCACCAGCCTAGGAGCAGGGTCAGAGAGGGAGAACGCATCTGCTGCTACCACTGCTGTCCCCAACCAAACCTGGCTCCCCACACAGCCTTCTGGGTTGGGGCAGAGCATGAACAGCCAGGACAGCAGGGGCAGCGGGATGATCCAGAGGTCTAAGTAGAGAGGGCTCTGGGGCTTCTATAGTGGCAGCAGTAGGTCTGGGAGAGTGAGAATGCACGGGGAGGGGACATGCTGCTGAGCATGGAGGGGAAGGGAAGGCAGGATTCTTACCTGTTTTGAGCCCCTGAAAACATCCATGACTGCTTCTTCTGCAGGCTAATCTGCCCATTTTGGTATGGAGGGGAGTCTGGAGGCAGGGGCTGCAGCCATTCCTACAGTACCAGTCACTATTCCCACACCATCCTTCACAAAATCCTGAATCCACCTATGAGCTGTCAGGATTCAGAAGTAAGCAGCTGGTTTGTGCTTATGAAACATGCTCCTCCCTAGCATAGGTCTCTTGAAGTCCAAGGACTGTGTGGTCCTGTTTCCCTGTTTTACAATTCCTGTTGTGTGGCTGTCTTTTTTACATGCACAAAAACATTCTCAAAGACACTATTAAGGTTGAAAATCCAAGGACTGCTAAGAAATGCCAAAATTAAGGTGGCCTGCAGAACTTTAATTTGTCCCCCTCGTGGCTATGCAGTATGAGATATTCCTTACATGGTCCCATATTTTTCCACAGGACCCTCCCTTGTGCAGTGCCTACAATAAAAGTTGCTCACTAACTGAGCAGATATTCAATAATTTGTTTACTTACTCCTCATTCTTTATCTTTGTTTTCTGTTCATTCCCCAGCTTCACACTATTCAAAACCCACTCTGAAGACAGAATTATTCACTTACACATGGGGTTTTCTATGGTGCTTATCACTGAAGTATCAGAGTACTTCACAAACGTAATTAATTTGTTTTCACAATATTTCTGTGAAATAAAGGACTATTATTATCCAAATCTTACCAAGGAAGCACTGAGGCCCAGATAAAGTCCAAAGTATCTATTCAGTTTGAGTACCCTAATTGATACACCTGGGACCTATTTTTTTCAGATTATGTGCCATTATTTAGCACTTTATACATGCAAGCTAAGTACAGACAGGCAAAAAAGCCCAAGGCTGAATCAATTTAATTTTCACAGGTTAATCTAAGCTGCATCGATTGAATGGATAATCAAGCGAAGAGACATTCGCTTTTGATTCCAGAAAGGCAACCACATGACTGCAGTGGCTAAGACCAGAAGCCAGGGAGTGCTAGAGCACACCTCCCTGCTCCACTGGAGCAGACAGCTTAGGCCAAGGCTAGCCTGCCCACCCTGTGAGGAGGGGTTTGTTGGGGAGGTGCAAAGCATCCTGGGATGCTGGGGGACTCTAAGTTAACTTGAATCTGGAGGGGATCTGGGACAGAAGTTCAATAAATCAATTTAACCTAAATCAGTTAAATCTGATACTACATCCATCCAAGTTTATCTTAAACCATTTTCAGCCATTTTGAAAGCAGTTTATGTACACTGAACTTCTGTTGTGTTACAAATTTGAGCCAGTTTCCAATCACTTATACTGGTGTATGTGTAATTTCTGTTCCCAGCATCAAAGCCCATGTCCTCTTGACTTCATCTGCAGCTGTGAATACTCAGTACTTAGATTCACGGAGTTCGAGGCTACAGGGGACCAGTCTGAACGTCCTGTATATTACTACCATTACATTTTAGGCTGTTAGCCCTGTCATGAATGCAATGACTTAAGTGTTTGACTAAAGGTTAACTTGTGTTTGGTCAAAGCATATCTTCCAGAAAGGCAGTCAGGTCTGATATAAAAACATCAAGGAATGGAGAGTCTATAATTTCCCTTGGTATTTTGTTCTGGTCATTGTTTAAAAGCTGCCTAATTTCTGATTTAAATTTGACTGGCTTCAATTTCCAGGCATTGGTTCTTATTTTTTTTATAAGCGTATTCTTTTTGATAAGCTAAGCAGAATGAGCTCTTTAAGTCTAACTGGAAACCATTGTTTCTAGTCCTTGAATCATGCATATAGCTCTTTTCTTCTCCCTCTTCAATATTTCAGCCCTCTTCAAATTTTTAAGTACAGTCATTGGCCCTGTACGTAGTATTCCCATATCAGTTCCACCAGTGTTGAAAATCCACTCAGGTCTCATATCAGGCATCCAGAAAATACCAGAAACACAATTAACAAACCCCTCTGGAAACGTGTGATTACAGTGACTTACCCAGCATCACATTGGACTTCACTGACAGAAACAGGGAGAGGGCCAAGGAAACTGACACTTCCAAAGTCCTGCAACAATCCAGGTAAGGATCCAATAAGCAAAGCTTTCTTGACTACCAGCCTAGATTTCTCCTCAGAGTCAGTCCATCAGGTGCAACGCCTAGGTCCTGTGGAAAAAGTAGAATTTGATCATGTCGTTAAGAGACTGCAGTCTCAGTCTCACCCTTCAGACTCATCCACAGTCTTCCCCCATTCCCACCTTCCTTGCCCAGACAAGCTGAGTGCCCTTCATCCTATCTCCTTGTCTGGTCTACTTCTCCCCCAACAGACCTATTCCATACTTTCTCTCCCTGTTGGCACCCATTTGCAGTCTCCCTCCCCAGGCTCCTCATCCTGCTCCCCTTATTTCAGTCTCTTTGTCTAGCTGGTCCTAGTTTTCAGACTATACCCTGGGTCCTACACCTCATTCCTCATCCTCTGCTGTTTTTCTGTCCTAGATCCCCTGTCTGAGCACTCCAAGCCCCCCCCATACCTGGTTTCTCATCCAAGCTCAGTCTCACCCTCATTCTTGTTGCTCTCCCCTGCTCCCACACCCAGTCTTTCTGTCCCACCACTCCCACCCTTCCTACACCAAACTCCTAGGGCCCATTTCCCTTTCCTGTGCCTGTTTCCACCCCAGTTTCCTCATGCTTCTTGTCCCAATCTGATTCTTCATCCAGGCCTGGCCTTATTTCCTTTGCTTTCAAATCAGGCAAACTCCTCTTGCCTTCCTTAGCTTTGACCCTAGCCCAGAAAAGTGAAGTGAGAACACAGGAAAGAGAGCATCCCTTGTTTTAATTCTGGTGCCTGGGCTCATGTAGACAGATTCTTCAGTATTTTAAGGTGTTTAGCTCCAGTGAGTCTCTGTTCAGCATGGGCAAACTGCAGGTTTTCAAAAGTTTGTAAATTAGCACCTAGGGCCAGACCTTCACAGGGACAATAGAAGGTACTTGCCTAACAAAAAAACCCCAGCTCTTTCAAATTTCAAGTTTATTTGCCAGAGCATGACATGGTTAGAGTTTCCCAAAGTAATCATAACTAATATGTACCAACACAGGCAAAACAACATATATTTCCCTACCCCTGTTCTTAGAGTTCAACTGTTTTTGGCCAAAATTTTCCCAAAATAGTCATCCGGAGGCAGATGCCCAGCATGGAAGATTTCAACCCAAACTAGTAACATATAGCAAAGTGGAAAGCAAGTGAAAACAGGATTTTATAATTGTACATGTCGGGCAACCTTAATATCGTAAGGCACGACCAACTCCAGCTATGATCACTGGCGTACTCCACTGAAAACATTGCAATGCTCAACTGATCCATACCGTCAGTTCTATAACTAAGACAGCCGTCTAAGTAAAACCTGTTAATGAAAAACACTGCCTGATATAGGTAGAGCTCAGAATACACAGATCGATCCAGACACCTGCATGTGCTCACACAGTTCCAGTCTGGAATTCACTGACAAACATAAATCCTTAGAGTCCCAAATGCATACACCCATGTCCATTAAAAAAACCATGTCTGAACGTGCAGCCCCAGTTTGGCTTTCAAACTTACACACAGTGACATATGTATATCCACTCTGACAATCTGATGTTGGGCTCAGTGATGGGAAACACATGTTTCTTGGCATGCTTCTGCCCAATTCCTAGAATAAAAGTCCTGACACCCTATAGGTCCCCAGACAATTCCTCTATTGATGTCTTATGAGTCACTGCAAACAGACCATCCTATGTTTCTGAATCACTTCCTGTTTGAGGGGTTCCTCCACTTGTTCCAGGGCCTGTATGCTGAGGAGGAATGCAGTGGGTTGCAACCCTAGGGAGCAGCTCCAAAAGCTTTCGCTTTTCCCCTCTGCTTTTGTTGTTATTCTCATACAGCTTGTTGACTGAGTGACTCAGAAAAGGAATGACACCTTGGACTGATAGCACCATTCCCATACTAGGACAGCAGACCTCTGGGGAGCCCAGTGGAAGAGGCCAGAAATAAAACTTGCCGTTTAAGGTTTATTTTAAGGTAATCTATTTTTTTAAAGGAACATGCCCTGCTGTAGCTGCAGAAGATGGCATTAGAGAAGTTTCAGCTATTCACCTAGCTAAAAGTATTCAGGTGCCAAACTCCTATTGATTGAGGATCTGGACTTAATTCAGTTTCCACCTGCTAGGTATATTCAGGTGCCTTGGTACAAATCATATGGCCTTCAGTGAAGTACACTTAGTACTGGCTTCATAATCCTAGGGCACATCTACATGTGGATTAATGTGCCATAATTATGGCACATTAAGTTTAGTACCTGTAATAACAGGTAATTAAGTAAATAACCTGTAATAACAGGTACTAAACTTAATGCACCATAATCAGTGCTACTGCACAGTAGCGCTGGTGCACATCTGCTAATGTGCAGTAGATTAATTCTTCTGCACATTAACACATTAGCATGACTTTCGCCATGATGCACTAATGCTTAGTAGAATTAGTCTACTGCACTTCTAGAGACTAAGTCCTAGCAAAGTTAGCAGCTAGAATTTTGCAAAATTCATTTTCATGCAATTTCAAATCCCTATGTTTTACTTTATTCGGGTTTTTGGTTAAGTGTTTATTTTTCAGATCAGAAACTAGTAACAGCATATGTATTTTCACGTGCTTTCAATGTAAAAAAAAATCTTCATTTCAAGAAAATAGTCATCCCATTTACTTCTGGAAATGGGCCTAATTTTGCTTGGCATGGGGCCCATTTTCCTCTGAAAATATTATATCTTGATGCCATTTTCTACAAAATTTAAGGCAGTTTTGGAAATAATAATGAAATACAGAAATCTTGAATTCTAATAGTTTTGCATTTTGTTTTTTGAGCAGGACTAAGATGGTAAATGGATTTATACCAAATCAGGGTGGTAATGGAAGCATCGTGAAGTTCTGAATAACCAGTAATGCTCCTGGTGGCAGAGAGAGTCATCCTGGAAGAGATCTTATGCAATGGTTCATTACTCATGGTGTGGACTAATGAAATGTATACCCGTGGTTCTCAGCAGGGCTGTGCGAAGCTTTGGCCCCTGATTTGATTCGGTGGCGATTCGACCTGATTCAGTGGCTGAATCTCTGAATCCAAATCAAATCAGGAAACCCTTTAATCTCTTTGAGTTGAATCAGAATCCTCCAAATCAATTCGGAGAGATTCGGCGATTCAGATATAGACACAGCTTTAAATGTTTTTTCTACATGCCTCAAGGTACCAGGTGGCTCATAAATGCTGCAATGCTGGGGAGGATGCAGCATCCCACAGGAGCGTGGGGGGGTCCCCGGCAACCTCGGCAGCAGACCCGGAAGTAGACCAGAAGCACTTCCGGTCTACTTCCGGGTCCTTTCAGAGGCATGCGGGGACCCCCCCCATCCCCCGGTGCCTCCCAAGCTCAGCGACTCGTGCCTCCTGGGTCTCGGAGGGCACCCAGGATCGCCCCACAGCAGATTGCCAAGCCAGGGGGGGTGGGGCTGTGCGCTTGGCGGCAGACTCAGAAGTGGACCGAAAGTGCTTCTGGTCCACTTCCGGGTCTGCTGCCATGGTCGCTGGGGACCCCGCCCCCCCTCACGCTCCTGGGGGATGCTCCATCCACCCCATCATTGTAGCATTCATGAGCTGCACCTGCTACCTCAAAGTATGAAGAAAAAACATTTAAAGCTGTGTCTATGGCCTAATTGCTGATTCTCTAAATCAGCAGCTAATCTTCAGATTTGGCCAAATCAAATTGGGGACAGTAATCCGAATCAACAAATCAATGTCCCCAATTTGGGCTGAATCCAAATTCGAATCGAATATATCAAATTTTAAATACATAGGGAGTAGAAAGAAGGCCCCAGGAAATGTGGGGCCCTTGCAGGACAAGACGGGGAATCTGGTTGTCACGCCAGATGACAAAGCCAACATATTTAATAACTTCTTTGCCTCTGTCTTCCTCAGTAAGGACCAGAACTGCCACCTCCCTGCTGGGCCCCCTT
>NW_017729022.1:67480484-67490746 GCF_001723915.1 Gavialis gangeticus
GGTCACAAGCTGGCGGAGGGAAGGTTTAAGTTGGACATCAGGAGGCGCTACTTCACGGTCAGGGCGGCTAGGGTCTGGAACCAGCTTCCAAGTGAGGTGGTGCAGGCTCCCACCCTGGGGGTTTTTAAGAGGAGGTTGGATGACCACCTTACTGGGGTTGTTTGACCCCAGTGCTCTTCCTGCCATGGCAGGGGGTCGGACTAGATGATCTGCTCAGGTCCCTTCCGACCCTAGAAACTATGAAACTATGAAACTATGGCTCATTTCACACACACCTAGTTCTCAGCCTTTTTAGACTCGAGTCAACTCTAGATAGACTCAAGGCACCCTTCATGACATTTCAACTGCTTCCATCTGGCTTCTTTGCTAAAGCCTCCTAAAGGTCCAGTTCCCCACATCTTCTTTCCACAGCCAGATATAATAAAAATTAGCAATTATCATTAATATTATATAAAGTTTCTAAGGATTCTATATAATACAAACAGCCTCCTACCTACTCTTAGACTCATCTCAGAGATGCTATACACTGTCATAGGTACCTGCAGGTCTCCCCTGTGATATCAGCACCAGTGTCATGTCTTGGGGTTCAGCTGCCTAAGTCTGCAGTGTGTTGCCTGTATAAGACCTTTCTGAGCAAAATAGTTAGCTCACTGCCTTTTACTTCTCTCCCTTTTAAGAGAAGTTGTCATCTGCATCTCTGTAGCATCTGTCAATGTGAGGTGACAATCATATGGGACTGCAGGGTTGTGTCTGGTGAGACCACTGCTGTTTGCAACTGTTGTCCCTCATTACAGATAGGCCAGCATCTATTCATGAAGTGGAGTCTGCTGCTTGGATCCCCAAATAAATCAAGTTGTTATTTGGCCTCATCTGTTTTACCTTTAGAGAAGTCCCCAGTGATTCTGACACATTTCTAAACATGTAGGCAGTCTTCTGACTTTTCTTAAATAAAATGTTAGCAAGTGATAACCTATGCTACCATGGGGTTCATTCTGTAATGGAATAGTACTAAATGGACCAGAGTCTGACTTCTTAATCTTTCTTGGTGTAGGACCTTTGAAACCAACAAATGTCAGAAATAAGGCACCCATACCTTGCAGAGACATAAGAACTGCTTATATTTTCTCCTGTTGTCTTCCACCTTTTCAGTGAGTTTCAGTTCTGGCAAGCTTTTAACTATACCATTCTTCTATTCAATGTGTACTCTTAGTTTACCTTGTGTCCAAAACTCGCTCATAGATTTCATAGACATTAGGGCTGGAAGGGACCTCATAACATCATAGGGTCCAGCACTCAAAACCAACATGTGTGACAGGGGTCTGTTTCATTCCATCTCTTAAATTTTCACTTATCACTTGAGGTACAGACAGTCAAAGAGCCCAAGGCTGAATTGATTCAGTCTCTGCAGGTTAGTCTAAGCTGCACAGATTAAATTGAAACATAAGTGAACAGACATTTACCTTGGATTCAGGAAATGTAGCCACATACCTGCAGCGGCTCAGGCCAGAAGCTGTGGGGGGGGGGTGCTCTCTGGCTGGGTGTTCACTTCCTCTTCCTGCTGCCCCCAAAGTCTCTGGGATTTGCAGTCCATAATTGCAGCTGCAGGACTCTACAAGGTTGCTCATCACTTCTTCTTCCTGCTTCCAGGTACCTCTGGGATTTGTAGTCCACACGTGCAGCCAGCAGTAAATTTGAGCAGAGAAAGGTGCATTCAACCCCTAGCCCATGGTTTGCCTGCAGGGGCAGTCACCCCCCCTCCCCGCCAACCCCCTGCAGACTGGGCTGCATTCCCAGCTGGGCTTGTGTGCGGGAGCGGAGGAGCCGATGGGCCCTGAGACGCGTGGGGCAGGAGTACCTGCGGTAACAGATTGCCCGCAGCCCCAGAGGGCGGGGCACTCACTTACCTGTTCCAGGTGGGACCGGCGCGGGCAGCATAAAGAAGACACCAGAACCCAGGAGGGGGCGGAACCAGAAGAGCTGGGTCAGGAGACGGTTGCTGGCGAGAGTCCGGAGCAGCAGATGCACGTCGGCACTCGCCGCACTCGCACGTTTTGGGGCAGGGGTAAGGCCCCAAGGGACAGTACGATTTGGGGCGGTAGCCCCAGAAGTTGAAGGCGGCAGCAATAGAGCCGGGAATGTCTGGCGCTGGCAGGGAGGGCCGAACAGCGGGATACCCCGGTGGAGAGGGGCAGGCAGATTGGATAGCCCTGCCCTAGTGCTTAGGAACCAGGTGGTCCTGAAGGAAAGGGGCCCTAGGTGGGCAGAAGGCTCCCTTCCAAGGGAAGGAAGATAGGATCGCAGAGCGGAGAAGCCGGACCCTGTTAAAAGTGAACACAGGAGCCCGAAATCCGCAGCCCCGGGCAGGAGCGATATTTGTGTTCGACTTTTGCTATTTTTGTTGAGGTTAACACCCCACTAAGGGGAGATGTGGATGATTAAAGAGGCATGCCAGCCACGGACACGCATGGAGGCCCGGGCAAGGGTGTAGGGGTGGAGGAGCCCTCAACAGCGACGGACCCTGCGCAACGTGAAGTCTCATTTTTGGATTGGCTGTGTTGGACTATACACTGAACCGGAAAATCATCAAAGTCGTGGCAGGCGGGTTGGACGCATGCGGCACCTGAGTGAGTACTCTATATTGCCAGGGAACCAAGTGGAACTTTCTTATAGCCAAGGGGACGGATTGACCTGTTCACAGCTTGCCCCCCACCACCCACTTGTCAGCCAGCCCTCACTGCTCCAACTAGGGAGCACAGGGGTGGGGCTAGCTCTGCTCTCTGGAGCACAGAACACAGCCCAGCCCAGGGCTGGAAAGCATTCTGGGATGCTGGAGGACTGTGATTTAACTTGAACCAGGAAGGGGTCTGAGACAAAAGTTTCATAAACCAGTTTGACCCAAATCAGTTAAGTCTGATATTACAATCAACAAGGGTTATCTTTAAAAAGTTTCAGACACTTTTAAACTGGTTTATGTACACTAAGGTTCTGTTATGTTACAGGTTTAAACCAGTTTCTGATCACTTAAACCGGTTTATGTGTAACTTCTGTCCGTAGCCTTGGATGTAACAAAAGCTTCTGTACAACACAACCCCCAGTCCCAACAGGCTCTTGTGAGAGACTTAAAGGTAGTTTCCCACAACTGTGACAGGCCTTCATTCATCTTAGTAAGCTGTTAACCCTGAAGCCTCATTATGCACGTTGAATTACTATTACCTACCAATTTTCAAACTGTGAATTTCATCCTTTACAAAAAGTTCAATTTGTTTGGTGTTTTCTATCCAATGCTCTCTCTAATATGATATGATCAAGGAAAGAAGGAAGAATGAGATAGGAAGAGGTTTTCGGGGGAGATCATTGCCAAAATGTGACAAAATACCTAGATCCCTGTTGCTACCTGTTTGTGCTGAAACTAAAACTTTTGACATGGTTGACTTCTTTACAGCATTCATTTTTCATGTACAGGCAATTATACCCATGAAAACCATGTCCGTGTTTGTGTCTATTAATTTTGATGGTAGTTTGCCAGGGAGAGAAAGAGTTGCCCTTTTACCAAAGTAATCAATAAAAGCTAGAGCTATGCCAACTTTACTTGAAAAAAAGAACTTCACAACACTGAAGGAAAGAGTTGTTGAAGGAAGACTCCTGGATATCAAGGGCTGATCAATAGGGCTATGCAAAACTTCACAGGCAATTTCATTTTAATGCTGTTTTGACTCGTTTCGAGCTTGAAACAGCAAAATTAAAATGAAATAGAGAGCTTCGAAACAGCCTTGAAACGAAACGAGGCACGTCAAAACATTTCAAAATTTTCTAAACTTTTGAGTTTTGAAGCTCAAGCTGGGCTTGCCTGCAGGGAAACTAAAGTAAGGAGAGGGAGGGGGAAGGGAGGGGGGAAGGAGTGCTCTCATTATTGACTGTGTAGCTGACCAGTGACTGTCATCCTTTCCTGAGGTCCCTTCCAATCCCAGTGCTCTGGTGGAGGGATGGAAAAATTGCATAAAGGCAGCATTGTTTGAACTGCCCTGCTTTCTGCCTTGTTGTCAGTTGAGTGAGGGAGCACCTTTAACACACACATAGTGTGACCCACCCACATCTAGAGTTTTGCCTGTCAGCAGCTAGGGGTGCAGAGCCACAGAACCCAGACTTTCTCTGCACCAATCTCCTTGACAGCTGGCAGGCATCATGGCTGTAGCAGGCCTGCAGTTTTCACCCCCCTGTGCCCCAACACAGACACAGTCCCACAAGCACCCATGTCACGAGTTTTGCCTGTCAACAGCCAGTGGTGCAGGGCCCCAGAAGCCCCCCTGCACCTATCTCCTTGAAAGCTGGCAGGCTTCATGACCTCAGCAGGGGCTACCATCCCTGCAGCTTTCACCCTGCTGCGCCTTAACACACAGTGTCACCAATGTCACAAGTTTTGTTTGTCCACAGCTTGAGGTACAGTTTTCCCCAAACCCCTGCACCTATCTCCTTGAAACTTGGCAGGCTTTGTTGCCTCAGCAGGGGATACCATCCCTGCAATTTTGATCCTGCTGTGGCTTAATATGTACATGTGACATGAGTTTTTGCTTTCAAGATTTTGACGTTCAGTTTCCCTGAAGCCCCTGCACCTATCTCCTTGAAACTTGGCAAGCTTCACACCCTCGGAAGGGGCTACTGCTCCTGGAAGTTTCATCCAAATCAGGCCAGAAATGACAAAGTTATAGGCTGTTTTGACTTTCCCTATTATAGCCAATGGGCAAAACGTCAAAACAGTGAAACTGTTTCAACGAAACAAAATGGAAGAGCAGTTTTGAATCAAAACAAAATTCAAAATGAAACACTGTTCTGTTGAAATGTCAAAAATCAAGTTGAAACAGAACGGTGTCATTTCTCACAGCCCTATTGATCAACATACAGAAATGACATCTGATTAGCTGAAATCATTTCTAAAACTGATTTGGTTTGTATAAAACTCTTTGTGGCAACATAAAAATCATACAAATCATTGAGAAGTCAGGCTGAAAGGGACCTCCAGCAGTCATCCAGCAGTCATCATAGTCTAGTGTTGCTCAAACTTTTTGCCTAGTGGGCCAAATGGGCAGTGCCCAGTTGGTCTGCAGGCCAGATCCAGCTGGTGGTCCTCATCTGGCACCCAAGGCAGGTGCAGCAGGCCCCACCAGTTGCATGGAGGGAGGTGGGGGGCAGCCTGCTCCCAACCGAGCCTTGCAGGAGAAGAGGGCTTGACTCAGCCCAACAGTAGAAGAAGGGAAGGTGGTTGACATAGCCACAACCCAGCCCTGCTTGGGAGAGAGTGTGGCCTAGCCCTGCAGGGGGGAAGGGGACATGGCCTAGCTCTGATATGCCATGTGGGGCTTGGGGTTTGGGAGTTTGGCAGAGGAAAGGGTAGCCTTATTTACCACTGCTCCTCCATCAAATTTCCTGACCTGTGGGGAGCCCCGCAGGCCAAATGCCATGGCTCTATGGGCCTCATTTGGCTGCAGGCTAAAGGTTGTCCACCCACTGGAGGTCCAATCTGCTGCCTGAAGCAGGATCACCCTTATCCAAGCCATCCTATACAATGAATAAACAAAACTCTTCATAAGACTACCATCAATCCTAACACAACTCAAGACATAGCACTCTAAACTGGCACAGGTAAAGCAAGGGAACCACAGCAGGCAATGTCCTGCTTCTATAAAAGACTATTAATGTACACTCAAGAGATCCCGGGTAGAGGGCCATGCCCCCTACTACAGAGGAAGACAAAAATCCCCACTATTTGTACCAATCTGACCATGCAGTAAAATTCCTTCCTGAGCCCAGAAATGGCAATTGGCCTAACCCTGAGCAAAGGATAAGACCCTCTAGGAAAGAACTGCTGGTTTTGGTCCCAGCAAGAGCATTAATCAGTTTACAACTGGCTTATACTGATGTAGTTATATTTGAAGCAAGTGTTTTTCATGTAAATAAGACCTCAGAAAAGTCTTCATTGGGACTAAATCAGGTTCCCTCTCACTCTCTTTCTCAATCCTATTGTCAATTATGTGTGGATTTCCTAGGATTATTCTTGAGGTGAACAGTTGCCAGTGGTTTAATTTTAGAGGAAAATATTCAACATGTAGCCTGGGAATGCACTTTGGAGCTTGGCTTTGTCAGCATCAAAGACTAGAGAGATTTGTTGTTTATCTTAAAAGACCAAGTCTCCTAGGCAGGATTAGCTTTTGTGTCTGCTATTACTTACTCATCCTCTCTCTCTTTTCAAATGGGATATCTTGGGGCTTTCCAGAATTTCTCTTTGTTTGGGACATTTCAAATCTACTTTTCTACTTCTAACAAAATAGATTTGCCTTTTGGCTGCTCGTGGTCTCTGAACACACTGAGAGCATGGCAACTTTTGCCAGGCCCTATTTAGAGAACTGTCATTTTGCTTCTTGATTTATATAAAAGTTTTGGCATCCAAAGGTTCAGACCTGGAGAAAAGTTTATTTTTAATTATGGCAACCTGCAAGCAGAAAAAAGAGACTACTCTGCTTCTTCCTAAAGAAGGACTTTCACACCAAATATAAAAAATACTTAACATTTTCTATGTCTGTTGTTTTTCTGACAAACATATGTGTTTATTTATTTTTAGACTAAAAATGCAATTATCATGCTCTCTAAAGAACATGTGGAAAATTAAAAACACATTGAGCCAACTTGTTGTTTAATGAATGTTCATTACAGTATACAAGAGGAAGGATGGGCTTGGGTTAAATCACTACATGGGTAAGGATCAGTTCATGGCTCTGCCAGACTTCCTCTGTGACATCAGGCAAGTCACTTAATCTCTCTGGGTGCATACACATATACTAATGTTCTGGCAGTTAAGCCAGCTTCATTTTTTGAAGTTGACTTAATTGTCAGGGCATACACATGTATGTGGAGCAGAATTGACTTAAATGCAGCACAATATAATACACCTCCAAGGTGTATTATCTTGAGTTGCATTAGTTAAGCTGACTTAGCTCAAAAGATGGCTGTCACTATGTCAAGGAGCCATACGTGCGTATGCTCTGACGTAGCTTAACTTAAGTTGACTTAGTTAAATCAACAGTTAAATCGCCTTATTTTACGTTGACTTAGTATGTGTGTATATACCCTCTGTAATTCAGTTTCCTATCCACAAAACGAGGGTAATATTATTTCCTTACTTGCCTGTTGGATTGTAAGTGCTTTGAAACAGGAGCTACCTTTAATGTGTTTGGAAGGCTGCTGACACAATAGGGCTCTGATCTTTATTATGGTTTCTAGGCACTATGAGCATTTATATATATGCTCCAGGAGTGGGGGTGGAGGGCTTTAATTAGAGCAGCTCCAAGAGCCACTCTAATTAAAACATCAGGAGCGTCTCATGTATCAGTGTCTCGGCGCTTCAAAATGGCAGTGGGGGTGCCATTTTAAAGTCCAGGAATGCTGATACATGAGGCGTGGGAGGTTGCTGGAGGATGGTAATTGCCGCACTCCAGCAGACTCAATCCAATGCACTGGAATTACAGCACGTTGGAGCAGCCTCCCTGCTCTTGTATAGACACTGTATGGTAATGCAAATACCAAGTAGTAATCATTGGTAATCTCTTCCTCAAAAGAAGAGAATGCCAAATGCTTCCAAGTCACTCGCTGCCAAGGCAGGGCAGGCCTTTGTAAATAAATAAGCCTTAACCTGTGCCCTGAAGGGCAGTAAGTTAGGGCTCTGTTAGAACAGGCTCAAGGCAGAGAGCTCTTCACTGGAAACTTTCTGCCCCTGAATGTCCAAGTTCAGAACTGTTAGTCTGAACATCTTACCCTTCCAGATCAAGTCTGACTCCCTCATTATATTCAGAAGCCCTATCTCTGCTGAAGGTTTGAGGAAATCCTGCCACTGTGACTCTAGTATTGGAGCACACCTCTGTTCTAGCAGATGGTGGGAGCATTATTATAGACTGGGCATACGTCTGTGGGCCGAGAAAGATACAGTCTGCCAGAGTGACTGAGGAAATTCTGAACACCAGGTGAATGGCTTATGGTTCTTTTTAAACGTAGTAGTTTCTTGCAACCTCCACAGAACCAAGTCTTCCTTTAAAGTTTGTCTTTGGTAACTTATCCAAATGGGTCTCAGCAGCATGAAATCCTGGTAACTGTTTAGGAGTATAGAAGTCACATTCATCACTGTTTAATGCATACACACCTGTATTTACCTTCTCCACACCACACCTGCTTCTCTGATTATTTACCTGCATTGGTAGGTGTGTTGCCAGTAGATCAAGTAAAATAATTATTCCCACTGTTCAGCACTGGTAGGGCCACATCTGGAGTACTGTGTTCAGTTTGAGCCCCCACTACAGAAGGGATGTGGACAAATTGGAGAGAGTCCAGCAGAGGGCAACAAAAATGATGAGGGGTCTGGGGGACATGACTTATGAGGAAAGACTGAGGGAACTGGGCTTATTTAGTCTAGAGAAGAGGAAACTGAGAAGAGACTTAATAGCAGCCTTCAACTACCTGAAGGGGGGTTCCAAAGAGGATGGAGCTTGACTGTTCTCAGTGGTGGCAGATAACAGAACAAGGAACAATCATCTCCAGTTGCAGCAAGAGAAGTTTATATCGGTTATTAGAAAGAATTCTCTCACTAGGAGGGTAGTAAAACACTGGAACAGGTTACCCAGAGAGGTGGTGGAAGCCCCATCCTTGGGGGTTTTCAAAAATTGGCTAGACAAAGCTTTGGCTGGGATGATCTCAGTGGCAACATGTAGGGGATGCACAGGAGTGCACGTGCACCCTCTGAGAGCCTTCTCCACTTAGGCAACAGGCAGGGGGGACAGGCAGGAGCTTGGTGCCCCCCAAAAGCACTAGCCGGGGAGTGGGGGTGCCAAGAGGAGCACTGCTGGCACTTCTGGGCATGCCGCTGGCACTTCCAGGTCAGCACGATCGGCTGTGGGGGGAACCCCCAGTCACTGACTGGCCACTGGGGGGACAAGTGCCCCCCCCCCCCGACTCAGGAAGCACCAGTTGCCCATGAATGATCTAGTTGGGGTTGGTCCTGCTCTCAAAATAATTGGAGGACATGTTTTCATTTTGAACGCACCATGTATTGCATGCTTTGTTTTCTCCTATCTGGTAATTTCTATCACCCCAATACCTAATCACTGCTATTACCATCCTGGAAATTCTTTGAGCCAGCCACAGTAAGTTCTTTATCACTTCATTTGCAAGGTCCTACAGCAGAACAAAGGGGAATCAAGAGGAGGCAATGTATCACGGGCTATCCTACCTTTAGCTAACTAACTACTTCTTCATGATAGCACCAAGGACAGAGCAGGAGGCAAGGTGTGTTATGGGACTGCCTCCCTCCGTCCTCTTCACAATAGCAGCAGAGCAGGAAATAGAGCTAAGCAAAGTTCACAATGGGATCTGTTGCTGCTGTAGCATTGTCATATGGGGGTGTAATTTTTAATATCAGCAAACCTCCTCCATTGTCAGCTAAGCCCAATATAAACCCAGTTCATTATAAACATTTAATGCACAGATTCAATCTGCCTTGCTCATCACTGTGTAAATTTGCCCACTGGTGATGTAAATCCCAAGGTGTGATTCAGGCTGTTCTTTGAGATGCACATTAATATCACCTCTTCTGTACACATTTCTTTTTGTCCACTACACCTTCAGAGAAAAGCTCTGGCCACCAGCTGTGGTTCCCAAAACAGTTCAGAATAATAAGCATGAAATGGAGGTCACCGCAGTTCAGCACGTGTTCAATTTACACCTGAATATTTAATTCGTCAGGTCTCTGGTTCCCATCAATAAACTGCAAGAACAGGAGAGCAGATCAGGAAACAAGGACAACATATGAGCCAAGGAGCAGAGACTGGTGTTCATCTGCCTTCCACAAGATTCATACTGCAATACAATAAATGGACTGTGCTATGGCCCAGTTAGTCACTTTGGCTGAAATTCATTCTTGTACCAGAGAGACATTTCCTCTTAAGTTACTTCGGCCAGGCTCACCAAAAAAATCTCTTATACTTTCCAAGAACACAGGAACCTGTCTCTCATAGAGACTGTGGAAGTCACAAGTTGGTTGTTAGCTCAGTCAGTGATTAATATATCTTTGAAAGTTCAGCTCTGAAATCTCACTGCCAAGTTAGCCCACCCTGGAGCATCACTCCCCTCCCTCCACCTCCCCTCTCCTTACCTCTTCTTTTCATAATTTCTTTGCTATTGAAACTGCTTTGGCTGATAAAATATTTTTCATCTTCAAAGTATAT
>NW_017729022.1:67495746-67517824 GCF_001723915.1 Gavialis gangeticus
CCTCTCCTTACCTCTTCTTTTCATAATTTCTTTGCTATTGAAACTGCTTTGGCTGATAAAATATTTTTCATCTTCAAAGTATATTACTGACTAGTTGACTCTTAACAGTACTTCTTTGGTTGTCTATGAACACAGGTGACTAGATTCAATGCCCAAGAGACCTCTTCTTCCAGGCACATGTTTCTGTGACTCTGAGGAGGATACAATTGTTCACATTTAATGGTAGGGAAACTGGGGCAAATAGAGTCAATCCAGCACTCACAAAGTAACTAAAACCAACACAGTCTTGCTGAATTTGATCAACTAGTCATTTCAGTGAAGATTGACATTAGTTCCACTACAAACCCCGCTCTCGCTTAACCTACTCACCAGGACTTGGGTCCTTGCACATATTGGGTCACCAGAGAAAAAAGAAGTTTCTGCCTGAATGAACACAGACTATTTCTTTAGGTAGACTGTTTCAATATTAAGCTGATCTCATGTCCTTTCCCAAGGAGAGAGTTGGTGCAGGAATTTGGAGACTTTGCTTGTGAGTGTTTTGTTTTCTTGTTCCTTTTGAAGAAGTAACACAGGCAATGTGGGAACCATTTCTAAATCACCCATGCACTCGAGTGACAGAAACAACATAGAAACAAAGACAACCAGATGGAACATTCTCTGGTACAAGGAAGCAGTTAGGTTATAGCATAAAAGAATGAAATCACATATATGAATGATTTGTTGAGGGAGCTGTCTCTCTCAGGGTTATCTTGGTAATGGCAAAATGTAAGGCCAAATTTTGCCATTCAGCCCTGGTCAGCATTGGAGAAGTATGGAGCTCCACCTGAGAAGGAGTTCACAGAGAGGAATTCCACTCCCTTCCCAAGTAATCCATTGTATGCAGATAATACAGCCTATATACAATGCACAGGTTCTGCTCTACAGATCATGACAGAGGTGGTGCAGGGCCCTTACCTAGGGTGAATGGAAGGATCACATCCTGCAACTATTGCAAGCCCTCATGGAAGGTTCTTTGCCTACTAGACATGCATCCATTTGGAAGACAGCAACAGGCTTTACAAGGTTGATTCCAGTATACAGCTATAACATCTGGCCAATAAATCCTGATGTTCAATGGAACAAAAATCTGCTTGCTTAATTTGATTCAAAAAACCCTCCAACGCAAAGAGAGGGAATACATGATCATTCGCTGCATCTCTTTAAAAGTCTTCCAGAAGATTAGACCAGGTTCCCTGAGGAGCTGCCTCTCCCTTCATGGCCCTCTGCAGCTACAGTCTCTGATATTAATGGCACTGACATCACTGGAGGAGTGAGCACAGAACTGCCATTTCACTCTCAGAAGTCTTCAGCTTTTGGCACAAAATACAAAGCTCACAGAATTGGTTTAGCTTTTGCATGATAAAGAAATAAGCACCTGAAAATAAAATACCCAGATGGAAGAGGGAAGAAGAGAAACTTATAATACATATGATGCTCATTAAGTACTGTAGGTGAAATCCTGCCCCGTTGAAATGAATGGCAAGAATCCCAGGCTAGAGACAGACATTCAAAAAGCCTGAGCCTGAATTGATTCAGTCTTTGCAGGTTAGGCTGACCTGGCTAGGCTAAACCGGTTTGTAACCACGTGGACATCCCAGTAATGCAGGCATATGCCTGCAGTGGCTCAGGCTAGAAGCTGGGGGGTATTAGAGCAACCATCCCTTCCCTTCCACACTGCTGAGCTGAGGGGGGGCATGGCCAGGCCCTGGCAGGATGCTCTGATTAGGGAGGGGTTCTTCCCCTCCTGAGCAGCTGAGCGGGCAGTTGATAACACACTGTTTGTTACCTCTACCTCAGTGTTTATCAGCCCATTAAGAAAACAAAGAAAAAAAAGCTTCCCTACGTTAGTTCAAGCTCTTAAACAACTTTTTCCAAGGAAGGAGCTGAGGGACGTTACCAGCTACCTGTTGATTAGCTCCAAAAAGCCCTAAGTGGACACAGTCCTGTCTGCCTTTGTCCAGTCTCCCACAGCACAGACCATAGCCAGCATGTGGTATGCTCGCTAATGCTGAGACATGTGTAAGGCAGAGAGGAGCAGGGAATCCCTGCTTAGCAGGCCATGGTGAGGGGAGGTGGGGAGCAGGGGGAATCCAGGCAGATGTCTATAGCCTCTGCCAGAGCTGCAGCCAGGGAGCAGAAGGGATGGACCAGCTCTGCTGTGGGGCAGAGCACCCTGCCCAGAGGGCATGCCAGTATGCTGAGGGAGTCTGGTTTAACTTAAACCAGGAAGGTGCCTGGGACAGACATTGCATAAACCAGTTTGACCCAAATCAGTTAAGTCTGATACTACATTCAACCAGGTTTATCTCAAACCAGTTACAGCCATTTTCAAGCTGGTTGATGTGCACTAAACATCTATTCTGTTACAGGTTTAAACTAGTTTCTGATCACTTAAACCAGTTTATGTGTAATGTCTGACCCTAGCCCCATTCACTGCAGGAGCCAGAACCTTACCCTTTACTTGTGAAGTTGCCAAAGTGAGAAACTCAGAATAAAAACCAGCTATATTAAATCAGATGCATGTAGCTGAGTCCTCTATCTCAGTCATTGCTTTCATGTCCAAGGGGCCTTAGCCTAAGCAGCATACTGGTCATATTTATTTAGAGCCATTCCTTGTGTTTTTAAAATATCATGTTTGATTGGTCTCAGATGGGACACAAACCATCCCTCCTAACAATTCTGAGAGCTGATTAACCTTTTCAACAGTGAGGGTCACATACAGTCCATCACAATCACCCTGTATCAGCATTGGCAAACACAGGGTAAAGATTTCAGAAGTACTCAGAGAGTGCATCTACATGTGCAATTAAGCCACAATTACTGCTGCTGGGCACCACATCTTCACATGTACCTGGAATTGCAGCATGTTTAGCCAAGTCAGAGCAGCTGAGGGCTGCTCCCCCCAGCTCAAAATGCTGCAGAGGGGCTAGCTGGGGCCCTAGGGTGTTTCAGTGTGGAGCTAGCCAGCAGGCAACCCCCTGTACTGAAGTACCCTCATGCCCAGCAGTCTAATAAGGACACGTGTAGATGCTCCATGCTTACTGAGCAGCTAATTAATCTACAGCTCAGTAAACATCTCGTATAGATGCACCCTGTGTGGGCCTAACTTTGCTCCCACTGGAGTTAACAAAAACTTTACTGGTGACTTCAGTGAAAAAGAGGTAGGACACCACTAAATGATTTTGGAAACCCCACTCATAAAGCATTGTTATAACCCCTGGGTGGGAGCACCATTGTGAGGATTTGATGTGTCTTCAGTTGAGTGATATGCCCCCCCTTCACAGGGTCTTGTTCTGGGAATCTAGAGGCCTCCACCTTAAACAGCAGCCTCAGTAGAGACCACATCCATATGGAGTTTGCTTTCATTCCAACAAGGATTCCCAAACAACATCACTGATGCCAGTAACTGGTTTGCTGAACAGTCTGAGAGCCAAGGGCTTTCTTCCCTTATTCTCAGTTTTTCTGTTCATCCATTACTATAATATGAGTCAAAGTTGGGGGGCAGGAAGAGGGAACTTTCAGAGGCTGTGGTTGCTCCTGAATGCCTAAAACCAAACACTAATGAAAGGGTAAAAAAAACAAAACAAAAAAACCCCAAAGATGTCTGCAACCCATCACATCAGAGCTTCCCTGGTTAGAGAAACAAACCCAATATGACACTGCTTTACATTTCTGATGCAGATGATCTAATTTAGCTAATTAAGTCTGGGCCACAACTGTTTAGAGAGTGGTTATGAGATAGGACTCCAGCCTCAGAGTGCTGTGTAAGGAATGCCTTCTTAGCTAACTCCAGAAACATACATACATGGTCTCTCTATCTGATACCCACTGAACATATGATTCTTATAGGCTGGACCATGGCATGGGAAGTTTTGAGCATTTGTTTCAGCTTTCACACTGACAATTGGGATGGTATCAGTTGAGAAGAGGTCTGATTGGAGAGGGGGAGAGGGAGAAGAGAGGAACTCCAGAAACAGAGTTTCATGAGGATTAGTCTTTAATTTCAAAAATTAAAAAAGAAATAGCTAAAATCAAGAGAAGTGGACCAAGATGTGGATTTCACCTGTTTGAGGATTCAAGTTAGGGGAATTCATTCTCACAGGTTTAGAACCAAGCAGAAATCCTATTCGGCTCCATTTAGAACACAAATAGGAAGCTTGCCCCTACTTTACTTTCTCCTTGCTTGTATAGTTTCATGGTTTCATAGTAGCTAGGGTCAGGAGGGACCTGAACAGATCATCTAGCCTGACCCCTGCCACAGGCTGGAATGAATACTGGGTTCACAAGACCCCAGACAGGTGATCATCCAACCTCCTCTTGAATTTGTCCAAGGTAGAGGCGAGGACCACTTCCCTGAGAAGCTAGTTCCAGATTTTGGCCACTCTAATTGTAAAATGTTGCCTTCTGATCTTTAACCTAAACCTATTTTCCATCAGTTTGTTACCATTGTTCCTTGTCACCCCAGGTGGTGCTGGAGAGAAAAGGGCTCTACTTATTTGCTGTTGATCTCCCCTGATGAGTTTGTAGGCAGCCACCAGGTCCCCCCTCAGCCTCCTCTTGCTGAGGCTGAACAGGTTCAGGTCCCGCAGTCTCTCCTCGTAGGGCCTGTCCTGCTGCCCTCTCACCAAGCGGGTGGACCTCCTCTGAGCCCTCTTCAGGCTGGCCACATCCTTCTTGAAGTGTGGCACCCAGTACTGGATGCAGTACTCCAACTGCAGCCTGACCAGTGTCACAGAGAGAAGTAACACCTCCCCCTCTATGGTATATTTTGAGAGCATCCATTGTGTGTGCACTGAAGAAGCACAGCATACCAAGGACATACCTCACTTACTGTAACCTTGGCATCCTCACTGTGGAAAGTAAAAAGTGCAAACCATAAACCACTGTCATGGCTGGATGAGAGCTTCACGGGGAATTTGAGCAAATATTCTAACTGGAGAATGTCAGAAGAGATGTAGAAATCTGACAAGCCATCCAACCGGCATCCTGGCACTATTTTGATTTATATGTCGGAGTGAACATGATGCTCACATGATGATGGAATGACAGCATATCCAGTGACAACCAACTGGGTAGGCAGGTGCCAGGCAGGCCCCTGTTACACCGCTCTTACATTGGCACTTCACTTTGTACCTTTAGCCATGCTCCACTCTGGGCCTGAGCCTCTACCACTGTGCCAGTGCCCTTCATTCCTGACTTGAAGTACTTCCTGCTCTTCCAGTACAGTGACATCCTTCTCCTGGCTTAAAAAAAACCCTCTGTTACAAATGCTTGCCTCTGTTCCATGAAAAGCTAAGCAGCAAGCCTAGGAGAGAAAAAAATAGCCTGGTATCTTAGGTGCAGAGTGGCTCATTCACATTTGTCTCACTTATCCCAGTGAGGTGGAGATATTTCCTGACAGATGAAACCAGCCCAGGTCTCCACCTCATTTTCCAGTAAAGGGCAAACCCTTTCTCTAAAGACAGACAAAACAGATCGAGCGGGCTCAGGCAGACCACAGCCTCCTTGCAGCCTCAGGCATGCCCAGCATAAAGAAGAGGGCCTGTTATTCTGAATGGAATTTCTCTACTTCCTGCTGCTTGCAATTGCTGGCCACTGTAATCTGCAGTGTACAAATGTGTGTGTTCAGCCGGGGAAAGAATGCTTCTGATTGAGATGGTGGTTATGTGATGAAAAAAGATTGATCCACACAGTGGTTTCTTCTGTTTCCCGTGTGCGTTCACTTGTGGAGGCCCCTTCTTTTGAAGGCTACTAAGGATGTAAACGGGATGTTAACAGAAGCCAGTTCTAACTGAAAAAAGCTTTAGAATTTGTCCTCCATGGATTTTGTTTAACCTCCGAGGCAGATACTTCTGCATGTCTGGTCCCCCAGAACAAATCTGATTTGTAGTAGCACGCAGGTCCTGGCCAAAGCTTGCCTGTTAGAATGATCATTGGGTTGGGTTGTAAGCAACGGCCATTCATGGTGCACTCCATGAACCATTCCCACTTCAGCTAAAGGACTAAATGCATTAGCTGGCAGGTGCAGGTGTTATATCCTAGTGCACAGAACAGCCACAAGAGGGGGAGACACGTGCTACCTTGGGCAACTCTTGCTCTCAAACTGAGCAGGAAACAATTTTTACTGTCTTGTGACAGTTTTCAACATTTTAAAATACATTTCCATCCCCACTTGGAAAAAAGTTGAAATCTTGAAGATGTCCATGATAATATAATAATCCAGCTTAATTCAGATCAATGGAAGGATTTCCATTTTGAAATATTTCATTTGTTTTGATTTTGATTTTTAACTTTTCTTAGTATAACTTTGCTTACAGTTTGAAATTAAAGGGCCCTTTCCAATTAATAGTAAATGTTTTTTCTTTGACAATATTGAAATAGGACATTTCAGCAATTTTGAAACTTTCTTTCCAAGGCATGTTTTCATTGAGAAATGTGTTAAAACTGATCTTTTCCCACAAACAGCTTGGGATCCAAAAAATCAACTTTTTTCTCCAAAAAAGGCATTTCATCATGACATTCCCAGCCATCTGTAATATACAAACAGTGTAGTCACCGGATAAGTAGGCTGCCATTATCTCCTCTGAATGTCAATGAACAGAAAGTCAAACTTAATCTAAAACCTGAGAAACTTTCATCCAGGGACAAAAGGCATCAGATTGTATCACACAAGAATGAGGCAAAAGGACAAAGACCTTAAAATTAGAGCAGACTGAAAAATATGGCATGATAGTACCCTGTAGCAGAGGTGAGGATGTGAGATGATTCCTGACTTCGAGTCAGCAGGTGAGGCTAAAGGCAATGAAATTGTCTGTGAATATTTGTGAGAAAAATAGCTGCCCTGAGCTATCTCACATTTGAAAGTTCAGTACATAGCAACCTTAGTCCATCATACATGTGTTAGCCTATAAGTGTTTGGCCAAAAATAAAAATCTCTTGTGCACCATAGCAAAGCTGTCTTTCATGATAGGATACAATGTGAGAGGTAAGATATGTGTTCAGCTCTACACCATATGAAATAGGCAGAGTCTAGCCACAGAATGGCAACACCTGTTCCTTAGTTCTTCTGTATTACATAGTCATCTGACCCCTAAAAAAAAATAATTAGGCTTTGCTAGTCCTGTATATTTAAAACAAATACAAACTGAGATTTGTCAAAGTCAAGCAATTAACTACCACAAGTTTCTGTTTCTTCACTATGCAAGTATTTCCACTGCTTTGAGTACTTTTGGCACAACTGCACAATGCTGGGAAAAAAAAGGGTGACCCATTGCTGAACTGCAGTTGCATGCCCAGAAGGCATTTCAAACTTAGCAGTGAACTATGGTATCCTATACCCTTTAGCAGTCAGTGAACCATAGAGTCAGTGCCCACCTCATCCTGCCAACATCTGACATCTGGCATTTCAGCCAAAGGCAAACTGGAACCCTGGCATTATGCCTACACTTACAATAATCTGAGATTCACAGATTATCATGAATGCTTTGATTTGCCAAATGAAGAATATTTATTTATGTATGTCTTGATATACATGTGCCCTGATTCTGATCTCACAGAAGGTTTATGTCCCAGGTAAACCTGGGAAGTTTATGTCAGCTTTAAACAGAAGTTACACAATAAGGTAATGCAGTGGAGCAACTGCCTCGTCTTTCAATGTGTTATGCTGCTTTGCAAGGAGAACCAAGCTCTTTGTAAGGTTTGAGTCTCCATTGCATTAGCTTACTGTGCAAATTCTGTGTAAAGCTGACATAAACCTTGCAGTACCAAACTTCATTCACTCTGTACTTTGCAGGCAGTCCTCTCCTTGTTAATCCCATGTACCTCTGCAGTGACTTTTGCCAGTTCTGTGAGCTGACATGCAAGTACCAAAATGTGCATGGTGAGCTCCAAACTAGTATGTTTACCAAAAAAAAAACCCCAGATGCTGCCTTTTGGGTCTGGTTTTCACACTTGTCCTCCAGGACATTTTGTTCCTGTCAAAGGGCCTGTTAAACTTGATAAGAGCAGGATCTCATATGGGGAGAGTGAAAGAAGAGCTCAAAACCTCCTGCATATGTTAAAGCCATTGCAGGCAGCCAAGGAAAATAAACAGTCTCAGGCGCTCTGGGGCACAAAGAAAGAGATCCTGGTTTAGAGGGAACTGAGAACCAAAGGAAGGGACAAAACTCTTGTGCAACTTTGCAGGAGTAAACTTCAGGCACTCCCAAAACTGATTCCTGTTGCTCTGGTTCAACTTGAGCAATTGTTTTGTTTTCTGTGTTGTTGCCTTCATAAATCCCCTTCCTCGGCCTTTGAATTTGTTTCCCAAATCCACCAATTAAAGCCACTTTCTAGAGTTCATTATCCTCTCAACCTCCTCCATCACTCTTGCAGTCCTCTATTTGGAGCACTACTCTAATTTCTGAATAAAAAGAGGGCATAAAGAAACTCATATCTTGCCAGAGAACAAATCCTCCTCCCTGTACCTAGAAAAAAATTAAAAATTAAACAGTGTCTGTACATTGTTTTATCCAAGAGCAAGTATTTGCTGTCCTTAATAAGGTGTCCTTAAAAGTGACCACATTTGGAAAACACATACACTACAAAGTGAACTCCTTACATTAAGAAATGACACATGTCTATGCACTTGCTGTTCTACCCTGTATTTAAACTGATGATAATAGGGACTTTTTGGGCAGAACTATCATTCTGACTGGGTATTAAGTTTAGAACCTGTAATAATGCCTTTTAAATTACATTAATGCACAGCAGACTAATTCTACTGCACATTAGTGCAATAGCATGGCTTTTACTGTGACATGGTAATGCACGGTAGAATTAGTCTACTGGGCATTTAGCATCTCATGTAGATGTGTCCTCTGTCACACACATACATACCTGCTCACTATACTATTTCTTTGCTGTGCATCTGCTTATCCACTTTTTTTATAATTCTCACACTTGAAACTTCACTAAAATGAAAAGAACATCAAATTATTTCACTTCTGTGCTCCTAAATACTTAGAATCCCTCAGAAAGCCTTCACAGTGTCCTGTATGATCACTAAAAAAGGGAGTTAAAGCCACATTCCAAGTGGTATTAGGATAAAAGCTAGGCAAGTTTGAGTTAAATGCAAAAAGCTGTGCTCTGTTGCCAGCTCACTTTATGGCAGATTGTAACCACAGCAAATGTTACAACCATAGCACATTGGTCTGTGGTTTGTTTTATTTCAGGATGTGGGGATGAACTCATATTGTTGTTTGGGGGTTTTTAAAAGAAATTATAGGAATAATGGCAGAGTTTGGATTAAATTTGCAATCCCTTGCTTTCACCTTGCTTTGTCCTAAACTGTTACATAATTTATCCCCCTTACAGGAAAGACTATAATGGCACAATTGGGATCTAAGGAATTTCATGCCCTATCCCAAGCATCATGTACCCTGCCATGCCAGATGTGTATGCCAGGAAACATGATTTCTGGGATGAGGCATAAAATACCTCAGATCCCAATCATGCCACTGCCAGGTCCGAACCAGACCAAGGGCAGTCGTCAGACACATGACACACATTCAAGATAAGCCACCATATACACCAGCCACAGTAATGTTTCACATTATATGTGGAATATCTTTGTGGCTGGTTTGCCATTTTACTGCACCATAAATTGGCTGAATGTGTGGTATGTTACAGTTTATGGTATGATTAACATGTCAATTGCACCATAAATGTAACATCTTCTAGGGCCCAGTGGTGATTTTCATCCATTTAGCACAGCTTTATAAAATGAGGTGTGACCCTTAAGTACTGTCTCAAAAGTAATAATTCCCAAATCCACCTTTCATCTCCCACAATTCTACTCTGTTCATTCCTTAGCCATAACTGTGTTTCTCATATCTCTCTCCTGGTTGTCCCATCTCCAACTCTAAATAAAACTGGGGAAAAAACCAGAGCCTTCATTGTAGCCCAGAGTGTATTCTTTACCTTCCCATTGACCATTGGTACTTCCATTTCCCAGAGAGATACCAAAGAACACTACCTTGAGGCATGTCTACACCAAGTCACCCAGTGCTAGGAAGCACCACCATGGAAACACAATGCATCCACTCACTTCTGCTCCCTTCAAGCTGCATGCTGAGCAATGTCCTTCTGTTGCCATTAGACTGGTGCTGAATGAGCCTTGTGCCAATCTCATGACCATGCCCAAGACCAAGTGTGCCTGAGAGGAGCACTGGGTGTGCTCTAGGTGTATGCCATAGAGCAGCTACATGGCTTAGATTTGATATGTGTATGTGCAGAGCAAGAGTGTGTGGGCAAGGCATGTTTTCAAGATGGTGCTTCCTAGAGCCATCCAATATAAGATATGCCCTTGGAGTCCTCTGCAAATATTCTTCTTTCTTTTCCGTCTCATACCAGAGTATTTGCTGATATCTTTCCCATTCTTCCATTAGAACATCTCAACCTCTTCTCCTCAGCAGGGCAGGCCCTATGAGGAGAGGTTACGGGACCTGAACCTGTTCAGCCTCCAAAAGAGAAGGCTGAGGGGGGATCTTGTGGCCTGTTACAAACTAGTCAGGGGAGATCAGCAGGCATTGGGGGAGTCACTGTTCCCCTGAGCACCACCAGGAGTGACCAGGAATAACGGTCACAAGCTGGCAGAGGGTAGGTTTAGGTTAGATATCAGGAGGCGCTACTTCACAGTCAGGGCAGCTAGGGTCTGGAACCAACTTCCAAGAGAAGTGGTGCAGGCTCCTACCCTGGGGGTTTTTAAGAGGAGGTTAGATGAACACCTTGCTGGGGTCGTTTGACCCCAGTACTCTTTCCTGCCATGGCAGGGGGTCGGACTAAATGATCTGCTCAGGTCCCTTCCGACCCTAGAAACTATGAAACTATGAAACTGTGGTGTATGAGTAATCTCTTCCTTCAGTTGATTTAGTTTATTGCTCTCTGGCTTTCCTAAATCTCATATTGCTCCCTTGCAGAGTGTCCAAAATATCACAGCCATTGTCACTTATCTTCCCCACTGCTCTGACCATTACATCCCATCACCTTGGATGTCTACAAAAGCTTAACTTGTGTCCCCTCAACTTCCAACTCTACATGCTCACTTTCAAGATTCCACTCAGTTTCTGCTTCTGCTGCCATCTCCTTATCACCTTCTCCTTCTCTTATAATTATAATCTAATAGTGCATGCGCGCGTGCACACACACACACAGACACACACGGGCATATATATATGTGTGTGTGTGTGTGTGTGTGTGTGAACTTGTTTGATATGTCTGTAACAAACTACACATTTTACTGTTGTAATTCTTGTTCTTATATTCCCCAGTCTTTGCTTGTCATTGCCTTCTATGTTACCTCTAGTCTGAAGTATAAGCTGTAGAGAGCAGGGACTTTTCTCTTTTTAAATCACTAGGAATATGTATGGAGCGGTAGAAGTAACAAGTAGTAGCATGGTGTTATCTACTGAATCAAGAATTCTGCATGGTTCATCAGGTCATGAGCTAATAAGTCAATGTAAGGAAAACACCCACCACTTATTCCACATCCTACAGAACACTCCTGATTTTCAGACGTCTGCCTCATATCTGGCAAGTTCAGCTGGAAGGGTGCACTAAATCCTGAATTTAGTTCAGATAGGGAAAAAATTGCTCTGTACATATAATACACTGCATCATGACGTTACCCCTTTCACTTGATGTAAGTCAGCTTGTTGAATTCTGTGGGAGGTCCAAAGGTCATATATATTCACTGCTGCTCCCTCCTATCAAATTAGTACAAGGGATGTGCTGTATACATGGAAAATGGTTTATATCTGGATCATGTGACTTTCAACTGTATGATTAGCATCCCAGGAATTCACTAGTTACTCCCACAGAAGACACCCTAATTACCCTAGTAAAAAAGTTAAATAAAAGGGTATTTTTTAAAAGCATAGGAACGTAACAGACTTCTTTCTAAGAGGAAACAGAAATTGTACAGTGCCTTGCACAATGGGACTTCAAGCCTGACTGAAGTCTCAAGAAACTAATGAAAATAACAACAATGGCTAGGTGCAAGGGGATTAGTAATGATACATCGTTTGAACTGTTGTGTTAAAGGTGAGACTTGTTGAAAGTGTGGCCTCTGACAGCCAAAGGGATTTTCTGTTGGCACGGTTACACTAACTCCCTGAACAACGCTAGTAAAGCTTGCAAAAGCCCTCGTCTGTTGGCATGGCTGCGTTCACACTAGGGGTTTTGCTGGCAAAACTATGTCATCGGGGCTGTGAGTTTTTTCACACTCCTAACCAGTATAGCTGTTCTAGGAAACTGTGTAGAGTAGACTAAAGTCACCAGACCAAGTCCATTCTATGTCAGTATCAGTAATGACTAGTGGTTTTTATAGTACAAGAAGTGAGTTGGGAAGAGCAGTTCAGTTCCTGCTGAGCAGCAGTGAGACTCTGTGCCTTGTTTCCATTAAGCCAACTTGTTTTTTCTTGTTTTCTCCAAAGTTTTATAACATTCTGACTTACCGCTTTTCAAGAACCTTTTAAATGTTATCTGTCATGTCACTACAAAGCCTGCTGTACAATATCAAATGAATCAAAACATCATTTTGTATGTTGTCCATGGTTTTGTAGGCAACTCCAGAGCTGATTGGTTTTATTCTCCCACTCATCATTCTGCCTTTGTCCTGGTTTTATTCTCCCACTCATCATTCTGCCTTTGCCCCTATCCATAATGCAGTCTTCTAGTTCCCAGCCTATCTCCCTTTCCTCCCTCAATCAAATTCTTTCCAAGGAGCAATGTCTTTCTTGAGATGCAGAGCAGAATAAGATATGAAAAAACATTTACTAAAGGTGGGAGGTAACTATACCTCAGCTAGCTCCTTCCCTTAGCTCTGCCAGTTCATATTTTCCAAGGCCCCCAGGGAGGTGCTAGCAACTGCTTTGGCAGTTGGAGCACCACTAGAGTGCAATTAATAATAACTGTTGAGAGGATTTATTTAGTTACAGAAAAAACCCAATTTCTGTTGCTTGTCAATGCTAGCAGGGAAACACCACCATGGTGACAAAGCTGGTCAATAGGGGGGAGTGTTATAGGATGCATCTATACTACACCTGCCACATTCTTGGGGCAGATACACAGGCCCTTCTTATCTGCTCCAGCTCACATGCACCAAATACAGAAAGTGAAGCTGCTTCAGGAGCACCCAGCCTCCTACCACAGCGTCTCTCATGATCCCTGTCTCTTGCATGCTTGAAAGTCACCTCTAGAGCGGCTTCACTGCCCCATTTCTGAGCAAGCAGGAAAAGGACATGCTCAGATGTGGCCCCTCCCAAAAACGCTGGAGATGAGGTATTGTCATAGTCTCATAGTTTACAAGCTATGAAACAACTTCCCATGCAGTCACATACACACCTGTGGCAACATCTTTGTTATGTTCCAAAATCTGTTGATACCTTCAGGCTCAGTCCCATAGGCAAATGATAATGCATATGTGCATTATTACATCATTATTCTACAGTGTTACAATATTGCCACACAGTGTGGTCCCACCCATGTAGCCCTAGTTCAGGGAGGTATGTAAGCACCTGCCTGACTTTAAACACAACTCTAAATTCCATTCAAGTCAGCAGAACTACTCACATGCTTATAGGAAGGCTTATAGTTAAATCTTAATCTATCAAGGCCTCTGTGTAAGAAAACTCTTGAATACATTTCGCAGCATTTAATTAAAAGAAGTTAGGTAAATGAACTAACATTAGGTGTATGATGATTGGCTGAAATGCCTCCGAGGTCATAATCCTACACCATAACCCACAGACATCCTCCACCCGAGGCTTGTCAACAATTATACACATTTTAAAAACCCCAACTTGTTTTTTCCTGTTTCTTAAAGAAAGAGAATACTTTTTTTAAATAAACACAATGGGTTTTTGTGCATGATTTCAATTAAGCATGTTTTTCTTATTAAAAACTTGTTTTATCCTTTGATTACATAATGCACCACCCAAGGAAACTGTGAGTAAGGATATCTAAATACCCAATGCCGGGTTCTGATGATTCTAGTCCTGTTTTTGTGGCTATCAGAATGTCATCAGAACTTCTTACTGTGCATGTATGTATGTACAGCCTTATGATACAATATGTTCTTTCTCCCTTTAACCTACCTGCCTGTCTGCCTCAGGTACTTGTTTGGCCTTCTAGCTTTTCAGTTTGCCTTCTGTCTAGCAATCGGAACACAGCAGAGATGTCGGGATGCAGGACCAAATATTCATTAGGTGTAATTGGCACTGCTCCAGGGATTTCAGTGAAACTTGGCCAGCTTACACCACTAGGAGATCTGGCTCACAGATACAATATAAAGTGATTATAGGTTCATTCTGCTTGGTCCTGTGAAGTGCTGAGTGCTTTCACCTTCCAGCTGACTTCAGCAGGAGTTAAAAGGCACTCCACTGTCACCAGAAACATTTGATAAAAATACAGACTTACAACATGCCGCTAAGTATGTTTGCCTCATAGTTTCATAGTTTCATAGATTAAGGGTCAGAAGGGACCTAGTAGATCTTCTAGCCCGACCCCCCGCCAGGGCAGGAGAACAACAAAAACCCCAAAAACAAGAAACGGGACTCAAATGAGTCCAGCCAGGTAGGCATCCAGCCTCTTCTTAAAGACCCCCAGGGTAGGGGCCAGCACCACTTCCCTTGGAAGTTGGTTCCAGCTCCTAGCCGCCCTAACTGTGAAGTAGTTTTTGCGGATGTCCAATCTATACCTCCTCTCCATCAACTTGTGCCCATTACTCCTTGTTATGCCAGCGGGCGCTAGGGGAAACAGCGTCTCCCCCAAACCCTTCTGGTCCCCCCTAGTGAGTTTATAGACGGTCACCAGGTCCCCCCTCAGCCTTCTCTTGTGGAGGCTGAATAGGTTCAGGTCCCGCAGTCTCTCACTGTAGGGTCTGCCCTGTTGTCCCCGGATCATGCGGGTGGCCCTCCTCTGGACCCTCTCCATGTTGTCCACATCCCTCTTGAAATGGGGCGCACAGAACTGGACACAATACTCCAGCTGTGGCCTGACCAGCGTCGCGTAGAGGAGGAGGATCACCTCCTTGGCTCTACTCGAGATGCACCTGTGGATGCACGACAAGGTCCGGTTAGCCCTGCCAACCATGACCTCGCATTGTCGGCCCATGTTCATCTTGTCTCATTAGACCTTACCTTACCTGAAACAGAGTAGTCTGGCCTTGAGTTACTCTTGGAGCTTCAGTAGGGGGTTTCAGAAGGGCATGTATTCAAAACTAAGTACATCCCTTCATACTTGTCCCTGTGGCCTTTCCACAGAAGCTGGCACACACTCAGAGGTCTAGCAAAAGCCGTACCACAGATGGCAAATCTCCAGTTCTGAAGACTTGTGTATCATAGATAGGCTAGTGGGCTGCCTCTCATTCTGCTTCCAACATACCCACAAACCGGTTGGGTAGCAGCATAGCTGAGTAGCAACACTCTTTAGCTCAGGTGGAGCACCACATTAATGAAGCTCTTCTGCTTTTGGTACCCAGGCTAGGTATGGTATCTCTGCACAGCACTGCATTGTGCCATGGAGACAATCCCTTTATTTGCTTACTGATGATATCACAATGTCTGTCCAAGCAGTGCATAGTTTTGAAAGATTCAGAGGGTTAAAGAGACAGCAACAGACTTCAGCAGTGTTTTATCATTGTTTGCGGTTTCTAAAAGGGTGTCAATAAATTTGGGTTACTTACTTTGCAGCTCCCAAACTTTACTTGCATGTATGCAAGAAAAAAGATGCTTTTTTCCCTTTCAGAGTCAGCCTCAATCCACACTTTTGAGAGATAGGACACATGAAACAATTAATGAGGAAGTTGATTTCTTTTGTTGAAGTTAATGAAGCAATGGTAATAATAATATCCAACTCAGGTAATGATCTGCTCCTCCCCACCATAGAATATGAGCTCCTCAGAATTTTAAGTGCATTTAATCTACAAGGTAGGAGAGTGCTATTATCTCTGCCATATAGATGAGGAACTACAGTGTTGAAAAGCCAAGTGCATTTGCAAGAGTCGTGCCAGATGTCTGGTAGAGCAGGGAATTGAGCGCATATCTCCCAAATCTAGGGCTGCATCCTAACTACCGGGCCAGCTTGTCCAATAGGGCTGCCCTTCTCCTGCTTCGGTTTCACCAATAGTACAAGCAAGTTTACCTCTCTGAACTTGATCTGAGTTTCACCCATTTATACCAGCAGTAAATTAAGCTTTGAGCTTTAATGAAACATGGGGACAAAGGATGATAACAGAAGCTGTCATTCCTCAAGGCATAAACCAGTCTCAGTTACTAGGAGAAAAGTTTTCCTGAGGGAAAATTATTTTTAAGATACCTAATGTAGATTTTCTTGAGCTTTCTAAAAAGGCTGGTTCAGGGAACTGCCAGTGCCAGGGTTCTCCTGGACTAAGTGGACCACAGATTTGGAAATTCCTAGGTCCCTGTTCCAAAACTCCTCCTATGCCTCTAAATCTGATTAGTTCACCCCAGCACAGGGTCTGCCTATAGACATGCTTGTTCATGTTGAAACATTCTAATTAGACTGATCCAGTGTCACCTCACCATCACATGTATTAGGTCCCCACATGTTTCAAAATGGCTGTGGGGGCACTTTATCTAAACCTTGTCTATTGAGCTTTAGATGAAGCATCCTGCAGCCATTTTGAAATGTGCAGGGGCTTAATACACATGATGGTGAGCTGTTTTAATTAGAGCAGCTGTCTGGGAACTGCTCTAACTAAAACACCCGCACCCCTGAGCACATGTATAGGCAGCCATAAGGTCTGATAATGCATCCTTCATGGGCCTGTAGAAGCTTCTCCTTTGGTTTTCAATGAGGAGTCACTCGCAACTGATGCAAGATATTCCAGAGTACACTGCTTCCTCCCACTCATCTCTATATTTTTTTCTCTGAGCAGATGAACAAAAAAGAGTTTCCATGTTCATTACTGAATGTCATTATTTATGGCAAGCTGTCACAGATGGAGACAACAGCTCTATGTTATATTTAGGGTGTAGCTTCTGCCTGTCCATATAGACAATTGGTAATTAGCACAAGAACAATTTGTTTGTCTCTTTTCAAACTTCAACAAATAGGAAATGAGTCTGTCAAAATGCAACTAACTCCCACCGCCAGATCTACAGGGTTAGTTGTTTAAAGCTTATTGCCTCAGACATTTAAATAAAGATAAATCCTATTCATTTGGGCAAATGTGCAGTAAAATACACTGGGGTACTTGGTGATGATTTAGCCTTCAGGTCTAAGAACAAATGAGACACATAAACCAGTGTAAGTGGTCAGAAGCTGGTTTAAACCTGCAACAGAACATAAGTTCAGTGCACATAAACCAGTTTCAAAATGACCCAAAACAGTTTGAGATAAATCTGGTTGAAAGTAATATCAGACGTAACTGATTGAAGTCAAACCAGGTTATAAAACCTCTGTCCCAGACTCCTTCCTGTTTAAGTTAAATCAGAATCCCCCAGAGTCCCCCAGCATGCCACAGGCTAGTTGCTGCCCACGACCCATGGCCACAGGGCCAGGCCAGACTAAGCTGTGGCAGTTCATTGCCTCCCCCCCACCTCTGCCTATGCCCCTGGCCCACGGCAGCCCACCCCAAGGACCCAGTGCTGCTGCAAGCAGGCAGCAGGTGACAGGGAGAGGGAGGTGGGTGGGGAGCCATGCTTCAGCTGCAGCTGCCTGCAAGCTTTGGCCCCTGCACCTGCCTCAGCATTGGGCACCTCTCATCACTCCTCCAAGGGACTTGGCCCAGGCACTGCAGCACAGGCCCTGGCTGAGGGGCTCTTCAGCGTGAGATGGAGCCGGCACTGTGTTGGTGCCTGCACCACTCCCCCCTTTCCCTCAGGCCACCAGCATCTGGCTGCAGTGGCCCTGGGTGCACAAGAGGAGCCTGTCAGTGCCTGTAGTGCCCCCCTGCAATGGGCAATGGGAGAATTAAACCCCTCTTCCCCTCACTACTGGGGTCTGGCCATGCTCCTGCTACTGGAGCAGCGAGTAAGTGAGTGGGGATGGAGGGGCTGGGGACCCCTGGCAGGGGCTGCTTCCTCCCTCCCCCTCCAGGCACACCTGGACTGGGGTCCCTGCAGGCCAGGGTGGGGGTTTAAACTCCTTCCCAATCATACTCAGGCCTGCCAGGGCCTGGCCATGCCCTGCCTCCCCACCCCCAAGCACAGCTTCCCTGCAGCCCAGGGCTTGCTCTAGCACTTCCGGGCCTCTAGCCTGAGCCACTGCAGGCATGTGCCTGCATTTTCAGAATCAAAAGTGAATGTCTACCCACTTGCAAATTTGTTCAATCTACACATGTTAGACTAACCTTCAAAGACTGAATCAATTCAGGCTTCGGCTTTCTGAATGTCTGTCCCTAGCCCAGGTGACTGAAATTCATTAGAACATAACAGAGTGCAAAATGATGATGTCATAGATACTGAAATGTACTGTTGGACATGCAGTGTCACAGTGGAAATGTGATACATCCTTCACCAGGTAAAATTGAGTGTTATTATAAAAGCACTTAACATACATGTCAGGAAAGATGTTCTTTCTATAAACACTGTACAGTCTAACTCAGGGGTGGGCAAAATATGGCCCGCAGGCCAAATCCAGCCCATGAGGCCATGCTATCTGGCCCACAGAGCCCCTAAAAAATTTAGAAAATTAATATTCATCTGCCCTTGGTTCCTATCAAAAATGACAGGAACCAAGGGCAGTATGACCCGGGGGAAGCCCAGTGGGCCCCCACAGCAGCAGGGCCCACCCAGCCCTGCCCCCCCCAGCCAGAAGCCCCAGCCGGGGCTTCTGGCCTGAGACCATGTGGCTGCCCTGGCCAGAACTGCAGGTAAGGGGGAAGGGTGAGGAGGGCAGAGGAGGACCCCGGGCAGGAAAGGAGCCCAGGGAAAAGTGGTCTAGGGAAAAACTGAGCGCCATGGAAGTGGGGAAAATGGCCTCTCAGCTGCCCCAGGGCCAGCACACCGTGCTGCAGCTGCTCGCTGCAGGGAGTGCCGGCTGTGGGACGGGGGGGGGGCTGCTTTTCCCCACGCTCAGCTTTTCCCCAGGCTCCTTCCCGGCATGGAGAAAAGTGGCCCCTCTCCCACGCCGTGGCTGGCACCCCATGCTGCAGCCACTCGCAGCCTGCATGGGGCTGCTTGTGCCTGCTCCGGACAGCCCCGGCCATGGGGCAGGTGAGGGGCCACTTGTCCCCATGCTCAGCACCACCTTCTTCCCTGCCAGTGAGCAGGAGGTCGGAGCTGTGCGCTGCCCCCCACCTGTACTGCAAAGCTGGGGGGCACTGGGAGCCAGTGGGAACATGGGGCCACACCAGTGTCCTGGGGCCAGTGCTGGCGGGGTCCAGAGCAGGGTGGCAGGAGCGCAGGGTCCCAGTAGGCAGGGGCTTTATGGAGCTGGGCCAGCTCACCCCTCTCCCTGTTGGTGCAGCCCAGCCCAGCTCCACAGACCCCTGCCAAACTCGCCTTGCTTTGGGCCCCACCAGTGCTGGCCCTGGGACATTGGTCCTAAGACATTGGGACATTGGTCCCAAGATGGTGACCAGGGGATGGGGCACCTGTCAAGGGGCGAGGCTACCCATGTGGCCCTGGACAGCCTGCCAAAACTGGGTACACAGCCCTCCACCCGAAATAATTGATGATCCATGTGGGTCCATCTCTACATCAGCATGCAGTTCTACTAGGGGATGCTTACAATTTCCACAGGAGCCCAGCTGGAGTCACATGAGCTGCATAAGGGTTATTGAGATGTGCCTGTATGGACCACCTTGCAGGATTGTGCCTTAAAAAGATAACACACAGACAAGAGTATAAGAGGCAGAAGGGACATGATATGAGGTTTATGGTATTAATCTCAATCTCAAGAGACACTGGGAAAGGCCAAAAGTGAAATAAGTGCATGTAAAATTTCTGGAGCTGGGCAGAGCAGAGGGGCTGAATCTGAGGCAAGCTGCTTTGCCTCCATTTCAGAATCACTTAGAGCCCTGAGAAAAAAGATCCTTGCTCATTGTTTTTCTTCAGGGTGAGCCTTGTTTGACCTTGGAGGTGCTTCATCTTCCCAGCCATGTCTCAACTGGGGGAATACAAAATATCAGTCTTACTAATGAGGAGTTTTTTCTCCTGTCTTTCAGCTCACAACCCCGAATTTCCCTGTAGTGGTCAAGCTGGGACATGCCCATGCTGGAATGGGGAAGGTAAGACAAGGAAAAACCTTACAGATCATGCACATGATTTACAGCCTGACAAGGACAGGACTATGTAACCTGCACCCAGGTGGGCAACATAATGGGGATTAAATTAAAGGGAGTCTCCCAATTGTCTGTCTGGGCTGCTTTTGCTGCCAGTGTGGGTGGCAAGGGCTTTCAGCTGTGGCTCATTCAGAGTCAGGGATAAATAAAGTGGTGGCAGCATGGTAGGGCTGGTTTGGAGATTCTTTGAGGGAAGGGAGGGATGGTGTTGATTAGTGAGGGAGAAAGGTCAGCTCTAGCTGTCTAAAGACAGATTGGTCATTTGTGAATTTCCTTCCCTGCTGAAAAGGGAAACCCTATTTATTTAAGCATCTATAATGTGCAGCCAGCCTATGCCCTAAAATGCTCATGGGGGAAGGAAGCAGCCTTGATCTTATTAAGTCTATTATTGCTTGATTTAGCAAAATGGGTGCCCTTCAGTTATTTTCCCTCTTTGGTAGGGGGAAACAGGGCAGCTTCCTCAGACTGTACAAAGCAGGCTGACTGCTTGGTAGCCTGCCAAGAAAGGAATCCTGAAAAACTGTTCCCTCCCCAAAAGAACCTGTTTGCTTTTCCCAGGCTCCCTGGAATCCTTTTTCCTTTCATGAATTAACAGACCTTGTTCAATGGTACGAGAGGTTGGCAACAGGCCTTACAAATAAACACAGCAGATATGTTCCCTATGCATGCTATACTTGCTCCTAGTTGCACATACTATCAAGGCGTCAGGAATATAACTTGTTGGGACTTGGGAAATTGCCTATTCTGATTCTTCTTGGAATACGAACAGAAGCTGAATGAGAATGATTTAACTCCCCTAGCCTTAAATGTTTCATAGAGAGAGAGAGGTCTTTATATTTTTCCCCTCTTAATATCACTTTTTTTGTCTGACCAAACACATGTGCAAGCCCCAGACTTGATATAACTTTTTATGCCTAGGTTCCTGCCTCATATATGGAAACTCCTTATCATTTTCCAGGGGCCCTAGTGTTCCATATGTCTGCTTAGCAGTTGCCTAAGTGGAAGCTGACCAGAGTCCCCAGGCAACTGCTAGAGTTGACTTCAGCATCAAAGAACACATATGTATATAAACAGGAAAGCCAGATTAAATTAATTTAGCTGTGTATTTTAAACCATCCCAGCTGCTATTGCATTACAGTATTGTACAGCCTCAGTGGTGTCATGCTGGCTGTAGGTGGAGCCACTGACTATGGACTTGTGATCTCCTTAGCCAGTGAAATCAGATTAAAACAAATTACAACACAGATGTGTATATATAATTCTTACCCTAAGCAAAGGTTTCCAGCTCCCTTGGGCAGGGTGGGGTATCTCAGGCTAACCACACCACTGGATTTCCCTTATTGCTGCTTTATCACATCTGTAATTCAGGCCATAAATGTGTCATACTTTTGCTGGAAGAATCCCCAGTTGTCCGTTGAAATGGATGAAGAATCACTTAGAAGTCACCCTTTGAGTTCACATGCCTGGTGCATCCCAAAGTACAACAGGACTCGGGACTCCAAGCCAACGCTCTCCCAGTGGGATGTTTAGCCAGTGTTGTCTGTACCGGGCATCAGATTTTTCCCCTTCCTTAATCTTTTTTTTTAATAGAGTACTATAATTCTATAAGATCTTGAGAATGAGGTCACTCTCTAAATAAGTTATACCAGATATGTATGCCATTAAAAGAAGTATTTCTACCAAACATTTAGTAAACTTAGTAAAGTAAGGTTGTCAGGGATGGCTGAACCCTGCAACAGGGTTGACACT